>NC_056503.1:25976310-25980894 GCF_014905685.2 Nematolebias whitei | reverse complement strand
GAGTGATGAGGAGAAAGAAAGGCAGGGTGCAGGGCTGGATCCTTACATTACCCTCCCCTCAAGAGTCGCCTCCCGGCGACCTGAAGCGCTTCTCTGGGTGTGCCCTGAAGAACGTGGTGATGAGACTGGGGTCCAAGATGAAAGACCTCGGGATCCAAGAGCGCTCCTCTGGACCGTAACCCTCCCAGTCGACCAAATACTGGAACCCCCGCCCCCGGCGCCGAACGTCCAGGATGCGGCGGACCGTGAAGGCAGGATGGTTGTCAATGAGACGGGGGGGGCGGAGGGAGGTCGGCAGGAGGGCACAGTGGGCTTTCCACAAAGGGCTTGAGTTGAGACACGTGGAAGGTGGGATGAATCCGCATAGATGCGGGCAGCTGGAGTCTGACTGCCGTAGGACTCAGGATACGCGTGATGCTAAAGGGACCAATGAAGCGAGGAGCCAACTTACGTGGGGTGTCCTTGAGGTGAATGTTCTGGGTCGACAGCCAGACTCTTTGTCCGACCTCATAAGCTGGGGCTGCAGATCGGTGATGATCTGCAATCTCCTTGTTTTTGGCAGCTGTACGCAGTAGGGCGAGCTTAGCTTGGCGCCAGACCCGACGACATCTCCTGAAATGATGTTGCACCGAAGGAACTGCTACATCACCTTCTTGACTGGGGAACAATGGTGGAGCGTAGCCAAGGGAGGCTTCAAATGGAGACAAACCAGTAGCAGACGATGTGTGGGTATTGTGGGCATATTCCACCCATACCAGATGTTGACTCCATGTGGAGGGGTTGTCCTCTACCACACACCTGAGGGCAGCCTCCAATTCCTGATTGGCCCTTTCGGCCTGACCATTGGACTGTGGGTGGTAACCCGATGTTAGGCTGACAGAGGCCCCTAAGGAATTACAAAAGTTCTTCCATACCTGGGATATGAACTGGGGTCCTCTGTCAGAAACGATGTCCGATGGGATGCCGTGAACTCGAAACACATGTTGAACCAACAGCTGAGCTGTCTCCAAGGCCGAGGGAAGCTGGGGTAATGGAACAAAATGAGCCGCTTTAGAAAATCTGTCAATAACAGTGAGAATAGCAGTGTTACCATCAGAGGGAGGCAGCCCAGTAACAAAGTCTAGTGATATATGGGACCATGGGCGACTAGGCGTGGGGAGTGGCTGTAGTTTTCCAGCAGGAGGCTGGTTGCCAGTCTTACTTCTGGCACACGTGGGGCAAGCGGCTACGTAATCCTTTACATCCTCGTTCATGGAGGGCCACCAGAAGTGTCTCTTAGTCAGGGCTAACATGCGAGCAACACCTGGGTGACAAGAGATCTTGTGAGTGTGGAGCCAGTTGAGTACCTTAGCCTTGATACAGGTGGGTACAAACATAGTGCCGGCAGGGCCTGTCCCAGGATCAGGTTCGGACTTCTGGGCCTCCAAGATGTCTTTTTCGATGGACCAGGTCAACGAGCCGACCACACAGGATGAGGGAAGAATGTTTGGCTCCTGTTCGGTGTCCTCTGGTGGTGAGAACTGACGGGAGAGGGCGTCAGGCTTCACATTTTTTGAGCCGGGTCTGAAAGTCAACACAAAGTTAAACCTTGTAAAAAATAACGACCATCTAGCTTGTCTAGGGTTTAATCTCCTAGCCTCGCGGAGATAGGTGAGGTTCTTATGATCAGTCCAAATGAGGAATGGTGTGTCTGTGCCCTCGAGCCAGTGTCGCCACTCCTCCAAGGCCAGCTTGACAGCAAGAAGCTCACGGTTGCCTACGTCGTAATTTTGTTCAGCAGAGGAAAGGCGTCGAGAGAAAAACGCACAGGGGTGCACTTTGTGGTCAACAGGAGATCTCTGAGACAAAACAGCTCCTACTCCAGTGTCAGAAGCATCGACATCCAGGATAAACTGAATCTTAGGATCGGGGTGACAAAGAATGGGGGTAGAGGAAAAAAGTCGTTTTAGCTCACCAAAAGCTGTTTCTGCCTCATGAGTCCACTTAAAAGTCCGCAGGGTGGAGGTCAATTGGGTGAGAGGGGCAGCGATCCTGCTGTAGTTCTTGATGAACCTACGGTAGAAGTTCGCGAAGCCCAGAAATCGCTGCAGTTGTTTACGTGTCTCAGGTGTTGGCCATTCCACCACTGCCTTAGTTTTCTCAGGGTCCGTGCGGTATTGTCCTCCTTCAAAAATAAAGCCCAAAAAGGAGACAGATTGAACATGAAAATCACACTTTTCGGCCTTAACGTACAGTTGGTTCTCATACAGTCATTGTAAGACAGTCCTGACGTGGTGAACGTGTTGCTCCTCATCCCGTGAGTAGATCAATATGTCATCCAGATACACAAATACAAAAATGTTCAAAAAGTCTCTTAAAATGTCATTAACCAGTGTCTGAAAAATTGCCGGGGCATTGGTGAGACCAAATGGCATGACCAGGTACTCAAAGTGTCCCAGTGGTGTCTTAAATGCCGTCTTCCACTCATCACCTTCCTTGATTCGGACGAGGTGATAGGCGTTACGTAGGTCTAATTTGGAGAATATCTTGGCAGAGTGTAGTTGTTCATGGATAGAGTCTATTAGTGGTAAGGGATATTTGTTTTTAATCGTGATCTGATTTAATCCTCTGTAGTCTATGCAGGGACGTAAAGTCTTGTCTTTCTTAGCCACAAAGAAAAATCCTGCACCAACAGGAGAGGTGGAGGGACGAATTATTCCAGAGTTCAATGATTCAGAAATATATTCTTTCATAGAGTCACGTTCTGGACCAGACAAATTGTAAAGGCGGCTAGAAGGAAGAGGAGCCCCTGGTAGTAAATCAATAGCACAGTCATAAGGACGGTGCAATGGTAATGACAGGGCCTTTTGTTTACTAAATGCAGGGGCAAGGTCATGGTAAACACTAGGAATTTTAGACATATCGACTGGATCGGGTGCCTCAGGATGTTTAATAGTGGAGGGAACAGCAGTTCTTAAACAGTTCATTAAACAATGTGGGCTCCACTGTTCTATTCTTTTAACCCTCCAATTAATTATGGGGTTGTGATCCTTAAGCCAAGGAAAACCCAAGACAAGCTGTGTAACTGGTGACTCGAATACAAAGAATTCACTGTGTTCATGATGGTTCCCGGAGATCATGAGGTGTACTGGTACAGTCTTTTTAAACACTGAAGCGAACTTTTGACCTGTTAACCCAGCCATTGTCAGTGGCGTGGGGAGAAGTTGTGTGGGGATGGATAGGAGCTCCACCAAGTCCTGGCTAATGAGGTTCTGCTCGGCCCCCGAATCCACTAGAGCAACAACTGATTTCCTTTCTCTATTAACGATAATGGTGGTATTGAGTTCCAAGCGAGAGGCAGGAGAAGAAGAAGAGTTTCTCACCAATATCTCCTGCTTTATTGGTGAGAGGGGCCGTTTCCCAAGAGTGGGCAACGAGCAATGAAATGTCCTTGTTCACCACAATAGATACAAGCTTTATTGTTTATTCTTCTTCGTCTCTCTTCTGGAGAGAGGCGAGTGCGACCCAGCTGCATAGGTTCTGGTTCTGGTTTGTTTTCTAACATTAATGCAGGTGGCTGTCTCGGTGTGGAGTGAAAACCGGAAGCAGTGGAACTCTGGGAAATGTAGTCTTTTCTATTGTAAACCGTTCGACGTTTTGATGTAGAGGGAAAACCGGAAGTAGGCGGGTTCTGGGAATCGTAGTCTTTCTCCCACCTTCGTTCTTGCAGTTGATTGTCAATACGTGTGGCTAACTGAATTAGCTCGTCCAAACTTCGTGGTTCCTCTAATGCCGCTAAGTGATCTCTTATGGAGTTGGAAAGAGAGTGTAGGAAGGTACCTCTGAGTGCGACCTCTCCCCATCCGGTTCGGGCGGCGGTGATTCTGAACTCCAGAGCATGAGCCGTAACGGAGCGTCTGCCTTGACGAAGGGTGAGTAGACGTTTTACTGCTTCAGCTCGTTGGAGGGGTTGATCAAACACTCGCTTGAATTCTTCCAGAAGTGAGGCAAAGCTTAAGGTACTGACAGGGTGAGAGGATAAATGAGCATGAGCCCAACGTAAAGCGTCCCCCTTTAACTGGGTGATAAAAAATGAAATCTTGGCAGCATCTGAAGAGTAAAGACTGGGTGCTCTCTGAAAAGTTAACTCACACTGGAGTACAAAACCCCCACACATCTCAGGCTCTCCACAAAAAAGTTCTGCCGGTTTTAAATTTTGCTCTGTGGTGGTCACTTGGGGAATATTAGAAATAGGAAGACTGACCTCAGGTGAAGATGTAGCAGCAGGTGGCAGGAGCTGAGTCATCCCTTGTTTGACTGAAAACAACATGCTGCCCAGTTCCTGGAGATTAGACTGGTTAGTTTGTTGCAGGTTTAACAGGCGTTCAAGAGTGGCTTCATTTTTCTCTACTCTCTGTAACATATTCTGAAGTGTGAGTTGGTTCTGTTCAGATCCAGAATCTTTCAAGGGTACTTGGTTTGGCTGGGACATTCTGTAATGATTGCGGTGTACCCAGAATGAAAGACCAGAACTGAACAGATACCAGGACTCAGAGAATAGTTTAAAGTGTTTATTTACAGGTTGGTGATATATATACACAATAT
>NC_056503.1:25971387-25976210 GCF_014905685.2 Nematolebias whitei | reverse complement strand
GAATCCGTGTTAATTGATGAATATATCTGAGCATCTGTTCATCTACATTCTGGTGGCCCGTCACGTGCTCATAAATGACTGTGTATTCGTGTATTTGTTACATGTTGGCATGAAGAAAAATAACAGTTTATCAGCTGTGCTGAAACGCAGCTCGGGCTGCGCCGCTGAAGCAAAACGCTGCATGTTTTAGCGTGTTGGGCTGTGATGCTAAAAGCTCACAGAAAGCTGAAATAGTGTCATATGTCTTGTGAAAGCTGAAATTGTACGCCTGTTATGATAACTAAGCTGGTTTTGAGCTGGGTGAAAACGCTTCATTCTGTTTAAAGACTGTCCAGATGCGGTTCTGGACCGGCTCGGTTCTGAAAAAGGTTCGGACGAGTTGTTTAAATAGCTAGAAAGACGTTTTTGAGACCGGAGTAGAAGACTCCGTACAACTCAGAATTGATTCGTTACAATTTTTAACAGAAAAAGTGCATTTGGACAGTTTACGAGACGAAAAGATGACGAAATGGTTTGAGGCTAATCTAACGTGCTGGTTGCTACAAACGCTTCGTGATTGGTTGGTTTGCTGCTGTGGAGCGCTCTGATTTGCTGAGAAGGTTGAATGACGTGCCTACGTAACTTCCTCTCACCCCTGCTGCTTTGTCATTGGTGATTTCAGTCACGTGACCCGGAAATGGAAACTCGTTTTCATAGGGAATAAAATCTGCTTTTTAAAGCTGAAAAGCGCTTTAAAGCTGTGTTCTGAAACGCTGTTTAAGTTCTTCGAAGTCTAATTGCTAAAATTTTGCCAAGTTTGTGTAAAAAATCCGTTCAGAAATGTTGGTTTTATCCGAGTCTAGCCGATGCTAATTTTGAGCTAACAGCTAACGACCGGACGCCACAGGAAGTCATAGCGACCCCTACTGGACAACACTAACAGTGTCTGAGTTAAAATTAATAAGGTTGTACTGACACCTTCTGGATAAACGTGAGATAACAGGTTTTCACTTCGTTTTTAGGTATTTTGAGTGAAATTAAACGTTTTCATTTCTGTAAGACGAACTTTGAAGTTAACAAACTTCCTCGAGCTGAATTATACTGTTTTGTTATCTTACCATTAAAAGTCAGTAAAGTATTTACGCCCAGCGAGGCGTTTACTAAGAATTTTTTCATTCACTGATAAATCCTAAAGCAGGTGCAAAATGAAAAAATGAGAACTTTTGGTAGAAACAGAGACAGATAATCATAAGAGCTGAAAGTTTACTCGGTCGCTGGAAATATAGTGCACGTTTAATTGTTAAACTCACTAAATAAGAGTAAATACATCAGTAGAGAGAAACTCTTCTGATTTTATTTTACCACCTAAACATTTACATCTCCTATTTAATTTCTAAATAGCAGATAATGGAGGACGAAGAGGTAAACACTGACCCCTTTCAATCCAGAGATGCCGTCCAGTCGGCTTTACATATTTTAACAAATTCAATTATTGGTAAACAATTAGAGCAATTACAAGACCTTGATGACGATCAAAGAAATGAGGAACTGCAGAGGTTGGCAAAAGAAGCTAAAGTGTCGGAGGACACAAAATCGAGCCGTGAACGCTTGGCAAAAATTTCCCTGCTTCTGAAAGCGGAATTGGACCATCAGGTGGAACAAAATGACATGCTGTTCAGCGGATATCAATCTGAAAAGGACAAGTGTGACGTATTGATTACTGAATCTGAATTGCAGAAACAACAAATTCAGACTGATAGGGACTTCGCAAAGAAAGAGCTGTCAGAACAGGCTCAATCATATGTAGAGAGATTTAGGGATAAAGAACAAGCGTACCGAGCCGTGTGTTCAGATAACGATGTGCTACAAGCACAGTTGCAGGTGGCATTAAAGGAGCTGGACGATTGCAAGGCAGACAAGGAGATAATACTCCGACAATGGCTGACTTTACAAGGTGAATGTCAGACATCACAGGAGCGTCTGACAGCTTGTGAGGAGAAACTAGCTACAGCTACAAACCAGATTTCTGATATGGGGCGGGCTGGTCTGAGACTCAGAGACGAACAAGGTCAGGGCCCGGGTCAGCCACAACCACCCCAGACAGATGCTGTTACACCTCCTCCCCTTAGCCCCGTTCCAACACCCCCGCCTCGGGGGATAAGGACGGGTCTGCACCCACTTGTACCTCTTCCTCCTAACACCATGCCGTTACCACCAACCCCATCTCGGGTGGTAGGAACAGACCTGCACCGATATGCACTTCCTCCTCCTAACACCATGCAGTCACCCCCACCCCCATCTCGGGTGGTAGGGGCAGCCCTTCACCACTTTGCACCATCACACACACAAGAGAGACCGTTAATACAGTCTCCTTCAATGGATGATTTGCAGAAAATCTCAAAATATGTACAACGCTTTGTGCCTGGACCGATGGGATCATCTGGAACAAAAGCGTACCTCAAAGATCTGGAGTTCAGATTGAGATCTTATCCTAATGCTACGGTAGAGGATAAGATCAGTCTGATACGGCTCACTTCGGACAGAGAGGTGTTCACCTTCATCGAGCGTCTACCAGATGCAACGAAGAGGGATTACAACCTTCTGTGTGAAGCTTTGATCAGAGAGTACGACTCCTGCACGGGACCTGCTGGTTTCCCAGCTGCAGACAAGGTCATGCGGGGTAAAACTGAACATCCAAAAGTTTATTACAAAAGAATCTTCCAAGCTTATTTTGGTAACAGAAATGAGACCGGAATGGAAGAAGATGATGGTTTTAAGTTTGTTTTCAGCAAAAATCTCCACTCTGATTTTAGACAATCAGTACAAATGATGGCAAATTTCAGAGAAAAATCCATCAGTGAGATTAAACAGTGTGCTGTGAATGTGTTTGAAGCATGTTCTCATGCTAAGACGCCCATTGAAGTGTTTCCTAGTGTAAAGGTTAAACCCCTCCCTCTTGAACTGGAAGGACGACGTGCTTCGCCGCCTCCTCCTAAGAAAGAGAGAAAACAGTCTGTTCAAACTAACAAACCGCGTCCTGAAGGTGCACGCTGGGACAAAAAAGCTCCTCTTTCAGAGGATGACAGTGATTATCGTAAAAGGGGTGAGCGCAGGACGCAAAGATATGGAAAACCATATCATCAGGGGCAGTACGTAAAGGAACCCCCGAAAGACGTACCTGACCGTCCCCCACCTCGGCCGAAACGAACCGAGGCGAAAAAATCACAAAAGTTCCAGAAACAAGGCCCTACACCTCTGAGCTCGGAAGAGACAGAGAAAATACGCAGGTTGTTAGAAACTTTGAAACACACTGACACAGGAACCCAACCAGGAGCACTTTGCAGTAATGTAATCCGTATTACATCTGAGGGCGCGACTGACAACATTACAGATGTCGGTGGACCACACCAAGACGTTGCTGTCGTTGCCTCGAACAACCCCTCATCAGAAGAAGGGGGGGTAAACACACACACAAACGATGACGAGTCATCGCAAGCTGGACGCTCAGAAACAGCCTCTGCTGTGCTGACGGTTCAGACAAACCAAGATTACACAGATAAGGCTGAACGCGTGAAGAAGCGTCAGAAAAAACCCAAAAGGTTTCTGTGTAACTTTATCAGAAGGGGGGTCGCCAAAAAGGCGTACCTGTCAGTAACACTCGAAGGTGTCCTCACACACGAAGCACTCTTGGACGGTGGGGCAGACATAACAATTATGTCAGCTACACTGTTCGAGGAGCTGAGGACGGCCGCTGCCAGTGTTAACAGGATGATACCTCTCTCTGAATGTGCTATAGAAATGCAGGGTCTCTCAGAGAAGAAAACAACCCTGACAGCTATAGCAATGGTTCACATGCAGATTGGCAATATGACGCTGTACCACCCAGTACACGTGTCTCGTGTTGACTCATTCCCATTTTTGGTTGGCCAGGATTTTATAAATCGCTTCGACGCGATTATAGATTATGGTGATCAAACAATGTGGACAAAAGTGAGCGAACCACTGCCAATAGATACGCCTCCGGAGTGTGAGACAGACTGCCCGACAGCAGGTACCGCGGAAGGCGCAAAGGACTCCTCAGCCGAGGACACGAGCCCGGTGAGTACTCCTCTGACATCATGTGAAACCAATGAGACCTACCCAGTGGTCCGGACTCTGACCCAACAAGACAGCCTCCTCTGTGAGCTGGAACAGTCAGAGTCCACCAAACACTACCTGCCACTGGTAGTTAAGGGTGTAGAGATCCAAGGGTCCCTCACCAACGATGCTGTTCTGTCTCTGTGGACAGATAAATCAGCAATTAACCGAGCTTTCTATGAAACCTTGGTTCACAAACACGTTGGTCTAGAACTAATTAAAAAAGCTTTCCGCTTTCCATTAGTTCCCAATAGTTCACAGGTCATGACCGCAGAAGGAGTCATTAACCTAAAACTGAACTGGAATCAACGAGAACTGGTTCACCCGTTTCTCGTTATCCAAAACTTACCACATGCATCCTACATAGGCTCTGACGTTTTGGTAAGGTTAGGTGTCCACGTGGACACCATCAACAAGGTGCTGTGGTCCCTAAGACCAGCCACAAAGGATCCTCCTGTGCTAGACACAGCGAGTCTTAAGGCTGGGCAGACCATTCCAGAGGCCTGCCAAGTTGCTAGCAACCAAACCACCACAGTACCACCTCAGGTGATTAACCTAATGGTGCGAATCCACATCGTAGCTGGACAAGCTATTAGCCATAAACAGGCATATTTTCAACCCTCTCCTGCATTTTTCAACTTGGGACTGTCCGTGGAAGCCACGAACCAGGTGAGTCTTGACTCCAGGACCACATCTATTGCTGTGTG
>NC_056503.1:25967402-25971287 GCF_014905685.2 Nematolebias whitei | reverse complement strand
TATGTATGTATGTATGTATGTATGTATGTATGTATGTATGTATGTATGTATGGAAACTTTTGTTTATAGTTCAAGATCTTAAAGTGTGTAGGAGTTACATTTAAACTGGCCACCCCAACCATTTGAGGGAATTATGCTCTCTAGCTTTTATATTGCTTAAAATTATAGTTTCCTAAATGATTGGGGTGGCTGAAGATTACTCTGTTTGCTAAGGCCACCATCACCCCCAGCTCTAACATTGCACTTAGTGGTGAACAAAAATGCTCCCACCGCTCGCCAGGATCCGTCACTCTGCGAGGCCTGGGACAAGACAATATAAAAAACTGCCTCTGCTCTTCTCCACAGTGTAACTCTGAATATCTTGAACTAAAATCATCAAGGTTTAATTGTATTTCCTGTTCTATTCCAGTCCAGAAAATCACTCTTCTTGAGAACTACAAACATTCATGGTTCAAGTCCCTCAGCGGCAGGGGACATCAGCGTTATTGACTGCTCCAGGGTGTTAATTGAGTTTCCTGTTTTATGTGCCCCTCAGCACCTTTAACTGTTTTATCACGTCAGAGTGTTGGATTTCTTTGTCGTTTCACAAGTTTTTATGTTTAAATCTGACACCGTTGCTGTCACACTTTGTTCTCGACACTCTGAAGATGTAGTTATTACGGGAACAGTGAGAACGTTGCATTTTGTATGGGAACGTTGTAAGCCTTCATGACAATAAACCTGGAAGGTTTTATGCTTTTATTCTCAAACAATTTTTATGTCATCTTCTCATTTCCAGCTGATGGTTGTTGCCATTTGTTAATACTCAAAATCCTTGGAGGAATACATATTGTCTGCCACCTTTTTTTACTTTTACACTGAACTAGAGCTGTTCTGATTCAACCTCGAACATGACAGCAGGTAAGCTCTTATGTGACGTGTTAGTGCTGTGAGTACGTGTTCAGAATGACTCTCAGCTACTACCACACCACGTTTTACCCATGTTTTTAAAATTGGCAGAGTCAGAGCCATGCTTGTTTCTGCTAAGGTCAATTAGCTGTGGCAGCCATCTTGAACTGTAGTGACTCTTAAAGTTAATTAGTTGTAGAAAAACATCCAGTGATTACGTTCTGAAAGTCTCATTAAAATCTGTCAAGTGGTTCATGAAATATTTTGCTAAAAGACAAAAAAAATGTGTCAAAAATTGATGGTGCAAAGGTTTTGAGCTAAAATAATACAAAAGTGCTCCTACTATTTGATGGGGATGATGCTAGACTGATTGCAGTAAAATTGAGGTGCAGTAGTCCTTCGATACTTCGCAGTCCGACATTCGCGGACTCACTTTTTCGCGGGTTTTCAACCTAAGATTGTACACGACACACGATTGTCAACTTTAATATTACTCACGTGATTGGTATGGTACGGGATAAAAAGTTGATGAGAGTGGGAACCAACCATTAAGACAAAAAAAACAAAACAAAACAAACAAAAGCTTCGGACAGGTGCCGCCATTTTGTAGTTTTTTTTTTTCAATAAGCCTATACTGTAATGCAAGTCAAAAGAACTACACGGCCCAGAAGCCAACAGTGCTTTCGGCTGCTGCTTTCTGCCGAAATTCAAAGCACAGCAATGGAGAGAGCAAACTGTAGCAGAGAAACCGATGTGATAAAAATAGTTTTGCAACACAAAGTCAGAAGTAACGATCTATTTATTAATATCACAGAACTGGGAGGAAAGTTGCAAATAATCCTGAAGCTGAACTCCTCCTTCAAGTTGTAGTAGTATCTTCACTGGTGAGTACCCATATAAAATTTTACAGTACTGTACAGTACATATATGTATGTTAAAATTACGTAGGTTTAAAAGGTCAGAACATTGTTAAGAACATTGTAAGAGTGTGGGAAGGGTTTTATAAAACCTTAAAATATATAAAAGTACCAAAATAAATATAACGTCCCTACTTCACGATTTTTCACCTATCGTGGTGGTGTCTGGAATGTAACCCCATGATTCTCGAGGGACTACTGTATAGTCATTTTTGTATTGGCAAATGTGAATTAGCTGTGGAAGCCATCTTGAACTGGGATGACACCAAAAGTTATGGAGTTGTACACCCACTTATTAATTGCTGAAAGTTTCATTAATTTCCATCCAATGATCATGAGATATTTAGCAAACAGACTTGCAGAGTTGACTGTACAAATGAATATCATAGATTTAAAAATGTGATCTTGTAAAATCAGTTAGTGCTCAGAATGTGTTGGGCAAAAGTCTCAGCTCCTACCTCACCAAACTGTACGTGAGTATCTATAGAACTGGTTGACCTATAGCCCTATTTGTGTTTCCTAAGGTCAGTTACCTATGGTAGCCATCTTAAACTGGACTGACTAAAAGTTAAAAACAGATATAGTGTATAACCAAAAATAATTTTCTGAGAGTTTTATTGTATTCACCCTGTTGTTCTTCAGATATTTTTGCAAAAGCTTCAAACTAACACACACAGCAGTAAACACAGTGTCGCCTTTTGCCTTTATATGTGGATGATAAAAAACAATGGTCTACTGTATTTTCCGCCATACACGTCGCTCTGCCCTATAAGTCGTATCAGTCCATATTTGTCTAATAAAGTGGAAAAATCCATAAATGTGTCGCTTCACCGTATACGTCGCATCACCGCTGACAACCCGGAAATGTGGGCCGAACCTGGAATCGTGTGCCGGTGTTGTGCCAAAAACCGATGGGCTGTCAAATGGTGGCCACGGGAGCGTGCATGGGAGGACTTTAACGAGAATTTAACAAGATTAACATCCATCCATCCATTATCTTTTACCCGCTTCTTCCATTTTGGGTCACGGGGGTCGCCGGTGCCCATGTCCAGCAATCACTGTGTGAGGGGCGGGGTACACCCTGGACAGGTCACAAGTCCATCACAGGGACACATAGAGACAAACAACCATTCACTCTCTCACACCTAGGGACAATTTAGAGTTACCAATAAGTCTAACATGCATGTTTTTGGTCTGTGGGAAGAAACCGGAGTACCCGGAGAAAATCCACGCAGCACGGAGAGAACATGCAAACTCCACCCAGAGGGGCCCCCAGACCGGGATTTGAACCAGGGACCTGCTCGCTGAGAGGCAGCAGCTCTACCAGTTGTGCCACCATGCTGCCCAAGATTAACACTTAAAAACAATTATTTGTTTTCTTAAAATTATATTAAATGTGTGTATCAGTCTAACATTTGCTTAATAAATGCACTTTAATGGTCAAATCAGCTGTATTTCAAAAATAGTTTTGTTGCCTCGGTGCTCTGTGAACGTGCAGAGGAAGAGAAAAGGAAGGAGGAATGTGGCTCATTTCTCTGAAAATTTACAAGAAAATCACCTACAACAATTTTTTCTTTGCTCGAAATTATATTAAATGTGTGTATCAATATAATGTTTGCTTAATAAATACACTTATATGGTCAAATCAGCTGTATTTCAAAAAAGTTTTACTGCTGAGGTGCTGCAAAGTGGGTACGCGTAGCTTGACCAGGCGCAGCATTTCTTAAAAATTTAATAAGATCGAAATTATAGCAAAGGTGTCTCAGTCTAACGTTTGCTTAATAAATGCACTTTAATGGTCAAATTAGCTGCGTTTCGCCGGGGCGGTGCAGCTGTTTTGATGGTTCCAAGCAGCAGCAGAATGAAGTTGGGGAGTGTATGGCAGGGCGATTGAGTCATTAATAGCTGGTGAAGATTCTCAGTCATCCAGGACATGGTAAATTCAAAAAAAGTTTAAGAAAAAAACAATAAACTATAAAGTGAAGTATAATAAATAAAGTCCAGTTGTTTTTGTCACGAACTTTTTTGAATTCGTCATTATAGTCACGTTTACCTATTACATGATACAACGGCATGCCTT
>NC_056503.1:25942474-25967302 GCF_014905685.2 Nematolebias whitei | reverse complement strand
ATTTTTTTTTTTTTTTTTTTTTTTAATCAAAATGAATGAAAACGGTCATATCTCAGCCAAAAAAAAGGTTTATAAATATGGGGGAAAAAATCCATAAATATGTTGCTTCGGCCTGCAAGCCGAAGGGTATGTAAATTATGCAAAAAACTGTGACTTATACTTAGAAAAATACGGTACTGAGGTAAATATGGACAAAACCCTGATACCAAATAACTACATTAGTCTTTAAAGGTGCTTTTACACAGGAAGTGGCGTGCTTATTGCTGTAGAAGCACTCAGAGGGGAGGAGGGTGAACATGGACTGATCTGCACAAATTCAATGTTGTTTGCAAAGAGATCAAAAAGATATCAAGGAAGTAGATTTTCCAGACCTGAAGGCGGATGTTTCTATCAGGCTGTCAGCAAAAAAAGCCTTGGCATTACTTTTATAAATGAGAAGGATGAAAAGAAGGAACTAAAAGGGTTCATAATGTCCTCATTCAGGCTCTGCACCTGCATGGTTACCTCCACATCTACTTCAGACAATTAGGGAGCAATTTGTCAAGTTAACTTGTTTTAACCAGTCTTTTTTAATCACTTTTACAACAGTATCCTGTCACATTATTTTACTAACAGTATTATTCTAGTCACTGAACATATTTTGAACATTACCTTTCTCTGCATATCATTTACTGCTCCAATAGTTTTGATGTGTAACCTGACCTCTCTGAGAATTCAAAGTGGCTCCACAAAAGGGTCCCAGCCCCAAGACTGAGAAACTCTACACTTGGGTGTGTAACACAGGTCACGCAACACTGGGAGAGAGGTGATGCAGCAGATGGATGGAAAAATAAATAACAGATATCGCGTGCAAGAGAAAGACTTACTGAATGTCTTGGAGAAGATATATTTAAATTAACTTTTTATAGCAGTTTTCACACATGCACAGTCCTCATCTATTCTCAATAGATGTTTTATATTTTAATCTTTGCAGCTTTTACAAATCGGAAGTAAATGGAAAATTGTCCTGAGTAACAAAATGCTTGAAAGTTAAGAATCAACGCCTCCAACTGAACTGGATTATTGTCGGAAGCCCATTGAAAGCATGCCGTGCTTAGATTTACCTCTTCACATTTTCTTTTGCTGACTTGTATGCTGCTATCTATACAGAAACATTAAAAAGGTGCATAAATATTGGCATAAACACATTCACCAGCGGGCGTCATCTGACATTTTCTATGGCCAAACTTCCCATTCTCAAGAAAAGCTTTGGAGCTTTGTGTCTCAAATTCAAGGGGTGGTTGGAGTCAATGTTGCAGGCTGACACGAGCAGCTTTAAGTAAAATTATACTAATTTTGCTGAGACAAGGCAGAAAGAGCCTCAAGGAGTTACAAATAGGACCAGACGTGGAGAGCCAACAATGCACACGTGAAGATGGAGTGTAGACAGGCAGACTAAATATGCTGGGGCTAATAAGGAGATGGCTGTAGCTGAGACTAATGGGGATAAGAAACAGGTGTGGGTGGGCGTGGCAGGACGCAGGATCAGAGACTAACAGTGGAAAAGTACTGGGATTTAAGAAGAGGTACCAACAGGGAAACACAAGAACTGTACCAAACGAGAAGGGGTTCTCTGCAGACCAAAAGTGGGCGTTTCTGGAGAGTAGGCGTTTCTAGAGGACAAACACTGATTGGCTGGCTGTATTTGCTGCTCTTTAGTTAAGTTATATCAGCTCCTTTTAAAACTGAAGGTTTCTAAGAAACAGCGTTATATCTGCTGTCAAACACAAGAAGATTCTCTTGTGTTCTTGGTTGTAGCTGCACCTGACACAGGTTGGCTTGAGTGTGGTCTGGGTACAATGAAATATGAAGGATCTGAAGCAAAACCTGCTCCATTTGTCAAAAAGTCTGGTCTCAATTAAAGATCATGAGTCCTGTAACAGATAATGGCCCAAAACAAAAGCTAAAAACAAAATGTTCTCTTTAGAAGTTCTTCTATGAGATCTGATCTATGAAAGGAGCTGAAACATGAAGTAGGACTGACCCTTAAAATGTGAGACAACTGAGGAAGTTCACCAGTAAACAGAATACCTGCTCCAGTTGCAGAACTCTTACAGAAACTGACAATCACTCATCTGCAGTGACTCATTTAAAAGGTTGAACAAGAAAATGTGAAGTTAAAGGAAACATCCTTTATCCCAAAGCCAGTTAAGTATCATTAATATTTTGGTTACTTTATTTTTCTTTATTTAATTGATTGTAACTATTTTCACATTATTCAACAACCAAAATGGATTTTGTGTTTTAATGTAATGACTAGGTATTAAAAAGAAACATTTAGCCCTCCCCACTACCCAGTTATGTTGCTCTTATTTTGAAATGTAACCGGGAGTTCTGTGTTAAGAGAGGTGGAAAGAGAAGTTATGGAGACGCCGCTAATCTCGAACCGGTTAACACCACAGACCTAATATGTTTGTGGTTAACACAATCTGCTAATAATGACTTGTTTTTAACACAATCTGCCAGTAACACCTCGTTTGTTATCGACCAATCAGATGTGGCCCTCCAGATACGCCTTCTGTATTTGTCTGCAAAGATACCTACTTATACCGAACACATGAATCATTAAACTAAAAAATAAAACACAAGAACCAAAAAGGTGATGAACTTCACAATAAACACAACAGACATCTTAAAAAAATGCACAGATCCTGACATTTAGTCATTTCACAACAACGTCCATCTGATACTAATCATTGAAGTGACTAAGCTGAACATCTAGAGACCTAGCGGTACAAATGAACAATTTATAGGAAGAACTTGTGGGACATTGTGGTAAACTTGTTTACATCAGAGTCTTAATATTTCCACTTCTAGTGCATGGCCTTCGTCCATTCATCTTTAGTCCACAATACAGACAGACACAATCTGATGCATGTTAGTGAACAGGGCTGCACAAGTTGCACAACTGTAATGTCAAAATGAGTAATAACATTACTGCAGATGACTTCTATAACAGACACAAACTGCATGCAGAAAATACAAATTTGTCGACCAGGAACTCATGGTGGCATCACAGCCGACACATGGAGAAAGTTGTGAACTTTGTTTTGATGAACTGCGGTATTATCGCAGTTGATCTTGACAATATTCAACAATAATTTAGCAGTTTTCCTAATATGGTGCAGCCCTATTAGTGAACCGTACACAATCTTAAAATGAAACCCAAAAGTAAGCCTGATGTTGCCTCGCAAAACTACAAATGCAGTTTCTATCACAAGTGCACAAGCTGTTATTAGGTCGATAATAAGCTTGTCTGCAAGTCTTCAAGACCTAAATGTGCGTCCATCTTAAACAACAGCTGCTGACAGCCAGGCATCAGCTTAACACCCAGCCTGAGGGACTTGGCCATTGATTCAGGATGTCGTTTATTGATTGAAGACGTCTGATTTATTTTTGGCTGATGGCCTTTCATTTCCTACAGAAGACACATAGAAATAAAGCTAATAGCATTTGCAAAAATCAACAAGATTTTATTATTTGGTCAATGAACTACATTGGGAAGTTTGGCTCATAAATTATTTTATGCTGATTTGAAAAGTCAAATGTCCTTAATGTCATTAACGAAAAGTGCAAACAACCTCATTAAACACAAACTTGCATTACGTCCTTCTATGCTCCACACTGGTTAGTCGTCATATTTATTATCTGCATCAATTTTATGTCTGTATTTTTGATTTACTTCACTTTGTATATTGCTTTGTGTGTTGTCTGTTGTTCTGTCTGTACAGCACTTTGATTGGCCTTGTAGCTGTTTTAAGTGCTCTATAAATAAAATGCTATGGTATGGTATGGTATATTTAATCTCTATCTGTAACAAACCATTTTGATAAATTACTCTACAAGTATGAGTTTGTAATTTAAAGGTTTGCTCAGAGTTCAGCATGACTGTTACATCGAACTGTTGGTTTTTGTTTTGCAGTGTCTCTGGTTTTGCCTCTAGTGGTGTTTATGTGACTACAGAGAAGTGTGTGGTAAGCAGTCTTCCTGGAAGAAAACAGAGATCGTCCAAGGGACAAGGAATAATAATGCATTACCCAGGAAATGGAAGACCCCACCCCCCACCCCCCAATGGCTAACCCCACACCAAAAAGGGATGCGTTCAATGTTTTCCCTTGGACATGTGGACCAAAACTGATTATTTGACGGGAGGCTGCTAACAGTCACAAACCCACGGGAAATTATTGAACAGCCTCAGCTATGAGGAAAATTTCCCCATCTCTTGAATTATTGTTGTGCGTTTTTATACCTCTTATTCATGCAGCGAGTCAAAAATGAATTTGGAAAGCTCCTCAGAAGAGAAACACTTTTAAGAAAAATAAAGACAAACACGTGGCTGCATCTCTTTGCCAAACAGCTCTGAAAACCTGGTGTAAGTTGCACATCTGACACCAGATACAAATGGACTTTTTGCCATTTCTGAGGACTCACTTGGTCCTACCCAGGTCCACTTGGTGCAACGTCAGTCTTTAAATTGGGTCATCCCACCTGTTTCCAGCTCAGTTCTTTGGACCTACGAGGTCACAAGCGAGACAAAGCGAGCTGAAGATTTAACGTCAGCAGAGTGGGTCAGAGAGGACAGAGAGTGATGTCAATCATGAGAGCGTCTGCTTCACAAAAATCAAACTCGCCATTTTTAAAACCTCACAACTGCACCATTCTTTTTTTTTTTTTATAATATATAATATATCCATTAAAATGGCAACACAAACCAACACCGTGGTACTATAACATAATGCAGATGTTTGTGTTCTTGTTGGATGATGACAGAAATCAGACAGACCTCGGCAAAAGGAGTTCAATTTACAGGCTCCGATTGGCAAAAGGAAGATGGCCTCATCCCTGCCATGGTATTTTTGTAAATTGTGGCGGAGGGTGGTGAGTGTTTTGTGATTTTATTTAACTTATTTGCTCAGTGTTGTGTTTGCTTTGGATAAAAAATACTATCCCTGAAGTTTTGGGTGGCCACACAATGGATGCTCCACCCACATTGAGGTGACACTCAAGTTACAGCAGAAACCATCAAGACCCTGAAGACTGGAGTAGAGTCAAAGCAAGAAATGGTGAGACTGGACACGGAGAATGGAGCAGGTCCAATAAAGATCCAGTGATATCTATAAAACTACATAAATTACAAATTACAACCAATTGTATATTTGTCACCTCACCCTTTGCAAAACTACAACCGTCGCCATAAATAACCAGAAATGATCTAGAAGCAGTATTTGATTTGACCCTTGTGTTATATTTGTAGTATAATATTACTTATCTCTGAGAGGTACATTGAAAAACTATAAACTAAGTTAAACTTTACTAAGTTGTAGTGAAAGGTGATTATAATGTTGTAGTTACTGAACTTGAGTGGTACTTTTTTTTAGAAATAGGAAATGGTTCAAAAAGTCCAACCAATCACATTTAAAGAAGTTATCACAACTCACTACTTTTCAGTAGCTTTCAACACCAGAGGATCTGTGTTTTGAACCTGTACGCTCCACACTGGTTTGTCGTCATATTTATTATCTGCATCGTATTTATGTCTATATGTTTGATTTACTTCACTTTGTATATTGCTTCATGTGTTGTCTGTTGTTCTGTCTGTACAGCACTTTGGTTGGCCTTGTAGCTGTTTTAAGTGCTCTATAAATAAAATGGTATGGTATGGTATATTTATATAAAAATGGCAAAAGATAAGAAATGTAAGAAAATAGTATAAAACCAAGATAAACTGAATTCCTCGTAGTAATTATTCCCTCAAAAATTAAACCTAAACCAAAAATTGCTGTTGGTATTTGTATTTTTTTTTCAGTTTAAAGTATAAAAGGTAATTACAATGTCATTTTCTGACAGTACAAAATCATAAAATTAGGGAGTGTCTCAAAATAAATCAAACTGTTGAAAAAACATGAAGGTCTGATTAAAATAAAATCTTACAAAGTAGCATTTCTTGATGGAATGCACATCGTCCACCACCTTGCACCCAATATTTTAAACAAAGATTTTTGCTCTGGTTATCAAGGCTTATGGGTTGGGGATCGATCGACCCATCCATCCATCCATCCTTCCATCCATCCATCCTCTTTACCCACTTCTTCCCTTTCGGTTAGAGGGGTCACTGGTGCCCATATCCAACAGTCACTGTGTGAGAGGCGGGGACAGCTTGGACAGGTCTCCAGTCCATCACAGGGATACAAAGAGACAAATGAGACAATCATTCATCCTCTCACTCACAGCCTATGCATGTTTTTGGTCTGTGGGAGGAAACCGGAGTACCTGGAGAAAACCCACGCATGCACGGAGAGAACATGCAAACTCCACCCAAAAAGGCCACCAGCCAGGGTTTGATCTGGTGACCTCCTTGCTGAGAGGCAACAGCTCTACCAACTGAGCCACCATGCTGCCATGTTGGGGATCAGTCTCATCTATTACCACACTAAGTTTATGCTCATTATCAGTACAAATTAACAGGTTGTAGCCATTTTTGTGATAGGTCTGGCAGCCATCTTGAGTTAGACTGACTCCAAAAGTTAAACTGTTGTAGATCCAGTTTCAAGAAGGTTCAGCAAAACCATCTCGTGGTTCATGAGATATTTTGCTAACAGACAGACAAACAGAGACAATTATATGAACTACAATAAAATTCTTACTGCTCGTCTAAAAATGGAAGGAGAAAAAAAATTCTGATCCGTTTTTTGCGTTCTCCATACCTGTTGTATCCCTGCCTTTAAATCACCTCTCAGGACATTTAAACCCTCCACTGTTCTCTGAACATAAAGACAGGTTTTCCAGCACATCTGATTCAGACAGAAAATTCCACAATTAGACTTTGCTTCCAATAACAAAGATCTCTATCACATCTAGGCTTAGAGCAAACAAATGGGATGGCCAACCGAGACAAAGTGGTAAAGAACAAGGTTAGCATGTCTTCGGCCTGTTGGCTGCTGATAAACAGTAAATGTGTGCGTGGACATGAACTCATACACAAGCAATGAGGATTCAGCATCCATCCATTAAGAAAATTAACCCTTATTGTCCCTTTCACAAAGAGAGCTGCTGATTGCAGAGCATCATCTTTCCTAGGATGCATGAGTGAGCGTTTCAATCACAGCAGCACCTGGAACACACACACACACACACACACAAAAACCCAGCTCGTGTCACAAAGCAGACAACGTATGTGTCGTTCTGGATCTAAATGTACCACTCCCATGGCACTCAGAGTCATCTGACACCTGCAAGTCAAGCAAAGGTCACAGGATACTCCACAGCCGTGACTCCCATTGTGCTCATTCCACAAAGATCTAAAATTAGTTTAGCTTCCACCATCAATGAGGATGTTCCAGTCCCTTAAACAGATCGAGGAGAGGAGGCACTTGGGGAATAGAGATGTTTCTCAGTGGGCGGCAGCGCCACTTAAATTAATTGCATGTGCAGAACAGTTAAATCAATTGTTCAGGTCTTTTGACGTGGGATTCTGAGCAAAGGTTATGAACAATTAATATGCTATCGTACTTTTTAAACTGACTCAATGTAAAACAGTAGGGTTAATTCTAACCTGATTGATGAGCTAATGGCTAGTCTGAGCAAGGATGAAGATAACGTGGATTGCTTCTGTCCAATAACTACTAAAATTTCATAGTTTATGCGAATCCTACTTTATAAGCCTTTGCACTGCTGTCAGTTTCACATTACTCTGCTGTTTAAATAGAATCAGATGATTTATATGTTTTAAGTACAAATAGTAGCAGCATCAGGAAGCTATAGCGCTTCCTGTGCAGCCTGGGTCACTTCCTGAATCATAATATTTCTACTAGAAAACCCATATATTGTGAAACAAACAGGGATTTTTGTTCACGTGAACCAGTATAAATTTTTTCAAGATTAAATTTGTTTTAAGACACGAGTCAGCGTTTCCCTATAGTTTCTGATCTGGAGTGATCAATTCTGTAGGTTTTAGTTCAGCTTTTTTTTTTTCTTGTCAACAATTTGGATTTCAGTAACTCCATGATTTAAAACCAAAATAATCAGTGACTGTTTTATTTATTTATTTTTGTTATATTCAGCAGGTTTAGACAGTCTTATAGAGAACCGCCCATCCATCCATTATCTCTAACTGCTTCTTTTTTTTAGGGTTGCGGGGGTCACTGGTACCCATACCTAGCAGTCACTGGGTGAGAGGTGGGGGACACTCTGGACAGGTCACAAGTACCGCCCATCCTTATAAAAACAACAACCTTAAACTCACTTTCCTGACGTTGGACTGATGGAAAATTTTTCTTTTTACACAACTCTACTGCCCAAACTCCAAAAATCCCATGAAGGGTGGGGGCACGAGGGTGGAAGATGATATATTGGTTTTGGAGTTTGTGAGTCAAAGAGAAATGGTAAGAGGAAAACAAGTAGACGTTCATAATTTAAAACATGCCCCGGGGCAGGCAACTGTTTCTGTAATGCACTTTGTGGTTTCTGACCTGTAAAAGGTGCTATATAAATAAAGTTTACTTACTATTTCTGCAAAGGGACGCCATTCACAGACCTATCCACAACAGTTAAGATATTGCCTCTTTATAACATTTCCATAGAACCTCACTTTAAAAGCTCTAATAAGGAAACAGTTTACTTTAAAAAAAAAAAATAAAAATCTTGAAATTTAATTCTGTGGACACCACAGAAACAAGAATTTTACAAAAGTGGCTCAAATGTTTTCTCAAGTCACACAGGTCTTGTTTAGTCCTTTTTTATTTATTTATTTAGTGGAATTACTCAAAATGTAACCAAATAAAAATCTCTAGATCCTGATCAAGGCATTTTTCCAGTCTTAATTGAGGCATGCAGTCTTGCACAACTCATTTTTTCCCATGTTTTATATACAAACCGGATTCCAAAAAAGTTGGGACACTAAACAAATTGTGAATAAAAACTGAATGCAATGATGTGGAGGTGCCAACATCTAATATTTTATTCAGAATACAACACAAATCACAGATCAAAAGTTTAAACTGAGAGAATGTATCATTTTAAGGGAAAAATCTGTTGTTTCCAAATTTCATGGCGTCAACAAATCCCAAAAAAGTTGGGACAAGTCCATTTTTACCACTGTGTGGCATCCCCCCTTCTTCTTACAACACTCAACAGACGTCTGGGGACAGAGGAGACCAGTTTCTCAAGTTTAGAAATAGGAATGCTCTCCCATTCATGTCTAATACAGGCCTCTAACTGTTCAATAGTCTTGGGCCTTCTTTGTCGCACCTTCCTCTTTATGATGCGCCAAATGTTCTCTATAGGTGAAAGATCTGGACTGCAGTCTGGCCATTTCAGTACCCGGATCCTTCTCCTACGTAGCCATGATGTTGTGATTGCTGCAGAATGTGGTCTGGCATTATCGTGTTGAAAAATGCAGGGTCTTCCCTGAAAGCGATGACGTCGAGATGGGAGTATATGTTGTTCTAGAACCTGAACATAGTTCTCTGCATTAATGGTGCCTTTCCAGACATGCAAGCTGCCCCTGCCACAAGCGCTCATGCAACCCCATACCATCAGTGATGCAGGCTTCTGAACGGAGCGTTGATAACAACTTGGGCTATCCTTGTCCTCTCTGGTCCGGATGACATGGTGTCCCAATGTTCCATAAAGAACTTCAAATCGTGACTCATCTGACCACAGAACAGTCTTCCATTTTGCCACACTCCATTTTAAATGACCCCTGGCCCAGTGCAAACGTCTGAGCTTGTGGAGCTTGCTTAGAAATGGCTTCCTCTTTGCACTGTAGTTTCAGCTGGCAACGGCGGATGGCACAGTGGATTGTGTTCACTGACAATGCTTTCTGGAAGTATTCCTGAGCCCATTCTGTTATTTCCTTGACAGTGGCATTCCTGTTTGAGGTGCAGTGACGTTTAAGGGCCCGGAGATCACGAGCATCCAGTAGAGTTTTACGGCCTTGACCCTTACGCACAGCGATTGTTCCAGATTCTCTGAATCTTTTGATGATGTTATGCACGGTTGATGATGATAACTTAAAAGTCTTTGCTATTTTACGCTGGGTAACAACATTCTGGTATTGTTGCACTATCTTTCTGCGCAACAATGGTGGAATTGGTGATCCTCTTACCATCTTGGCTTCTGAGAGACACTGACACTCTGAGAAGCTCTTTTTATACCCAATCATGTTGTCAATTGACCTAATTAGTGTTAATTGGTCTTCCAGCTGTTCGTTCTATGCTCAATTTCCTTTTTCCAGCCACTTATTGCTACTTGCCCCAACTTTTTGGGGATTTGTTGACACTGTGAAATTTTGAATCAACATATTTTTCCTTTAAAATGTTACATTTACTCAGATTAAACTTTTGATCTGTCATCTATGTTATATTACGAATAAAATATTGACATTTGTCATATCCACATCATTGCATTCAGTTTTTATTCACAGTGTCCCAACTTTTTTGGAATCCGGTTTGTATATATATATATTAAAAAAAAAAAAAATTATATATATATATATATATATATATATATATATATATATACACACATACATACATTTGGATTACTTGTTTTTTTATTCTTTAGGCTTCATCTTATCTCACTCAGATAAATTACAGCACTACAGCTCAACCTCCACCCACAGCTGTTTGTCAGCATGAGCCAAGTTTTAAACAGTATCTTTACAGCTGTTGCTGCTGACTCAGCTTTACTCTGCCCGTAAATCAGCGGCTCTTGTTTTAAGCATGATCTGGTTCTGAGTGTCTGTATTGGTGTTGGACAAGCAGTCAGCCGTTCCTTTTTCTGAAGAAGTGTTTTCAAAATAACCCTGAAGAGAAATAGGATGCTCCGTTTGCTAAGAACAACTCCCGGAAGCGTCATTTTCAGTTTTTTCTTCGCAGAAGTTAACTTGTTTGCATTCTACTCTGGAGAGAACGACTGTGACTTCAACTGAGAGTCATCTTTTAGCAATTCAGGGACTTCCCCGTCTTCATCCCAATAGTTTGTCTTGCTTTGGTTCCAGTTAGATGTGTGGGTACTGGTGACAGCATCTGGTCCTGTTTTTCAACATTGAGGGACTTAAGAGCTCCTGGCCCCATTAGAGCTCTTGTAGTAAGGATTATTTCTGCTCTGGTTGACATGGAAACAAATAAAATCACTTGTACAAACAGCGTGAAGCAACTCAAACTTTAATATATCTCAGAGTTCATGAAAGTTTCTGCATGTTTTGCCTTGTGAGAGCGGTTTCCATCAAACAGGTTCCAGTTCTGATGTAAAACTCTGCATTCTCTGCAAAAAAGCATCATCGCTGAGTGAAAGCACTTTCCTCTGTCAAATAGAGCCCATTTGGTTCAGCTTCCTCTGAATTTAGTCATCAGCCAACAAGCATGGAAACATCTGCACCCTATGAGGACAGTAGCATGCTGTTGGTTTATGTATTGTTCTAATAGGTATATTATTCATAGAAAAAGTGAATGACAAAATGTATGCTGCTGCTGCGAGGTGTTAAAATGGGTTTGATTTTTGTGAAGGAGACTCTCATGACTGATGTCACTCTCTGGCCAGCTGATGGCTTTCAGTCTGCTGATGTCAAATCTTCAGCTCTACTCGGCTCGTATGTAGGTTCTAACCAAGCTGAAAGTAGGTGAGACCACCCAATGGAACAACGATGGACCCACGTCAGGTCGACCCAGGTAGGGCCGAGTCAACCATGTGAATAAATTGTTGTTAAGTGTGTGGACGGGACATCGGGTGAGAGGCTACATGTAGAACAGGTCATCAGTGCATTAGAGGGTCAGCAAAGAGATATACAAGGCAATCATCCATGTACCCCCCCCCCCCCCCACACACACACACACACAACTAGGGTCAGTTTAGAATAACCACTAATTAACCTAGCATGCATGTTTTCAGTTTGTGAGAGAAAACCAAAGTGTCTCGACAAACATTTGTTTCACTCATGACATAAAATAAAAATCAATAATATAATTTTACATTCAAGTACAAGACAAAAAGGTTACTTCCTCAAAGCTTTACCTGCTCATCCCTTACACATGGTTTATAAACTCCTCCAAAGTTCACTACATGATGTAACGTGACTAACGGAGCTAAGAGGTGGACTTCAGACCTGGCGTATGGGGTGCGAGTGTTCCCCTGGTAAAAATAAGAGAAATATTGTATTGTAGTGTTAAAAGATGTTCCAAGTGAAAGTGCTAAAGCTATTTTTATCCATGTAATCCTTTTCCATCATTGGATTTAGTTCATAGATCAATATGTTCCTCTCTGAAGTCTTAGCTCACAAACACACCGGTCAATACAAGTCTGCTGAGTCCGACTGGGATAAGGTATCTACACTAATGGAAACCTTTTATGACTAACATCACAGTGGTACTCAGGATTAAATTATTCAAACCAACAAAAAGATAACTTTATGAAAAGTGCCATAGTGAAGGATGAAGAGTGATTTTTAATCACTATATTAGCTCTCTATGATGTAACAGTGGAAAACATCTGGAGCTAAAAAAAAAGGAGTTTGTAAGCGCAATCATCCAGGTAAACAAAAAAAGTTAACTCAGAACAAAACTGAACAAAAAAACTAAATGACTGACGAACAGGTACGGATCAGGATACAGGTACAGGCAGATCATAGGAACAGAGGAGGACTGAGTCGTCTGTGTAAAACAGAACAATGACCGGACGCTTGAGTGGTGAAGAGGAGAGGTTTAAGTAAGACTGAGGGAGAGAGAGATGATGAGTGCACCTGGGCAGGTAGCTGATTAGGGGCAGGTGTGAAGGATTAAAGGCTGGAGAGGCAGACTGAGGAGTGGAAACTGATAGAAAATGCTGAGTCAAAAAAACACAAGGAACAGAATGACACAAGCAAAAATACAAAGACAGACGAGGACAGAATGTGTCAGAAATTCATAATAGAATTCCAAGTCCTACTTCTGACCTACAAAGCACTCAACAACCTAGGTCCATCTTATAGTCGAGATCTTATCGTTCCATATTTTCCTAACAGAGCACTTTGCTCTCAGACTGCAGGTTTACTTGCGGTTCCTAGAGTTTCCAAAAGCAGAATGGGAGGAAGATCTTTCAGTTATCAGGCTCCTCTCTTGTGGAACCAACTTCCAGTTTCTGTCCATGAGGCTGACACATTGTCCAGTTTTAAGACTGGGCTTAAGACTTTCCTTTTTGATAAATCCTATAGTTAGGGTTGATTTGTTATGCTGCTATAGACTTAACCTACTGGAGGACAAATTGACCTAATTTGTTAAAATTAATTGTTAATGAATAGTTTTCATTTGATATTTCTAACTTAACATGTGATTTGTCTTTGGTGATTCTCGACCTGCCATTGTGTATCTGTTCCTCCATCCTGTACCACTCAAACCCAGCCGGTCGAAGCCGATGGCCACTTGTCCTAAGCTTGGTTCTGCTAAAGGTTTATTCCTCATGAGAGAGTTTTTCCTTTCCACTGTCGCCTTCATGCTTGCTCAAAATGAGAGTCTGCGATGAAGTTAAATTCAAAGCAGTCTGCTCCTCAGATAAATGTTATTAACTTACTTTTGTATATATGAATGTTTCTGTACAGTGCCATGAGATGACTTCTGTTGTGGCTTTGCACAATTTAAATAAAAATAATTGAAATTGAAAATTGAATTGCAAGTTTATGATAGTTCATTATAAACACTTCTTCAAATTAAATAGCTTAAAAACCATCAGTTAGTTCAGAATGAATGTCTAAATGTTATTACTGCTGTGATGTGGGGATGGGAGCGTGGTGGTCAGTGCTTGCTTGCAACTATGAGGTTCCAAGTTTGAGCCCAGGTTGTGTCAGGAAGGGCATCCATTGTAAAAACATGCCAATTGCCAAATCTTTCATGCAAGTTTGCTTGTTTAAGCAGCCCCTGCTGAATGGAGCACTTCTGCATTAGTAATGAGCTTAATGGGAGGGAAGGCTTTAAGTGGTTATCCTAAAGGACTTAACAGCTTTAATTTAAACATTTAACAAGTGGTGGTCATAAATTTTGTCTCGTAACAAGATGTGTCAATAGCATGACTGAGTGCAACCTGTTAAAAACAAATCGAGAGCATATTTCACAGAACAGACGGCGTGATAAAATTCATCACATCAACCTCGACTGCTTCATGTCACTTTATGATTTTCAGCGGCTGCAATTGCACAGTCTGCGCTGTAAATCAATAAAAGGTGATGTGTAATAAACTGGGACAAGCCTGAGAAACACTGAGGACAAACATTCGCAGTAACCTTATTACCTCAGAAAAAAATGCACACTACTAACTTAAAAAAAAAGATGGGGTGTTTTGAAACCCCCAACATCTCTTACCACTTCCCTTGATGCAACATATGTTAACTTTCACTTCCTTGAAAATGGAACAGTTTTGCTTGCCTCCTGGAAAGACCCTCTGACTTGTTCTGCATTTTACAGCCTCTATTTGAGCAAAAAAGAAGACCGTAAAACTGGGAATAAAATATCCACCATTACCATTTACACATGCACGACAAAAAACAAGTGTCTCAAACCTTTTTTTAATCAAACTCAAAGCAAAAGTTCCATTTTTAACGGCATTGGAAAGGCTACGAATGATTAAAAACTAACCAGTTGTAGAGTTTTTTTTTTAATAGTTTAAGGGGAAAATGATTATTTCTGACTCAATTGAACAGCTAATGGTTAGTTTGAGAGCGGACAAGACCTGCTTTTTCCAAACTGGTGCCTGTATGAGAGGGTTGGACCATGAACAGGTTGCAAGTCCATCACAGGCACATGCAGAAACAAAGAACCAACAGTTATATGTAGTGTCACGGCTTGGTACAGACGGTGTGGACGGGTACTGTCAACTGATGATGATAATGTCCGTCACAGACAGTGACAGCTGATAACTGCTCCTTGCTAACAGCAACAGAAGAAAAGAAGCAGAGAAAGATAATATCTAAACTCCTCTACACCAAACAAAACATGGCTGCTGCCACTGATGGCTGACAGCTGCAGCAGTTGAGAGGTGACTATATGGCAAGCAGTTCTATCATATAAGCAGCACTTTGAAAACTATTGTGACGAGTTTGTACTTTTAATCAATATTCTTAATATCTAGCCATTTTCTTACACCTAGGACTCAGCTGGCTGAGGAGTTTGAATGTTTCACTTTTTTTTGTTTGTCACAAGTTATTTAGTTCTGTGCTGCTTTTAATTTTGCATGAAGTTTACTGCAAATTAATTTAGCACACTCCTTGTTTTATTTTTATTTTATTATTTTAGTAATGTTTTAGAAAAAGATACCTTTTTGAAGTTGATCAAATTTCCTGTATGACACATGGCCTGTGAGTTACTCTTTACAGTGCAGATTGGATTAAAAATTACACTGAAGTATCATTTTATTTAGTTTTAGAGGGAATTATCAGTCGACAAATTAATTTCTGTGAATGAGCAACTACCTAAGACCCTCCCTGCTAACAATCATGTTTTTTTATTTATGTATTTATTTATTTTTGTTCATGCTTTTGGGAGCATAATTGTCTGGAAAAACAACTGAAACAAAAAATAAAATAAAATAAAAAATGTGTCATTCACCATGAGGTTTTTTTTTTTTTTTTCTGGTTTAGTTCACTGAACCGTGACCTCATATCCTTATAGATACCTAACTATGACTTATGCATATCGTTACACACTGCCTGAACACTATTGCATCAACAAACATTTACAGAACTGTCATTTTTGTGTCATGCAGTTATTTATAAATATAATTCTCTGATTATTTTCATGCACTCTGCTCTGCAGCTATGTTATCTGTTACCTGTTTAACATTTCCAGTGCAGCATGCGATGCTTCTGGTAAGATCATGGAGGAAATACAGTGTATTTGTCCAAGTAAAACAATGAAATGTAAAACTGACAACAACGTAAAGGTTTATTAAACAGTGTTTGCAGAAACCCATATGACATTTTTGAAGTAGGAGACAGGAGTTGAGTCTTGGCCCCATTCTTACTAACCACTAGCTCATTAAACTGGTCATCAATGCCACACTTAAAAAGACCTGAACTATAACTTTAGGTTAAAAAAGAAACTGTTAACCTTCCAGTACCTGCCTTCCATCTTCACTAGTATATATCAGTATGTTGTCAAGGCTGATGAGTGCAAACATTTTTCAGAAAGTAAAACGTTATTTAAGGTAAACTTTGTTACATGAAAGTGCTACAAAAATCCGAAGATTAACTGCAAACACTGGGGTTGTTTTTAGGTTTCCTGTTTTTGCACACTCTAAAAGTAAAAACTGAATGCTTGTGATTGTTTATTTGAAATAATAAACATGTCAGAATAAAGCAAATTTGATCAACACCTTGTCTACTTTGCAACAAAGTCACTTTTTGCTTTAATTGTTGCAGACATTTTTGGTGCCGTGAGCCAAATTTACCATGAGCTCACATCTGTCTGAAACCCTGTGAAGTTCAGGCTTCACCACGACCGCTTCAGTTCTTATTCACAACCACAGAGATGAATATGTGAAAACAAGCCCACGAATGTCTGACACATGAAACTTTCTATGAGCAGTAACAGATCCGTGAAAATGATTCAGAATTACCGGATAAAGTGCATAATTTTGGCTTGTGACGCTACACTGGTTATTAAAATGAAGACACGTGTGGGTTAGTTTGAGATTGTGTCGAATCAGATATCTTAAAACATTTAAACAATTTCCGAGAACTCTTCACGGAGCTCAAGCTGTCTCCTGTGCATTTTCTGGTTCATTTTTGAAAACGAAACATCAGCCGCCTCTAGCACTGCAGGACCAGAACGTGTGTTTGCAACTTGTGGTCTTGAAATTTCCTTAAGTCTTACACAGACATCAAAAGCATTAAGTCATCGCTGTTAGTTTTCCTCAGGTTTTCTTAGACGTAATACGCAGTGAGCACCCAAGTTGAGTCAACCGTTCAGGCTTCATGAAGCCTGAAGGGCTGAGTCGAGGGGTGAACAAACAATTAGATCATCAGGCTGTTAATTACAACTTTCACTAATGAGACAAAAGAACGTTGTTGTTTTTTTCATTCATCATATCATTCTAAGAAGACATTAGTGTGCAATGCTCGTGTTGACCCAGCCAGAAAACCTCTGTTGCTGGGAAGAGGCAAAGTAAGACCAGTAATGCGAGGTTATCGGGTTAGGCACACTCCTTGAAAATGTGAAGAAAAAAAAAGGTATGCTAAAGAGAAACCAGCTCAAAACAAACACAAGTGATTATATCTGCGAGTGGTGACGGCTGGGCTCTCAGACACACCTACAAGTAAAACCAAAGGAGCGCAACGCAACCGTTGAGACTCAATAGGGTACATACCACTGCAATGAAAGCAAAGACAGTTGCCATGCCTGCTGGGCTTTTTGTGTACATAGAAGTACAAAATGAGGGGAGAGAATATATTTTAAAATTGCTGACACCTTGCTCTGATACCAAATGGTAATTTCAAAAAACCTCATGTACAGTGCCTTGCGAAAGTATTCGGCCCCCTTGAACTTTTCAACCTTTTGCCACATTTCAGTCTTCAAACATAAAGATATAAAATTTTAATTTTTTGTGAAGAATCAACAAGTGGGACACAATCGTGAAGTGGAATGAAATTTATTGGATGTGTCAAACTTTTTTAACAAATAAGAAACTGAAAAGTAGGGCCTGCAATGTTATTGGGCCCCTTTCCTTTCAGTGCAGCAAACTCACTCCAGAAGTTCAGTGAGGATCTATGAATGATCCAATGTTGTCCCAAATGACTGATGATGATAAATAGAATCCACCTGTGTGTAATCAAGTCTCTGTATAAATGCACCTGCTCTGTGATAGTCTCAGGGTTCTGTTCAAAGTGCAGAGAGCATCATGAAGACCAAGGAACACACCAGGCAGATCCGAGATACTGTTGTGGAGAAGTTTAAAGCCGGATTTGGATACAAAAAGATTTCCCAAGCTTTAAACATCCCAAGGAGTGCTGTGCAAGCAATCATATTGAAATGGAAGGAGTATCAGACCACTGCAAATCTACCAAGACCCGGCCGTCCCTCTAAACTTTCATCTTGAACAAGGAGAAGACTGATCAGAGATGCAGCCAAGAGGCCCATGATCACTCTGGATGAACTGCAGAGATCTACAGCTGAGGTGGGAGAGTCTGTCCATAGGACAACAATCAGTCGTACACTGCACAAATCTGGCCTTTATGGAAAAGTGGCAAGAAGAAAGCCATTTCTCAAAGATATCCATAAAAAGTGTTGTTTAAAGTTTCCCACAAGCACCTGGGAGACACACCAAACATGTGGAAGAAGGTGCTCTGGTCAGATGAAACCAAAATCGAACTGTTTGGCCACAATGCAAAACGATATGTTTGGCATAAAAGCAACACAGCTCATCACCCTGAACACACCATCCCCACTGTCAAACATGGTGGTGGCAGCATCATGGTTTGGGCCTGCTTTTCATCAGCAGGGACAGGGAAGATGGTCAGAATTGATGGGAAGATGGATGGGGCCAAACACAGGACCATTCTGGAAGAAAACCTGTTTGAGTCTGCAAGAGACCTGAGACTGGGAAGGAGATTTATCTTCCAACGAGACAATGATCCAAAACACAAAGCCAAATCTACAGTGGAATGGTTCACAAATAAACGTATCCAGGTGTTGGAATGGCCAAGTCAAAGTCCAGACCTGAATCCAATCGAGAACCTGTGGAAAGAGTTGAAGACTGCTGTTCACAAACGCTCTCCATCCAACCTCACTGAGCTTGAGATGTTTTGCAGGAAGAATGGGCAAGAATTTCAGTGTCTCCATGTGCAAAACTGATAGAGACATAGCCCAAGAGACTTGCAGCTGGAACTGCAGCAAAAGGCGGCGCTACAAAGTATTAATGCAAGGGGGCCAAATAATATTGCACGCCCCACGTTTCAGTTTTTTATTTGTTAAAATAGTTTGACACATCCAATAAATTTCATTCCATTTCACAATTGTGTCCCACTTGTTGTTGATTCTTCACAAAAAATTCAAATTTTATATCTTTATGTTTGAAGCCTGAAATGTGGCAAAAGGTTGAAAAGTTCAAAGGGGCCGAATATTTTCACTGTACGTAAAAGATAAGAACTGAATACTTGTTAAAGCACTGTGTCCAAAATTTAACCCCAGGATGGTGGTGTATCATAATTCAGAGCTGAAAAGTGAGAAGCACTTAAGGAAAATATGAACTCACGATCAAGGGCAGGGAGCACACCACAAAGATGACAGTCATTAGCGCCAGCCACACCAAGTAGTCCATTTCCTCTTCCCCCTGTCCGAACCAGGCCAGGCTCAGCTTCTTCTTCCTTCCCATCGACACCACCGAGCCACGTCGGACCATCTGGCTCCGGTGCATCTGGCACAGGCTGACGATCACTGACCCATTGCAGACAAAGACAATGAAAATCAGCAATGCCATGAGAGAGGAGTAGGACAGAGAGAAGGCCAGCACTAAGCTGGCGTGGTCATCCCCCGTTGCGTCCATGTCAATAAAGCACCAAGTCCCGGGGTTGTATTGTCTGAACTTTCCATAGCCGCTGTACGGCAAAAGACAGAAGGCCAAGGAGAAGAGGTAAATAAAGACAAGAGTGAATTTGGCAAAGCTGCGGCGGATGTGCACGGAGTAAAAATAAGGGTGGCTGATGGCCAAACAGCGTTCCAGGGCAATAGCGCACAGGATGAGCGTGGGCGCCAGGCCGAAGAAGCTCACTGCGAAGCCGAAAAGGTTGCACAGTCTACTACCACCGAGAGTTTTTAGAGTCATGTTGTGGGCGTAGCAAACGAACACAGGTGGGCTGAGAAGGCAGGTGCCCAGCAGGTCAGTGAGGGCCAGGCCGGTCACCAGGATGCAGAAGACAGACGACCTGGAGTGGTGCCTCTTCTGGTGCACTCCGAGGATGAAGAGGGCGAGCAGGTTTCCCCCGACTCCGGCCAAAAACATGAAGATGCTTGTCGTTGGTTTGCCATCGGAGAGCGTGTTGTTGCATGATGAGTTTGAAATGTTGCTCATGTTTTCCTCACTGGAGGATTCTTCTGATCTATGAGCACTTAAGAAGAAATTTCCAAATTTTCGGACAACAGGAGAATACACTGCCCACTAGAGACACTCACTTGGTAACACAAACAGCAAGGATGGATGGTGAAATCCATGATGCTGATTCTCCTTAAAAACATTACTCATGGCCGCCTCCTTCTCTCATTCCTTGCAGTCAGTTTAAATTTTTTTCTGTGGAAAAAAACAAAAAAAGTTCAATACCTTCACCGGAAAACGAAAAATCTTCAAAATTATATTAAGATTTATTTTCTCAATACAAATGTATCAATCTGTTTCGTTCTCTTCAACATTACCAGAATGAAAACCTTGATCACACCATAATTTCAAAATTACTTACGTTTTACCGGAGCTAAATCAACGCAGCAGAACAAGTGAAGGAATATTCCGGTTTTAAAGTACCTCTGCCGGTCTACAGGCAGACTGCTCTGGACACGGAGAGGTGGCTCTTCTGGTAAAGCTTTCCCTCCTCCTGTGCAGTTTTGTGCGCCTCCCTCTCTCATCGATTCACAGTCCCACCCACACTAGTAACTGAGAGCTGATGCAAAAAAAGAAAAAACACCTAAATGCTGTGGTGAAAGTCATTTCCAACCACAACGAAGAAATAATAGATCTTGTTTCTTTTCGTGCAACACATTCTGCATGTGTTTTTGTATGGGGGATTAATTCTTTATGAAGGCAAATCTGAAAAACTTGTGGTGAAAAAAGTGTGGTGCTTAAAAAAAACTATCAATCTTTTTTTTTTTTTTTGCAGACACTTTGCACAACATTGGCTTTTACCCATGCGAGCTCAAAGGAAAACAAAAGTGCTATGTAATCAGTCTTTAGTGAAGCGTTTAGTTTGGCCGTGTTGCTTCTAAAAAGTTGTAATTGGCTTTAATCACAGCCAGTTGACATTTCAGGCAGCTTTTCCTGTCATCACATGTTCATGGAGAGGACAGTGCACATGACTTTAGCCACAGAAGCAGCTCCTGCTCCTTTCTGGTCAATTTCTCGTTTCTGGTAGTTTTTTTTTTTTGTGTGTGTGTTAATTGGTGGTAATGTTTTGTGGATTTTAGGTGTGGTGATAAATCTTTCACCAGTGTTTATGCCGTGAAAGACTTTGTTTTTCCAGGGTGTTTATTATGTTTAATTCAGAGTTTGGCTCTGTGTGTGAACTCTGCAGGCATGCTGCTTTCAATGCTTGGACAAATTACAATTACCAGACATATCAATTAAGAGAAATCCTTATTATAACACAGTTAAAAATAAAGTGAATGACGCTGAATATCATTGCAGTGAAACTTGTCAGGGGTTAAGGTATTCTCCCTTGCTGCCACTTGTCGTTTACTTTTAATTATTACAAGGAGCTCTCAGATGAGGATGCCACACATTCTGTGTTTACAATGTCAGGGCCCATAAAGCAAACCAATGTGGCACGTTTAAACAAACAGCAAACCCTAAGGCTATAAACAAATATTTCCGTGCGTGCACATTATCCCCCAAAGCAGTCCATTAGTTTGTGAGCGCACCAAATGAGGCAAAGGGATCATGCTGCTGTTAAATGTGCACGTTCTCGTTGTGATAAACGAGAAGTTTGCAGAGCCGCAACAAACAGTCAACTGACCGTGCATTTAGAGGACAGTCGTGTTTGTCTTGTGACCAAAACGTTAAAGTGCATTAAATGCTGAGTGGGTGGAAATTTGTGGATGAACATGCACATGCAGTACTGTGCAAAAGTCTTGGGTAATCACTCATTTATTTATTTATTTTTGCTTCCAATGAGTCAAAATTCTGAGGAAATCATGGTCTTGATCAAAAACGTTGTGATTTTTGGAGATTCAAAGGTTGTTTTTTTTGTTAAGCTACTTTACTCAAACCTGTGAATCATTGACATAAAAAAAAAAATCAAGAAATAAATTACTGTTCTAACTTTTCATACCAAACACTTTAGTAAATAATTAGTTTTACATGTTTAACATGAGCTAATTTTTTACTTGCAGACTGTCACAAAAACGCAACTTGTTCCCAGATTTGATTACACAGCAAATATATTTAAAACAGTAACAGGAATTTTAAATTGTTCAATCGTTTTTACTTTAAAGTACATTTAAAGATGCGTTAAAGCTGTCTTATTATGATGGGATGGTCATGTAAGTATCATTTCCTCTTTTGTCAGAAAAAAACTGTCTCTTAAATCATCTTCAGCCCCGAACGTGAGCAACGCTTGTTGTTTGAACACTGAAGCAGAGTTCATTGACGCAAACAGAATGTTTACAGGAAGACTTTTTATGTCGTTTAAAACTTTACAACTCATAATTCACTTGAGAGCGGTGCAGCTACACCTCTAAACAGTCCTGACCAGGATTATGAATCAGGCCGAGTCTGATTCTGAACTGAAAGCAGAAATTAATCTGTTGGGATTTAGAAATTTCCTTTAAAAAGACCACATTTAATAATAGAACGTGTGTGTGAATGCTTAGCAGTATTGTTATTGAAATCATCTAGGAATGATGATGACTAAAAAATTTCATTCGCCAAGCGTTTATTTTCAGCCATTCTTTCACTGAGGCAAAACAAATGTTTGGATCAACGTCAGTAAATAACGAGTAATGAGCCGGAGCTGAGGTGAGCTTTGAGAAATCCACCCTACCAAATGTGGTTAGAGTGTATTTGAGTTTCTTAAGTCCAGGCGGCTCTTTTGACTGAACTTTAAGAAACATGTTCTAATTAACAAACTTTAACATTAGATGTGTATTGTTTTATGCTCAATGTGTCTTTGTAGAGGTTGTACTTATTTATAATGTAATAAAATGTGATCACATATTGGGTAATCAAATATTCTCTTCAACAAAGTTGATTTTCAGATTGAAGAAAATTTAACAAATGAACAAAAATAAAATTACAATTAAACTGCTAGACTTTTGTTTAATAGAAGAGCTTTGTATAAAAACAAAATACTTAATAAAGTGACTGTTTATATCTTTGATGTGGGGTTCTGTGGAGACATTATAAATTATTACTGTCATAGGTTTTAAAAAAGTGTTGTGTACAACCTCAATTTGAAAAAAAAAAAAAAAAGTTGAATTCTGACTGGACTGACGAGCTAACAGCTAGTTCGACCTGTGCTAGCAACGTAAAACGTCTCCAATCTCAAAAGTTTTACAGCGGTTTGTGTAAAGAAGATTTTATAAACCTTTACATTGCTGTGAGTGTTGCATTATTCCATCAGAATTTTTTGCACCTATAAAAACCCATATTTCTTATTAAATCCATCCATCCATCCATCCATTTTCTTCCGCTTATCCGGGGTCGGGTCGCGGGGGTAGCAGCCTAAGTAGGGAGGCCCAGACTTCCCTCTCCCCAGCCACTTGGGCCAGCTCTTCCGGGGGAATCCCAAGGCGTTCCCAGGCCAGCCGAGAAACGTAGTCCCTCCAGCGTGTCCTGGGTCTTCCCCTGGGCCTCCTTCCGGTGGGACGTGTCCGGAACACCTCACCAGGGAGGCGTCCAGAAGGCATCCTAAACAGATGCCCAAGCCACCTCAACTGGCTCCTCTCGATGTGGAGAAGCAGCGGCTCTACTCCGAGTCCCTCCCGGATGATCGAGCTTCTCACCCTGTCTCTAAGGGAGAGCCCAGACACCCTGCGGAGAAAACTCATCTCGGCCGCCTGTATCCGAGATCTCATTCTTTCGGTCACAACCCAAAGCTCGTGACCATAGATGAGGGTGGGAACGTAGATCGATCGGTAAATTGAGAGCTTCGCCTTTTGACTCAGCTCTCTCTTCACCACGACAGACCTGTACAGCGCCCGCTTCACTGCAGACGCTGCACCTATCCGCCTATCGATCTCACGCTCCATTTTTCCCTCATTCGTGAACAAGACCCCAAGATACTTGAACTCCTCCACTTGGGGTAGGACCTCCTCCCTGACCCAGAGAGGGCACTCTACTCTTTTCCGGCTCAAGACCATGGCCTCGGATTTGGAGGAACTGATCTTCATCCCGGCCGCATCGCATTCGGCTGTGAACCTCTCCAGTGAAAGCTGTAGATCACGATCTGATGAAGCCAATAAGACCACATCATCTGCAAAAAGCAGAGACGCAATTCTGAGGCCACCAAAACGGATCCCCTCAACACCTTGGCTGCGCCTAGAAATTCTGTCCATAAAAGTTATGAACAGAATCGGTGACAAAGGGCAACCTTGGCGGAGTCCAACTCTCACCGGGAACAAGCCCGACTTACTGCCGGCGATGCGGACCAGGCTCTGACACCTGTCATACAGGGACCTAACAGCCCGTATCAAAGGGCCTGGTACCCCATACTCCCAGAGTACCCCCCACAGGGCCCCCCGAGGGACGCGGTCGAAAGCCTTCTCCAAGTCCACAAAGCACATGTAGACTGGTTGGGCAAACTCCCACGCACCCTCCAGGACCCTGCTGAGAGTGTAGAGCTGGTCCAGTGTTCCACGGCCAGGACGAAAACCGCACTGTTCCTCCTGAATCCGAGGTTCGACTATCCGACGGACCCTCCTCTCCAGAACCCCCGAATAGACCTTACCAGGGAGGCTTAAGAGCGTGATTCCCCTGTAGTTGGAACACACTCTACGGTCCCCCTTTTTGAATAGGGGGACCACCACCCCGGTCTGCCAATCCAGGGGAACTTCCCCCGATGTCCACGCAACATTGCAGAGTCGCGTAAGCCAACACAACCCTACAACATCCAGAGCCTTAAGGAACTCC
>NC_056503.1:25930268-25942374 GCF_014905685.2 Nematolebias whitei | reverse complement strand
TTTTTATCCATCCATCCATCCATTTTCTTTACCCGCTTATTCCATTTTTGGGTCACGGGGGTCGCTGGTGCCCATGTCCAGCAATCACTGTGCGAGGGGCGGGGTACACCCTGGACGGGTCGCAAGTCCATCACAGGGACACATAGAGACAAAAGAGACAAACAACCATTTACTCTCTCACTCACACCTAGGGATAATTTAGAGTTACCAATCAGCCTAACATGCATGTTTTTGGACTGTGGGAGGAAACCGGAGCACCCGGAGAAAACCCATGCATGCACGGAGAGAACATGCAAACTCCACCCAGAAAGGCCCCTGGACCGGGGTTTGAACCAAGGACCTGCTCGCTGAGAGGCAGCAGCTCTACCAGTTGCGCCACCGTGCTGTCCAGTTCTATGTCGTATAAGCTTCGCCCTTTAAGGCCTTCGCTTTAGTGGGTTTATCCCGTTATGCAGAGCATAAGCACTGAAAAAATTAGTCCACGCCCACCTGCTGTGTGGGCCCCACCCGGTCCGTATAAATTACGTTAAGAGCGGGAAATCGGCTCCCATTTTTTCTTCAGCGAGCTAATATAGCACTGTCAGAAGAACAAAGAAGATAAATTGTGTAAATGACCAACCTTTGTGAAGGATGCTTGGCCCGGCAGTCGACCTCCGGTCGTCCGGTGAGTTCTCCTCCCCGAGGAGAAGATGACAGCAGTCTTATTCCAAGGTAAGCGTCGGGGAACATTTCCCAGTGACAGGTCACTACACGCTGGACAACGCCATCTTGTGTTTTTCCTCTTATCGCCGACCCTCGGGGCGAACCGGATGGTTCCTCCGGGGCAAGGCGTGCTCAGCTGCAGCCCCCGCTGCTCATTCCCTCCTGGGGAGCGTAGTGTAGGTGGAGGGGGGCTGAGTGAATGCTCACCCCATCCCACCTCATTTCGCATCGGCGATCACACCGCTCCCGGCCGACAGCGCCCTCAGGGGTTGCCCGGCGGAACCCGGGAGGAGGCTGACATGAAGGGACACCTTTTTTCTACGTCCCTCGCCTTTTCCCGCCAGTTCGGATGATCGGCGGAAAGGTTGTTTTTCACTGGGCTCCACTGTGGCTCACCGTCTTGATCCATACGGCCTCACGTTCCAACAGGACGTTCGACGGGCGAGGCCGCAGACGGTTCTTTCCTGGTAGATTAGAGGAGTCGGTCCCCAGTCCGCTCCCATCACCAGAGTTGAGGGATTCACCGAGCGGGGCTATTCCTCGGTAACCCCCCCAGAGCCAAGCCTCGCGGAAGCTTCCGGAGCGAAGCTGCCCAGGTCGGAGCAGCGTCCCGTCCCTCCGGAGGAACACGAACCAGACGGCGACCACGCTCTCCAATCGAGCCCACCGATGTATTTTCAGGCAGCCGCAGTTAGCAACAACATGCGCTGCTAGCATATAGCATGTCCAAGGGACTGAAGGCCACAGACCTGCCTTGGAGACGAAGAACTCCCTCTGTAAGGCAGCTGACGCCAGCTCAACATGTGTGCCTCTCCCACGGTTTGCCTGTCGAGGACTGCAGCACGGATGACGATGATCCATCGACCCACCTGGCTTCGTTACGCCCCTCGCTGCCGGAGAAACTGCACAAGACCTGATGAAGCCATCGCGGACGCGCTGTTCAGAGCAGCTTCAAACCATGCTGGCGAAGTGAAACAGTCGGAGGAGGTGCCAGAAGCTGTGCGCCACCTCATCAAGCCGCGCGGCCCACCCCGTCCCGCTGGAGGGACTGTCGCGAGCAAGCGTCGACTTTTCCACGGCCGCGGCTCTCGCTGAGTTCCACCACCAGCCCCGCCCGTCAGAATCCAGCCCTCTTCACTCTGGCAGCCTTGCAGCTCAGCGTTTCCCCAGAGTTCGCCTGCAAGACAGCGCTCTGGGCAAACAATCGCAGAGCTCATGAGAGAGAATTTTCTCAAAATGACGGTCTCCGGAGGGTGTGTGTGTAAAAGTGACACGAAAGTTGAAATAAACCATCATTAATGATCAAAGTGTCTGTTTTTTAGCCAGTCTGTAAGCTCGGATGAGCTCACAGCGGCCGCACACATAAGAGCCGGTGTCCTTAATAAGGGTTTTTAAAATCACCGCCGCTCCAAGACATTACTAGTCGCTTACAGGGCATGATGGTAAGTGAAAATAACTCGTTATAATCCCGGGCTGCACGTTTTTCACCCAAGCTATGTCAACTCGCACTCGTGGGATGAAACAGCCCCACACACGAGCCGGTGTCCTTAAATAAAGGTTTTTAAACTCACCGTCGCTCTAAGACATGACGAGTCGATCACAGAACAGCCTCCACACATGAGCCGGTGTCCTTAATTAAAGGTTTTTAAACTCACCGTCGCTCTAGACATGACGAGTCGATCACGGCACAACGGTAAGCGAAAATAACTCGTTACCAACTAGAACTGCACGATCCTCACTCAAGCGGTGTCAACTCGCACTCGTGGGATGGAACAGCCTCCACATGAGCCGGTGTCCTTAAATAGGGTTTTAACTCACCGCCGCTCTAGACATGACGAGTCGATCACTAAATGAACAGCCTCATCCAACGGCGCTGCGTTGATGCTGGCGCACACACAGCTGCCGGCGCTAACCAGCTCACATCGGTATAAATGTGGTCCGCAGGCTGGTTCGGGTGGAGGTCCCTTCTCTCTCACAAGAAACGACACCCGTCTCAACGAATCAAACGCGGGCAGCCGTCACCCACCGCGTCTCAGCTTTCGGCAGCTCACCGCAGCTTAAACGTGAAGCAGCTGAAGAACCCGGTAATGAGTCCCGCCTCCCTCCAGCGCGCGCCCCTCCAGCGAGAGCGGCGCGCGTCCCTCCAGAGAACAACGTGTGCTCCCGCGGGGCTAGCAGCCTTCACTCCAACAGCACGGCGTTAATGAAGTCACGCCCTCCGCCTTTTCAACGTTCGCACAGCGACGTCAAACGCGCAGCCCCACCGCGTCATCAGCTGTCACACGCTTCGCCTTCAGCTCAAGTCTCGCCCGGGATCACACAGAAAACATTCCCGCGACGCATGACGGCGGTTGAGGGGCGGACTGCTGACAGCCGTACAAAACATGACACATCACTTAACGCACGTTCACCCTACGAACGTTACGTAGAGTGGCTAAAACATGCTCGCCGTTTTTCAGATGGATGGACAAGGTTTTATGCAAATGGTACAAGTTACAGTTTGCAACCCGAACCCCTCCATTCAGAGGAGTTATAAAAACGGTTCCGTCATCATCAGACTGATTCTCATCCCTAAATGCAGAAATCCAAGTGTTTTCTGATAAAAGTAATCTACAGAGTCCCCCAACGGAGAGGAAACACAAGGTTTTTACTCACGGATCGGAGGGGTGAGACCGTTTTTGGATCTGTTGTTTAACATCCAGAGAACGCATACTGATCATCCTAACACAGAGACGCGAGTTTTTGTTTTACCTGGATGATCTGCTGCTCCTATCACTTCAGACAGGAGGCGCTGATGCAGGATCAGGTGTTGACATCACACCTGTTAAATCTGGGCTTCGCCATAAATTGGAAGGAAGCTCGATTTTCCCGGCCCAGACATTTGTTTCTGGGAGTGGAATTAAGTTCAACCACCATGAAAGCTCGTTTATCACAAACTAGATTCGACACTTTTTTAAAAAGTCAACTCAGCCACGTAAGACCTGGCAAGTGATAACAGCTGTCTCCGTCACAAAGCTGTTGGAAATGATGTCACTCACACAGTGTTTTCCGCTGGTTTGTTACACATGAGACGCCTCCAGAGGTGGTTCTGCACGTCTGCATGTGGATCCAGTAAAACAAAACGACGGATGATCATTGTCCCTTCCTCTGTGGAAGCAGACCTCCGACTCTGGGGAAACACCTTGTTTTCTGTCAGAGGGAGTCCCCCTCAGCAGACCCACGTCACGGGTCAGCCTTCATGGACACGTTGCTGTCAGGCTGGGGGGGGGGGACATGCCTATCTCAAGCAGTAGGGGCGCTGTGGCCCCACTACACATCAGCCCACATCAATGTTTTGGAGTGTCGCACAGCACTGAATATGATTCAACACTTTGCTCCCGTGCTACAGAATCAACACGTGTTGATTCACACAGACAACATGGTGACTGCTGCGTACATAACCATCAAGGGTGTGCGTTCAGCCCAGATGTTACACATTGCGCGAAAGCTACTGTGTTGGGCTCATCAACCTGCTCTCTATTAGAGCGGTTTTACATATCCGGTGTTCTGAACAGAGGGGCAGATGTGACGTCCAGGGGCGGCCCACGTCACGTGGACCGGACCCTCCATCCAGATCTGATGTTTTCAGATGCAGCAGAAGTTGGCAAAGCAGCTGTGGACCTGTTTGCGACGCGAGAAGAACGCTCAGTGTCAACTATGGTTTTCCCTGAGCCCGCGAGACGATCCATCGCTGGGGGGGGGGGGGACGCATTTGCTCACAGCCCGTGGTCCAAAACGCTTTTATACGTGTTTCTTTTCCCCCACCTCCTCTGTTTTTTACGGTTCCTGAACCGAGTTCAGGAGGAGGGATGGACAGCTCTCCTGGTGGCTCCCGGCGTGTGAACGCACCATGGTTCCCAGGCCTGCAACGTCTGTTGTCGGGTCGCCGTGGAACTGTCGTGGAGGGAGGATGCTCTCCTTCAGGCAGGAGGAGCGACCAAGAGTTACCCAGAAATAGGTCAGCACCTGTGGGTCTGACCGCTGAGCGGTCCCACTTAGAGGATGGGTCTCCCTCAGGAGATAGTGTGCACAATTCAAGATTCACGTGCTGCATCTACCACAGTTCTGTACACATCAAAGGGGACGGCTTTTCAGCGCTGGTGTACAGAGAAGGTTTAGAGGCCACCTCATGCCTTTTTAGGCGGCGTGTTGTTTTTCTACAACAGCTGATGGATAGGGAGTTGGCTTCAGTACGCTTTAACGTACGTTGCAGTCATCTCTTCCTGCCACGAAGGTTTCGGAGACAGAACAGCTTTTAATCACCCGCTGATGAAGCGTTTTTCTAAAAGGTGTTCAGAGGCGCAGGCCTGCTTCATGCCCACTTGCTCCACAGTGGGATTTAACGCTGGTCCTGCGAGTCCTGATCAAAGCTTCAATTGAGCCTCTGGATCAGGTTTTCACTTAAATTCTTGTCTCTTTAAACAGCCCTGCTGCTGGTTTTAACACCCGCTGAGAAGGTAAGTAATTATCTGCCCTCTCTGTTGCTTCGTCATGCCTTAGAATTTAGGCTGACGGGCAGCTCAGCTGATTTAAGACCAACCCAGCTTTTATGCCTAAAACATCACGAGCTCTTTTAAATCAAGAGTGATATCGTTGGAGGGGTCTTCTCCCCCCCCCACAGATCAGAAGAGGAAGCATCTTTTCATCTTCTCTGCCCGGTGCGGGCGTTGACGTGTTACATAACGCGCACAGCTGCAATGCATTTCAAACTCAACAATTGTTTGTGCATTATAGAGATGCTTCTGCAGGTCGCCGTTATCCATCCAGCGCTTGTCACACTGGCTGTGTGAGGCCTTTTCTGAAGCCTACAGAGCATCAGATTTAGAGCCTCCTGTCAACCTCTAAACACACTCGACCAGGGGTATCGCATCTTGGACTGCTCTGCATAATGGTATGTCAATGCAGGACATTTGCACTGCGGCTGCATGGTCAACACCCTGCTCATTTATTCGCTTTTACCTACGTGATGTAACGGCTCGTTCCATGACACATTCTGTCCTTAGTGCTCTAACAGAATGAATATTGTTGTTCTCATGGAACTCTGTTTAAACTCACTTCTGTCTGCATGCATTACAGTGTGAGATGTTGTTATCAGTCACAAGTCGTGTCTGTGATTTTGGTTCTATTGTCACTAATCAGTTCATGATTATTGTTACCAATCAGTTCATTTGATCAATAATCAATTCATGGACATTAATCTGTTTATACTGTTCAGCCATGAACCAGTTGGTTCATGCCCCCCCCCCCTCTTTTCAACTTCTTCTTCCCGTTGAAAGTTTTCCGGGGCATTCATGCTTTGTCAGAACGCATAGTTACTCAACATGCGTCTGTGCATGGCACATAATTACGCGATGCGTAGTTATGCACACGGGGAGCTGAGTGACAAGACGTTTTTTGGGCAAGCTTCCGCTTCTTACTGTGTTCGAATGGACCCAGTGAGGCGAGGACCACATCGGCTTCGCCCTTTACCCACTAAAGCGAAGGCCTTAAAGGGCGAAGCTTATACGACATAGAACGTTGGTTACGTACTGTAACCCCAGATTCTATGAGTATAAGCGTAGCCCTTTAAGCGTCGGGCCTCACTGGCTCCTAAATGGCTGAAGAAAAAGCTATTTTGGGAGCCGATTTCCTGCTCTTAACGTAATTTATACGGACCGGGTGGGGCCCACACAGCAGGTGGGCGTGGACTAATTTTTTCAGTGCTTATGCTCTGCATAACGGGATAAACCCACTAAAGCGAAGGCCTTAAAGGGCTACGCTTATACTCATAGAATCTGGGGTTACAGTACGTAACCAACGTTTTTATGGTAGTATGTAATATTTATAGTAGTTGGTGATTCAAAAATTGAGGGTAAATTGCAAGAAAAAGGTGAATTTCAGATCCAGTCCAAATGAATTTTGAGTGCGTATTGCCCATATCTGCTCACATTCACATCAGCCCACTATGTATTTGGCATCTGCCCCACGATTATAGTTTAATTTAGAAATGAAGATAGGCAGATTTGGACCACTTGGTTGATCGTTATTATTTGTCCCCATGACGTGCCCACGATGACTCGGATTATTTTGAGAAAAAAAATTAGTGAGCAAATTCTTTGAACAGGCTCAAACTTCAAGAGACAAGGCTGCAAGTTTGTGATTCTAATGTGAGGAAACTGAGACCCACCACAAACATTTCAAGACATTTTGGAGACTCCACCGCAAATGCCTCTCAAAGAATAATCTCCAGCAGTTGCAGCCCAGTGAGATCCTGGCTTTACATCAGGGAATCACCTGGAGCCTCGTACACGAAAGTGTGGAGCTTTTATTCTGAAAGTTAACGTACAGACAACATTCAAAAACGTGTGTACGCACAAAAATACTCAGATGTATGAAGTTGTTTCCATGCATGTTTCTGCTCACCTGTCCTTCATACTGTACATCACAATGTAGAAGAACCCAACTGCACATACTGCTCGGTGGATCGTTCTGTCACGTCCCATGAATAAATACGTAAATTGGTATAAATATATGGCAGGCTTCCAACCTGTGTCCAAATAATGACAAAAGCTTTGAGTAAGGCAACAAAACAGTGACAGAAGGTGGCTGATGTTGATATCACAGCAGGATTTGATTTCTGGTCCTTGCTGCTTGAAAAACATCCTTTGTTCTACCTTTTCTGAAGGGAGGTGACCCCACATCACTGAACAACTATCGACCAATCTCTAAACTCTGCATTTTAGCCAAGGTTCTAGAAAAACTGATAAGCTCTCAAATCAAAAAAGTATTTGGACTCATTTAACATCTTACCTCTCCATCAATCTGGTTTCAGGAAACAACACAGCACAACGATTGTTTCACTGAAGGTTCTTAATGGCGTTGTTGAAGCACTGGATGCTAAGGATTATTGTGCTGCACTTTTCTTAGACCTGTCTAAAGCTTTGACACTGTGGATCATAACATCTTGTGTCATAAGCTCTCAGAAATTGGTTTCTCAGATCACACCGATTGTTGATTGACCGGAGCCAATGTGTTCAACGTAACGGCACTTCTTCCAGTTATCTAACTGTTAACAATGGTGTACCACAAGGCTCAGACTTAGGACCCACCCTGTTCACTATCTGCATAGGTAATGTAGGTCAGACCATCCCTGATGCATCCTTACATTTCTATGCTGACAACACAGTTGTTTATTGTTGAGCTAAAACAGTTGATAAGGTTTTCCAGCTTTTGCAATCCACTTCTGACATCATCCAGTCTTATTTGTTCCGTCTCAAACTTGTTCTAAACGCCGATAAAATCAAAGGGATGTTGCTTTCAAATAGGAAGTCTGTCCCAGCAGTTCTTCCTTCTATTTTATCCTCTAATGGTGTCCCTATTGAATTTGTTGATTTCTACAAATATTTGGGTATCTTGGTCGACTCACATCTGTCTTTTAAGCTTCACATGGAAAACTTGGTAAGGAATCTGAAAGTTAAACTGGGTCTATTTTCCAGAAACAGATCCAGTCTAACTCTGAATGCTAGGAAACGTCTTGTGAAAGCGACTTTCCTTCCTTCCATTTATTACGGAGATATTATTTACATGAACGCTCCTACAAGCACCCTGCAGATGTTGGATGCTGTCTATCATGGTGCACTAAGATTCATAACTAGTTGTAACTATCGTACCCATCACTGCACCCTGTATTCACTGGTTAACTGGACATCAGTAACTTCATACAGACTCTCTCACTGGTACATTTTCATCTTTAAATCACTTCTTGGTCTGCTGCCTTCATAAATCTCCTCCTACATGTCACTACCTTAGTGCAGCTACAGCGTGCGCTCTCAGGACATTATTACCTGCAGTGTTCCCTCATTGAGAACTGAACTAGGCAAAAGGGCCTTCTCCTACTCCGCTTCTGTTTCCTGGAACATCTTACAAAAAGATCTGAAGCTCTCGACCTTGACATCTCTAAGTGGCTTCAAACATCTGTTAAGTTCATGGGCAAAACCAATGCAGACATGTTCCTGTTATTTGTATTTTATATCGCTTTATAATGAAGCTGTTTTTGTTTAGTTGTTTTTAACATCATTTTCTTCCATTTTTTTTTTCAATTTATATGCATTCTTTTGTGATTGTCTACTGTTGTCATCATTCTTTGTTAAAAACAGGTCTCTCTTGTAAATGAATCCTCGAGGCTCAATGAGACTAACCTGTATAAATAAAGGTTGAATGAATGAATGCCTGATATTTTAATAAAAAGTGGACCGCTATCAGAGTTGAAACAAGTCACTGAGCATCGATGGAGTCTTTCAGATGTGGTGCTGGAGAATTTTATATGGATCAAGACGTCCCATATGGGTGACATGGCATGGCTCAGGGACGACTGTGAAATATTAAACCTGTCCGCCAGCTCCCTCTGAAAGACTGCGATTGTGAGAAACCCTATAGTGTGATGAGGACTTGAACTGGCACATAGCTCCGCCTGTTTTCCTTTTGTAACACTGGGGCCCTGATCCCTGAAAACTTGCTCCCGCTGAATTCTTTCATTAATGACGGCCTCCAGCTGTGCCAGAATGACTTTTGTTCCAGAATTATGCACATCTTTACACATCTATTTATGGCCATGTGTCACTGTCCACATCTTGTCAACCTGAGCAATCATATGTGACTTGTTCTGAATTCTCGTGTTGATCAGACACAGATTTCTTTTCAGTGAGAATGGAAGTGCCCCTTAAACAATTCACAGGTATTTAAAGCGCATCAGTCGTCTGAGTTGGCCTCTGACTGAGAAAACTTTACTGTTTAAATTGTAGTGAAGTTTTTCAGTATCTAAAGTAATGAGGCCCTTGAGGTACACAACCAGTTGATGCAGTGATGGTTAAACTACAAAGCTGTTTGGAAGGTGCCAAACGGGAGCTTTTTCGTCATCGTGACGAAGGTAAGCCCAATATCTGTGTTCTCATGAGTTCCAACCTGAGTGTAGGTCTAATGTTAAATCAGTACCATGGTGGGTAGATCAAATGTGCAGGGTAACATTTATTCTACCTTCCAATTGGCAGTGAAGTCAAAGGAGAAGATTTTTCTCTCGTATGCCTGACGGCTGTGGAGAGTTATGCACAGACTTGTAACAGGCACAGAAGTTTAAAATGGGCGGCCATTCTTAAAATAGGAAGAGTGAAAGATTTACTAAGAATAGACAGAAAGAAAATAAATGTGTTGCACAATAGCTGTAGCACTGTCTGGAATGTATGGATGTAATGGATGGATGGATGGATGGATGGATGGATGGATGAATATCAGCAGCATAATGTTATAGTTAAAATATCAAAAAGCTGTGAAGAGCTTAAAAGTGACAAAAGGCTGACTACAAGTAATAAAGCCCAGCTAGAAGCTAAAAGAACAAGGCTTGCTAGAACTCAAAGTAGCAAAACACTCAGCAAAGAGAAGCAAAAGACTAGCTAAAGGTAGCAAAAAGCTAACTAAAAGTATCAAAAGGCTATCCAGCAGTGCCGATAAATACAGATCACATGACTGTGTGACGTCAACTGGATGACCTGGAGCACTGTCTTATTTCTTTGAGCTGTAAGAAGTACTTGTAGTTCCAGTTTTGAGTAAACCGCAGCCAAATAAACGTCACAATTTAAGCGATTTGTCCTAAGCCCCAAACAAACAAACAAACAAACAAAAACAACAACCCTCAGAGCTTCTTCTTTCAGAACACTGTCTTTCTTTTTCTTTGCCTTTTGAAACAAAAGTCACTCAGGTTGGATTAGAGTTGAACTCTGACGCTCAGAAACAGCTCGAGTGTATTTTAAACTGACAAATACCAAAAAGCTGTTGTGCGGGAAAAAAATGAAATTGTTTCCGAGCTGAAGACACGACAACAATAATAAAGCAAAGATAGCACAACTTCACACGAGCCAAAACAAAGGAGGCTGACACAACCTTCAGGCTGGGCGATGGTGGTGGTGGTGGTGGGGTTAACCCTCCCCCCTGTGAAACAGTCAAACACAGAAACACACAGCCTTAATGGGGACCAGTTGGTTGAACCAAAACAAATGTTTGACCTTGCTTTCAGCTGAATTCATCTTTTTAGAAAGTTACAACTTGAGACATTTTTTGCGATTGCTCCTTTGTCAACACTCGAACGTTTTGCAGCAGAACTTGTATTATTTTCTGTCTTTCTAAGGGAATCTTGTTTGTGAGCGACCGGCAGTCTGCGCGTGCTTCTTGTTTTGGCACAGACAGTTTATCTGTTCGCGAGGCAGACAAACAAAAGAAGTTCCACTGCTTCTCTCCTGAAAAAACATCAGAACGTGTCCGTTCCGCCTCTGAGAGGATCAGTGTTCTCAGCAATCACGAAGAGGAAATGAGGTTTTGGTATCAGGGCCCTCTGCACTTTTTGCCAGGATTACACTTAAGAAAAATCCCTTTTTTCTCTCGACGCCTTGCTGAGGTAGCTGGTGATACTGGTGTTTGTGTACGTGAGGGAGAGTGTTATATTCCCATGGCGCTGCTCTGCAGTGGAATTTTTCACACATCTGCCTTGTACCTTTGAAACCATCAGCTCCTCCTCTTCTGTCTCACAGTGTTAGGTTGTCTCCAGCGCTGTCTGTCCCAACCATATGTTCAGTCCTGCGTTCTGCCTGCGGTTCTTCATGCTGGCCTTGTGTTTTCTTGCAGGCGTTAACCTGCACACAGCTCCCAGTTTCAAGCCTTTGCTTATAGTTTGTCTTTGTTGTGGAACATCTGCGTGTTCCTTCTTTGTTACAAAAAAACCCATCCAAAGGTCCATTTTCAGAGTGAACTTTTGAGAATATTTATGAAAAATAAAGTAAAATGCAGATTCCAGTGGCTTTTTAGATGGGCAACAACTTTAAAACCTAATCTAAATCAAGTTTTGTGAACTTTTCTTATGTCGTTATTGTCTGAGAATAATCAGTAAGACGAAACAGTACATGAAATCTAAAACAAAAACTTCTTGTAACCCAGTACAAAAATGAGCACAAAGCAGACAAAAGGAGCTGTAGACACAAACAGGAGATAAGAGATTCGAATGTGTGTCGATGTAGATTTGCTGGTTCTGGTTAGGAAAGCAAACCTGCACGTTTCATACGTCCAATTAAAGTGAAGCGCTGGGATAAGAAGGAATAATTTTCTATTTTCCTCTTATGAGCCACATCTCTGGAATAATTTTCAACACCCTCAGTCTCCAGACACGCTCTCATTTTTTCATATTTTGAAATTACTTTTTTAAAAACTGACCAGAAATAATTGTGGAACTCTCACACAGTGACTGCTGGACATGGGCACCACCGACCCCCGTGACCTGGAAAGGAAGCAGGTAAAGATGATGGATGGATGGATGGATGGATGGATGGATGGATGGATGGATGGA
>NC_056503.1:25924722-25930168 GCF_014905685.2 Nematolebias whitei | reverse complement strand
TATGTGTGTGTGTGTGTGTGTGTGTGTGTGTGTGTGTGTGTGTGTGTATGTATGTATACACACATCAAAACTGACACACTTTTGATCACTGGTTTAATGCTTTTGCACTGCTCTTCGTTTCTGTGATCTGTGTTCTGCCTCACTTTTGTTAATCTATCCTGCTTTGCTTGCACATCTAGGGCCTCATGTACAAAAACTTATTACATAGAACATATAACAAATTATACAACCTTATTAAAAAAACTGACTGTTCATAAGACACCTCCACTTACAATTTTTCTATTTAAATATGCAAAGTGATGCATGTGTGTTAAACATGAGTTCCCTTTCTCCATAATCAGTCGTTTTGTTTAGATGTACAAAAATAATAAATCTATGGAATGTGAGTCAGACATGCTATTAAATAAGGTAGGTGCACATAAAAATGTTTAAAGCACACTGTGCTCTGGTATTTGTTCCCTGTGCAAAGAGGAGTGATGATATTTGTGAAGCTGTCAGAGCATTGCACACCCACAGAAATAATAAAAAGGTGAAATGGTCAAAAGATGGGAGTAACTGAAAGTATGGCTGACTATTGCCAGCATTCAATGATGTTAGACACCACTTCCTGCGTTTGATTTAAACACTGTTATTGTATAGAATGAACTGAACTATAGGTTCAAATCGGTTGAAGCTGATGCATTTCCAACTTTATGCATGTGTTTCAATAACAAAATTACTGTAAACACAGAGACACACATGAGCTTGGTAGAACTAAGAGGTTTATTCATCAAACATCTGATACCAAGTAAAGAGCTGCTTCACATCAACAGAGAGTTTCAGCCATAGTGTAAAGGACTTTGATGTATGAGCATCATATGGATGAGGCCATTCCATATACAGGACATGGCACAGCTCCTCGTGAGGTTAGGACCTGTTCAGAGCATGAGTTGAAAAGGATGTTCGTTAGATGCATTCTCATCTACCTGCCAGCTGTGCTCGAGTGCCTGACCACTGAGACCCTAAAACTAGCAGGCAATGGTTCATGACAGCGGAAGGACAGGATCATCCCTCGGCACCTACAGCTGGCTGTCAGCAGTGACGAGGAACTCTGCAGACTTCTGGGAGGAGTGGTCATCGCTCTGGGAGGAGTTCTGCCCGGCATTCAGGCGGTCCTATAGCCCGGGGGAACCGAGAGGCCAGCCAAGTATGGGTGGACGAATCAGACGGCATCTGCAGCCAGTTTCTTAGGATCCACTGTGGGATGGACCTTTACAAGAGATCCTTCCTGTCTACATCCATCAGTATCTATAACATATCTTAATGAAATGAGGATAACGAGTTACAGCAACAAATAATTTCCCTTTGGGATTAATAAAGTATTTTTGAATTGAATTGAATTGAATTGAATTGTGCCAGAGAGAGTAAATGTCATGAATCAATTTGACATTAAACATAATCCAAGTTGAAGTGTTACATCATTGTCAGCCCCTTTTTAGCATTTGCATTTAGTAGCTAGGGGGAAAAAAGTGATATTGGTATTGGATATCGGCCAAATAAGTTTTAACATATTGGCATGTCAGATATTGGCCAAAAAGCCAATATTGTGCATCCCTAAAAATAATGTATGGCATTAATAAAAATAAAATTGTAAAACCAAACAGCATTTTTAAGGTCTAGTTTCTATGGCTGAAGTTGACAGGATTTGTGTTCCCTATTGTGCACCCCCATGTGGTCTATTTCCAACTACTGCCGCTCCCACCTCTTTCTAATTGTCTTTTCCCCAGGTGTCTCTTATTATCTGTTGTTAGTGTTTTGTATTTAAGTCTGCATCTCTGTGTTGCCCCATGTCTGCACATTGTCCTGAATGGCGTTCTGGTTCTGTCTTCCTCCGTGCCATCCATGATTATATGTAAATTTGCTGCACGTCAGCTTTTGTTATTTCATTTATTTAACATATATTCTTTATTTAATCCTGAGTTCTCCAAGTCCTGCCTGCACATGGGTTCTACCAAACAACAGAATCATAACAGAAGTAAGTGTTAATCAAATAAAGTATTTTGTTTCAACTAGTTAGGGATCTCTTTAATAACTTCCTCAGTATGTAAAATTATTCGTATTAGGCGTTGTTTGTTGTCCATCTCATTTTGTTTCTTCAACTCTTTTGGTTTTCACAGTTTTATCTTTTTAGTCTAGTTTTTGCTTCTCTTGCTTTTGCAACATCTTTTGAATTTGTTTTTGCTAGTAGAAAAACACCATTCTTCTTTTTTCTTCAAGCTTAACTTTGCATCCTTCTCCTTTTGACAATGAGTTTTGATTGTCCCATACTGATTTTCCCTGAGTTCAGGATGCCTGTCCACTGTTTTTTGTGCTTTCTTTTCAATCCTAGACTTTAATCATTGATTATATCATTTTAACTTTAGAGGCTTTTCTTTCATGGCTATAATGTCAGCCACTAAAGGGGTCTAGACCAGTGTACTCTCACTCCACCACATGTTATTTACCTTTTGATTTCTTGCTCAGTTGAAAAGTGAGCAAATGAGATTGGCTGAAGTGGTTGAAACACCCATCAGTGATGTTAAAAACCTTCTGCACGTCACTTTTAGTTTAAGTGTGATTGCCAGAAATCTTAGGACACATCAGTTTGTGAATGCAGTAATGTATGCTGATCCACATCCGGTCACATCCCTCCCACATCAACTACCAGATGTGACATGCAGCTCAAATTAAAGTCATAGTACGGTCCATCAACCCACGTAGTTGGAACTCAGATTAAGATCTCACTGTTGCAGTTCATCCTCCTTAAATACAATCAAGTGGTTGCTGGGAGGGACCTGCTGCTGCACATCGGTCACAGATGGCTGCTGTCGTGATAGGGCATAACACAAAACATGTGTCTGGTCCACTTCATTAGTTAAGTGATTATCAGATCACTCTTTGTGGATATGAGAAGCTCAAAAGATGCATTATGATAAACAAATACATTTAAAGATAGATTATGGTTTTCTTACCATTTATCTCTTTATAAATACGTTGTAGTACGGTAGAAGTATAATTCTACCCACATGCTTGCAAGAGTAATGTATTCCACAAAAGTATCAAAATTAGCAAGGTTAGCTTAGCATTTGTATGAAATGGACCTTTTATAGTTCTCATGTGATCTACTTTACTAGATCAAAGAAATAGCATCATCCATAATCCATCCTGGCATGTTGCATTGTAAATTGTTTATTTTGTGCTTAAATACATGTGAATGAAATTTATTGAAGACATGGCAATTGTCTGTTGTGGGATATGTTAGCATATATGATGGGGATAACTATCAGCTACTTTCACATAATATTTCAGATAAATATCTGCAAAGCTGAGCGATTTGTAGTTATTAATTTGTTTGGTAGGGTTAATTAGCTGTGTCCGCCATCTTGAAGCAAAATATTTCAGCAGGATATTGACTTATAGATGCACAGCCAATGATCATTTTCTAGACATTTAATGACATTTTGTCAAGTGGCTCATAAAATATTTTGCTAACAGACAAATAGGCAAATGTTTTAAACAAAACTGTCATATAATCAAATAGAGCTTAGATGTGTGTTTTGGATGACTTTCAGCCTCTACTATATTTGACCTCATTATCAATACAATTAGTTGCATTTTTTTGCCACTGCCAATAGCTATGGCAGCCATTTTGAATCAGATTGACACACACAGGCAGTTGCATGATTGCCTTTCTTTCATTGTGGCAAGCCATAACAATAGAATTGTTGCTTTAGTTGATTTAAACTATGAGGAACTTTTAAATCCTATAGCAGCTGCTAAGAAAAAAGACAGAAAGGAAGACCAATGAAGATGTATATGGATGCAGTTAGAGAGGACATGGATGTAGTTGGAGTGAAGACAGAAGATAAAGAAGACAGAGTGAAATGGAGGAGGATGACTCACTGGGGCGACACCTGAAAAGGGAACAGCCGAAAGAAGAAGGTGCTATAGACTAGATGGAGCGTGATGTTCAGTGGGAGGATGAAACAATGTCAGGGAGGCAGTTATGACCTGTATCAGTCATTCATCATCAACATCATCAAGTGCACAACATTTACAACAACTGGCCCTGTTCAGTGGAAGCCTTCAACAAAATCCTGAAATTCATAGTGTTTCATCTGTTTCTGACAGAATATAATCTTAATATGGAGTGGCATGCTCTAATGAATCATCAGCATCTGTTACATGAGAAACAGCTGAGTCATAATTAATCTAGATGCTAGTTTTGTCACAACGAATTCCAGAAAAATTAATGTTTTAGGGCTATATTATATAACTGCATTACAATGTAGTAGGTAATACATGTTGAGGTTATGCTGTGTAGTCTGAAAAGTTATTACAAATCAATAGGTCCAGAGAGGTTGTAGACAAATTTACATCCTGTCTTTTGCTGACCGCTGTTTCATGACCATGAATAAAAACGTCACAAGGTCAGTGAGTCGTAAAGAGAATTAAAACAAAGCAAAGAGACAAAGTGTTTACAATAAACTCCATTATTACCAGGGTTTGTTGTTAAAAAGGAGAAACGCAAGTGAAATATGTTGTTGCTACATATAATACAGCTGCTCTCATCCATGACCCTTAAAGCCGTAGTTCACATTTGTTTTAAGTGGGGTTCTGAGAAAAGCTTATGAGCAATCGTTATTCTATTTGATGTAAATAGCTAATACTTTTTCTTAGCTCTTTCTTGATGAGCTACATATTAGGCTGATTGGAGCAGATTCTAATCTGATTTCTGTCATCTTAAAACAAATTCAGCCTCTGCAATTTTAAAGTGGATATTGTGAAGCCTGGTTTATAAAACTTCTGTATACTTGTCAGTTTTGCACTGCATGATTATGGATTATCATGGCGGCACAGTCGGTCAGTTGGTAGAGCTGTTGCCTCTTAGTGAGAAGGTTTATGGTTCAAATCCCAGCCCGGAACCTTTCTGGGTGGAGATTATGTGTTCTCCATGCATGCGTAGCTTTAATTCGGGTACTCTGGTTTCAGACCAAAAACATGCATTAGACTGATTGGTAACTCCAAGTTGTCCCTAGGTGTGAGTGAGAGAGTTTGTCCTGTTTGTCTCCATGTGTCTCTGTAATGGACTGGAGACCTGCCCAGGGTGTCCCCTGCCTATCCCAAAATGATAGCTGGATATAGACGCCAGTGACCCCCGTGACCCAAAAAGGAATAAGCAGCTAAAGATAATGGATATGGATGAATGGATTGTTCACAAAGTATTACTGAGAATATTTGCAAATTGTGATTTCCATCTAACCATTAACTTGCCAGATTGGTCAGAGGTAAACTATTTCTCCAAATTCATGTTGTAACAGAGAGCTATCTAGTACAGAAAAAAATAAAATAATAATAATAATAATAATAACTATATATAGAAAAATAGCTATATATATATATATATATATATATATATATATATATA
>NC_056503.1:25920403-25924622 GCF_014905685.2 Nematolebias whitei | reverse complement strand
TATATATACAAATTTATTTTTCATCCACTGAATACATAATAACTAAATGGTAATCAAATTCAGAAAAAATGATTAGACACTTTATATACAGTGCATATTTTAGATGTTGAATACACCATTGGTCAGCAGCTAATTTGCACTAGGAAGAGCATGTGTTTGGTGTGGACTTATGTTTCCTTTATTTAACCAGATCTAAAACCCCACTGAGATCAAGATCTTATTTGCAAGAGGGACTTGGGCAAAGAGTAAGTTAAGAATCCCAATTAGCTACTGGAAAAGTCTGTAAGGTCAGAAGCTGTTTGAGAGGTGTAACTGTCTAATAAATGGGAACCTTATTTTCTATGTAGTCACTGTGATTGGTGCATCTCAAAGAACAGGATTGTTTTATTTAGTTTTCTGCTGTGAAGAGATGCTGTTTTTACTAGCAAGGAACATCCCACAACAATTTGAGTTAACAGCTCTGTTTAAAGACATGGAAGGGGGGTGAGAGATTGAGTTGATCTGAAGGTTGACTTTCATCTGGGGAGCCCCATGGATGGTGGCTAAGAACAAGGAGACTTAGACTGGAGGTAGGATTGGACAATATGGCCAAAACATTGAGCACAATATATTTCTTAATTTCGGTCGATAACAATATAATTTGATATTGATATAAACAATAGTAAAGCCTCAGAAAAAATGTACAAATTGCAAATAAATTAATGTTCACCTTTTATTTGTATTTAGCATTCAAAGAAATTTGAAATCACGTCAAATAAACATAAAACTCTCAACTTTGTCAATATTAATAGTTTTAACTTTAAACAACAACATAACCTAACAACCATCTTCTCTTTTGATACAGCTGGGGGGGGGGGGGTTGTTTCAGGGGCACGTTGACTCAAACTTTAATTGTGCTTCATCCTCTGACTCTCATCATATTCTATCGAGTGGAACAAGTTAGATGTGTTCCCACCGTTAGTTGTAACAAATCTCCAGCATATTTTTCAGCACGACTGAAACTTGCAGTTTATTGGATCTTAGCTAGCCGAACCACTTCCACACCGCTGAATTAGTCTTTCCTCTCTTATCAATTATGTCAACTGTTTTCTGTCACATTCTGACGGTCATAGGCACTCATTTTGAAGCGAAAACTTAGCGCGCATTGGAGATTAGCCTGCCCTAGCCTGCTACCGCTAACTCCTTCTGGACTCGAGCTCTGCGTAACATCTACGTTCCCACGCACTCATGTAGTTGTGTCGCAGCTTTTTCTGTTCGGGTTGAAACTGAAGCGGCCGCTTCAACTTGAACAGAAAAAGAAACGTGTCAGTGAAATGCTGTAATCATAATGCAATATCAAAAATGTGCTTAAAACTCACATCACCGTTATTGAATAAAAGCATATTGTGACATATATCAATATCAAATTATTGTCCAGCCCTAACTGGGTGCATTGTCTCAGAAGGTGTGATCACCACCACCTTAGCCCTCCCCCACCCCCCTAAATGGATGAGTAAATGTTGGCATGGGGTGTAGGATGGAAGTGATGAGAAATACCAGACTGAACAGCATGGAGAAGGATCTGACCAAATCAGATGATAAGGACTGGATCTGGATCGGACAGCCCTCAGGAATGGCTTTACTGAAAATAAACAGCATGCAGCCAACCTGGAAAGAGTTGAGCTAAATGAAATTGATGAAAAAGAGTTAAAGTGATAAGGAGGATGAAAAACGCAGTAGGGATGAAGGACTAGAGGATGGGACTGGGAGGGTGGGTGTCAAGTCCAACTGTTCTAAACGATGAGCTGACTAATAAATATCCTGCCAGGTGATTTGAGGTGTTGTTAAGGTGTGGTCCTGCTCTCTAACTTAGGTGAAAATGTTAACTTCAGGTGACATGTTTCTGAAACCAAAACCAACATAAACATGTAGCTTTTGGAGCTACAACAGTTGATGATCAAGTCACTGTTAGTAACTTTTAAGGTCTGATACCAATATACAAACTCAAAAGTTTTCTTTCCAGTGATACGATCTTTACGTTTTTCTCTCAAGGTGTTTGTTCTCTCTTTCCAGTTTATGCAGTCACCAGGTTGTCCTTCCCCTATCAGCAGCAGGTGGTTGAAAGCATCTCCCTCGGCTTCCCTCATCAGGAACAGAATGTACACGAGCTGAAACATGAACTCTGCAACCAGCGTCGGTGAGCCATTAGGCTGGGTCAGTCTTTTAAAAATAAATAAAACCCATGGGTTTTACTGCAAGCACAGTTTGATTTCCTATAACTACCTGAGGTGAAACATCTTGGTGAGATTATTTCCTTATCCAGAATGGTTCTCCAGTAGAAGCAGCAGTCTGTTGCAGTGGCTCGAGTTATATTTTGGTTTTTATTGCATCCTTCTAAAGACTGTCTACGGACACATTTTCAGTTAAAGCATTCATTAATTTGCTTTTTTGACCTTCCATCTGGCACTTTTTAACATCTGGTGTGATGAGTAACCATGCCAACTGGAGAGGTGTTTACATCTTGAAGCAGCTGACTGAGATGTCTAAAGCAGAACTAATGCCCAGAATAAGACCACAAATCCACAAGTTGAAAAGGAGACTTTGCAGAAGTGGGGCAGGAGCAAAATACAAAGCCAAAAAAAAAAAAAAAAGAAAGGAAGTTCAAGCCATTTTTAGCTTTTCACAACCAATTTTCCAAAAAAACAAAACAGGATTTCTGACAAATTCAGAGACGAGGACAGAGCAAGGGGCTTACATGTTTGCACATGCAATATTGAACATGGACATGGCTGCAGAGTCAAATTCTGGACCACAGTGCACCTGGTTCTCAGACGGCATTAGTCTCTTGCATTCAGAGGGTTCTCGTGAGATTTACCCAATGCCTCTCATTCTGCTGTAATTCTGATTTATTAATAATTTGTGTCACAGACGTAGGTTTTTATTTGACTTGTTGAATTTATGTATTAGTTTAAGCTGATCTTATGTTTGTTTTACTGTTTTATTCGTTTTACCAGCATCACTTTGTGTATTTTTTCTTTATTTTGTGAAATGATTATTACCCTGAGTGGCACAGTTGGTAGAGCTGCCGTCTGTCAGCAAGCAGATCGCCGGTTCCAATTCTGGCCGAGCATATTTCTGGGTGGAGTTTGCATGTTCTCTCCATGCATGTGTGAGTTTTCTCTGGGTACTCCGATTTCCTCCCACAGACCAAAAACGTTCATGCTAGGCTGATTGGTAACTCTGATATTTTCCCTGGTGTGAGTGAGACATTGAACAGTTGTTTGTCTCTATGTGTCCCTGTGATGGACTGGAGACCTGTCCAGGGTGTCCCCTGCCTCTCGCACAGTGACTGCTAGACATGGGCACCAGTGACCCCCCACAACCTGTAAAGGAAGAAATAGATAAAGATAATGGATGGATGGATGGATGGATGGATGGATGGATGGATGGATGGATAGACTATTATCCTTTGCAAAAAGATCTGAAGCTCTCGACCTTTCTAAGTGGCTTCAAACGTCTGCTAAGTTCATGGCAAAAACCAATGCAGACATGTTCCTGTTTTCAGTTTTCTACATCTCTTTACAATGTAGCTGTATTTTTTTCTTTCTTTTTTAATAGCATTTTCTTTCATTTATTCTTCTCAGTTTATATGCTTTCTTTTATGATTGTCTACTGCTGTCATCACTATTTGTTAAATAAATCAAGTCTCTCTTGTAAATGAGTCCCCAAGGCTCAATGAGACTAACCTGTATGAATAAAGGTTGAATGAACATACGCATATAAGTATGCATTTATATGCACACATACACCCCACACACACATAGTGGTGAACACAGTTCAGCTAAATCAGTACAGCTAATGTCAGAAAAAAAAAATGTTTATTGGATTGTTTCGTTATCTTTGGAAACCATTAGCGGAATTAGCTTCAGCTAAATTAGGTGTTGACAACATTAAGTTTGCTAACAAACATCCCAAGCTTGTTCCTCTTTGTTGTGGGTGTGTCTCAAGGAGTCTGTTAGGCACACTATTGGCTCACTACGTGAACATAAGACAAGACGTGATTGATCAATGCAACTTCAAGTGGAAGGAGATGAAGATGTGTAACATATACTGAGTGACAGTCGTCCTAGCTCTTAGCAGTTTGGTGTTGATTTCTGCAAAATTTTTATCTGTTTACTTTCTGTGAGTGTATATGTATGTATAATATATAATATATTATATATATATATATATATATATA
>NC_056503.1:25900172-25920303 GCF_014905685.2 Nematolebias whitei | reverse complement strand
GAGCATTTTACACAGACATTTCTAAAATATCTGGAAGAATTTCTACTTGATAGAAAAGTTTAAAGATGGAAAGAAGTTTAGAGGGAGTAAGATGGTGTGTGAGGGGTGAAATGTGTTCACCAGAATCGACACTCTCCGGCTTTCTTCAGCTTTTCCTTACAGTACACTTAGGTGATGAAATCGGCTCCTTTACCTGGAGATGTCTCAGGTGAGATTCCGTTTAACGCACCCTTTCAGCGTCTCAGTAGGATGCTGTTACTCGTCCGAAGTAATGGCGAGGCTCTGTTCGACACATATTCACCTCAGTGGAAAATGTTATAATCCCATGGAACTCGGAAGAGCTCTGTTGTCAGGATCATCCCGTCTCTCACAGAACTGGTTGGACTGTGTATCCAGCAGAACTCCAACAGCACTCCATCAGAACTTCAACAGAACCAAGCCCGAGTAGACCAGGAAGTACTGACATTTTAAAGAGCTGTTTCCCGGTTCACTTTTGGGATTTGTTCATTGGTCAGAAACGACCAGACGGGGTGTGTTTTGTGACGTAAGAGGTTAGAGACAGCGAGAATTGTTATGAAACAGATCAGAAATGTTCTCACAGACAGAGAGAGTTTTGTTTTGGCGCTGTTTCAGCAACAGGTGCTAAAACTTCTCTATTTACGTCTGAGAGGATTCTAAAACATGACAGTTCGTTCAACAACTTGTTTTTCGTTTGACTCCAACCTTGGAAACGCACACTTGCTCACTCAAAGGCAGAAATCAGAAAATGCATAATTATTCTGTTACAGCTTTGACATGAGAATAAAAATCATTACACAGTTAATAAAATTGATTAGTTCACTGCCACATCTAAAATGGTTTGAACTAAGACACTTTGATTATCAACATTTGTAAAATAGTAATGATAATAAAAAGAGAGTGTTCTTTTCACTTGAATCTTCAAGAAAGAAAGTCTCAGGATGGGTGAACCTGTATTTCTGAGTTCAAATGAATGAAATGACAGTTCCTGTCCCACAAGGTTCTTAAGGTCAAGATTTTTGACCTTAGACTTAGTTTTTGACATGGGCCTAGTCCACTACAAAGTCCTCTGGTAGACTGATGCAGTGACCTTGGGTTTAAGAAAGCAGAGTTTATGAACACCTGCACCGGACATTGCCCCCAAATCATGACTGACTGTGGATATTTCACACTGGACCTCAAGTAGTATGGTTCTGTTCCTCACACTTCTTCCTCCAAGCCCTTAGACCTTAATTTCCAAATGAAAGGCACCCTTTACTTTCATCGGAAAAGAGGACCGAGGAGCCCAACAGTTGTAGCCCATCTCCCGGAAGCGTCTGAATGTGGTGTTTTATGAAGCTGTGACTTCCGCCTCATTCCACTCTTTCTGGATCTCTGCCAGATTCTGAAATCTTCTCTGATAATCCGCTGAAGCCCACGGTCATCTCTTTTGCTGGTGCATTTTCTCCTGCCACATTTTGCCCTTCCACTAGACTTTCCATTGATATGCCAGCACTCTATGAACAGCCAGCCTCCTTAGCTATGAACTTTTGTGGCTTACCCATCCTATGGAGGGTATCAATGATGGTATTCTGGCCAGTTGTTATGCCTGCAGTCTTCCCCGTATTGTTCCCAACTGAGACAATTGAACCAAACTGAAGAAATTTAATGACACCTGGGGAAACCTGTGCAGGAGCTTTGAGTTTTTGAGCTTTGAGTTTAGTAGATGATTAGTGTGTCACACTCAGTTTAAAACATTTATGCCCTGCAAAATTTGGACTGATTTATCCACAGTATTCACATTTTTTTGAAATCCTGTTTCCGTGGGTTTCATGAGCTGGAAGCCCAAATTATGTAAAAATAAACAAATAAACACTTGAAAGTGTTTAAATTGTGGGCCCTGAATCTATCATCTATTAAATATTAACTTTTTGAATGGAATTATGGAAGTTAAACTACTTTTCTATGCTATTCAATATTTTTCAAAAAGGTCTGTATATATTAAAAAAACGTTCAATACAAAAACGGTCTGTGTATATATATATATATATATATATATGATAACTCAGTCATTTTTACAGATGCTAGGCTAAAATAAGGAGTCAGTGGCTGGGGAGTGGTGGTGCAGAGGTTATGGAAGGCCAGCATGTGATCAATCTACACTCACCTCGTTTCACTACAAGGATCTCCTGGAACTCTAGGACTCTTCAGACCTCTCCTCTCTGGACCTGGCTACAAGAAACACTGCAGTAATAGCAAGAACCTCACCACAAATTGGTCAGTTGCTTTCTGAAAATCTTCCCGAGACTCACCTTGTCCCTGCCTTCTTTTTCAGCCTGGAGAATATTGACCTGCAAAATAAAAGACATTTATTTTTTGAACTCCTGACTCTGTTTTTCTTCTCAGTCTGCCACATGGTGTCAAATATTATCTAAAAGTAAGGCATTAGTAGGTATGACAGAGTGGTGCTGCATGGATACTTATGCATATTTTTTTTTTCTGTAAGAATGTGTGAGAGACACTAGAGAAAAATAAATTAAACTCAGTTAGTTAATCACCTGCTCTTTATTTTCTGCCATTTTAAGTCACTCTAAATTAGAGGCGTCCCATCCTGGTCCTTTAGGGCCACTATCCGGCATGTTTACTTTTTTTTTTTCCCCTGCCCCAACACACCTGATCCAATGCTTGAATTACCTCTTGATGTTCTGCCGAAGCCTTTTTATCACCTATTGATTCAAATCAGGCATGCTGGAGCAGAGAAAAATCTAAAACACGTAGGATAGTGGTCCTGGAGGACCAGTGTTGGACACCCCTGCTCTAAATACATCTGCTAAATTAATGCACTGTAACCTAATAAATACTTACAGGATAATTATTGCCTCATTTAACATTAACTTTAAATGATTAGCAGTAATAATCTGATGCCACCCTCCTCAGCAGGACACTGTCTACAATGAAAAATGTAACTGCCAAGTAGAACCGTATTGAGCAGTATGTAAAAAAAAATATATAATAATTAAAAAAAAGCACTCAAAGATATGAAGGAGTTCATCATCATTTCAGGATGTTTAGCATCGTCTGATGCGGCAGCTTAGCCTATAATTTTTTTAAATGAATGTCCTTTTTTAATATATATAGGGTTTCCATTTCCAGTGTTCCTTGGTAATTTAGAGCCATTTCAGCACCAGGCTTTGATACTCATCCCTGCATAAAGCAGTAATTTATTTTCACACCAGAACATAGTGTGTGACGGAAAAAACAAACCAGTGGAAAAAGAAGAACTGAACCTAAGAGAAAGCTTAAATATAAAATATAGAAAGGAATGTGTTTTATATTATTATTTAAGCAACAACAGAGGGTTGACAGTCAGCTGACACAGATATGTCAGTCATATGAGTGATGCTGACACGAAGCCAAAAATGTGGAACAACTCCACCCCACACACATATTATCTCAACAAAGCTGACTCATCCAGTGAAAAAGCACTACTGGTTGGAGTAAATACTTTTTTTCCTCCCTGCTTTTGTTTCTACTTTCTCTTGTTTTTCTACCCACAGCCTTACAAGCTTGTCTACTTTTTTTCCTCCATCTTATTATTTTCGCCTCCTCACCTCCCGGCTTCATTCTGCGTGCCTCTTCTGCTTATTTTATCCCCGGACTTATTCATCCTTACTCAGACTCACACGTGGTCAGACAAGCCAGTGTAGCAGATGCAGTTGACGTTCTGCACCAGCGGAGCCTAACAGTGTAGTTAGCCTTGCTTGGCATGAAACAGAATGCTTCAGCATGGAACACCACAGAGCACAGCAGGACTTCAGGGCTTTGTGGAGCAGCAGGGGCATCTCACATAGTTTAAGTCAAGACTCACCCATTGCTGAACATTGTTACTGCTCTGTCGCAAATACATAAAACACCTGTTTACTTCACACAGAAGGAAACATTCTGAACAGCTAGTTTAGACCTTTACTGACAATCATCTGATTCTATAGATGGGCTAGCCCATGTAGTGTCTCTAGGTTCCTTCGATACATTTGTCACAACAAACCTGCAACACAATAACACAAAAAACCCACAGGTGTTGTCCACAACATCCTTACCATTAGTTCCCAGACTTTTCAGCTTATAACAAACAAAAATTACAGTGGAACATACTTGGGACCCCAATTCTCATTGGCAGAAATACAAACTTTGCTTTGGCGACTGCAGCGTAGTGAACTGAAATAGAAAAGTTCCAGGTTTAATTTCTTGACATGTTCAAGTCAATTGTATTGTCAGTCTCATCACATGTGGTACATGAGGTGGAGCAGAATTATGTACTCAGAGTCCCAGTTACACACAATAGCAAAAAAATAAAGTTTTAAAAAGAAACAATACATAAGGATCACATACTGTGTTGTCCTTGAACAAGACAGCTATTCCCTAACGTCTCCCAGGATTCTTGATTAGCTGCCCACTGCTCTACTTGTGAGTATTTTGCTGGTGATGGTTTAACTGCAGTGGACAACTTTTTTCATTGAATAACATAAAATGATGACAACACATAGCAATTTCTGCACTTTTAGGCCATTTTTAAACAAGGACATAATAATAACAACCATTGAAGTGACTTTATTTCTTTACATTTACAGTTTTTATTTTTGGTAATAATGTTAATAACAAGAATTTTAACATTTTAATTTATTGATGAAAATAATCTTAAGCTTGATGTACAGTAGTCCCTCGATTATCGTGGGGGTTACGTTCCAGATACCACAGTGATAGGTGAAAACTGCGAAGTAGGACCACTATATTTATTTTAGTATTTATATATATATTAAGGCTTTATAAACTCTTCCCACACTCTTGCAATGTTCTTAACAATGTTCTAAACTCTAAAAACCTAGATAATTTTAACAACATATGTATATGTACTGTACAGTACTGCAAAATTTGATATGGGTACTCACCAGCTCTGCAGACCAGCAGCTTGGTTCCAGTTCTGCAAACGTACCCTGCAGTGATGAAGTCCACCACCCTGTCCAGGTTGATGTGTGCATGGATAATTGAGCTTCAGGAAGCATCAGGATTATTTGTGACTTTCCTGACAGTTCTGTGAGCTTAATGTTGATCTTTACGTCTGACTTTGCGTTGCAAAACTATCCCTTCATTTTGGCAGAACGCAGCAGCTGGAAGTACTGTTGGCTTCTGGGCCAAAACTACAAAATGGTGGCACCTGTCCAAAAAAAATTTTTCGTTAACTTTTTATCCCAATGACATGAATATTATTAAAGTTGACAAATGTGTGTCGTGTACAATTTTGTGTTGAAAACTGCGAAAAAGGGAGTCCACGAAAGTCAAATTGCAAAGTAGAGAGGGACTACTGTATTGTGAACAAGGATGGGATCCCTATACTAATTTTGGGAATCACTGATCAAGAAATTAGGTCCAAACTGCAAATGGGGTCAATTGTTAGTTTATACAACCAGTTTTAACGTGTCAAAAATGTTTTTGCTATGTTTCTGTTTGCATTTTTGTAAATAAACCAATGTAAAAAGATGAGGTTATGACAATGCATGATCTTAAAAGTGACTGAATTGCCCACAGTTTAAATTCAATTGCTATTTATGGATTATTTTTGCCAATATTGTAAACTGAGGTCAAAACAACACCACAACCAGAGCGTCTTCATAATGAGGCAACACATAATCGTGTCATATCTATATAGCAGCTTTAGTCCAGTGTCAGAGTTGTTGTCTTCCAGTCAGGGAACTAGAATTTCTTTTGCCACCTTGCAGTACGCTGAAATGACCTTCCACTGCCCCAACATGTTTGTTTGTGGGTTAATAAGAATACTGAGTTTAGATATGTTATAGAAAGTGAGTGAGAAAGTGTAAATGGGTGAATAATAAATTTGCATTTGCAGAGCATAGATGAGATTACAAAGTGCTACATAAAAGTGAAATATTTTGTTGCTTTACCATAAAAAAATCATTTGGAGTTTAAACCAATAATAAACACACACACACACACACATATATGTATATATATATATATATATATATATATATATATATATATATATATATACATCACACAACATCAGATCTGTAAAACTGTGAATTTGAAAGTATACATACTCCTGAAAGGAACCCTAACATCTATAATGAATAATTACACCCAAATAAAACAAATAAGGGTCTTATTTGTACATTGCCTTTATTTACTCACAATTTAAGTGTTTTCTTTAAAAAAAAATATTTTTGTTGTTGTTGTTGTGTTTACTGTGAATGAAGCACGTCAGTGTGTTGTATTTATGCTTCAAAACCCAAAGCATGCTGACACTGCTACAGGGATGCTGTGCATGTAACTCTGAAATTCTTTAATGAGCTGTTGGAAGCTGAACCACAGATGTGATAAACCACCAAGAACACAGGAAACAAACCAACAGCAGCAATGAGCTGGAAAAAGATGTGCTTTGTTAAGGAAAGGTAAAAGTTCACTCCGGCTGAAGCATTTTTCTGTGGAACAACAAAAGTGCAACAAAAACAGTAATTACTGTCCTTTTGTGTGTGTTCGGGCTCACATTCAGTTGAAAACTACTTGTTGTGGCAGCAAAATGATTACATACATTTTGTCCTACTGTTTTACATGTTTAATTTAAGAGCTGATTGTTTTTTTTTTATTTTAAATACAAGTCGTGTAATTTACTGAGCATCAGCCCTGTCTTATTGGATACACTTGCTTGATTTCCTAATCTGAACAAGCAAATATTCCAGATGTTTACCAGCATAAAGTGCCAATGCTGCATTTCAAGGTTTATTTGAAATAACTCAAATGAAAATGTTCTTTTTTATTGATATGTTTCTTTTCTTTGCTTGTTGCCAGATTCCAAAGGTGGACAGTAATGTTTTTAATCTGTTGTGTGTGTGTGTGCGTGTGCATGTGTTCATGTGTCTGTTAACAAAATTCCTTATAAACTATTAGATGAACTTTAATTAAAAAGTTGCAGAAAGTAACCGTTAAATGTTCTGCAACAGCTGATTTATTTTGGAGTCAACACAGCTGAAAAAATAAAATAAAAATAAACCTCCAACACATATTCTGAGCACCGATAAACTGCACAATGTAGTTTAAATGTTGCTCCTAATTATTTGAAGTTAGATTTGTCTGCCTGTTAGCGACATATGTCATGAACCACTAGACAGATTTGAATACAAACTCCAAAAAAATATTAACTGGATGAAACATTATAACTTCCTACAATTTAAGCCTAATAAAATTTAAGATATCTGCCACAATCAACTGACTAGAAAACATAAAAATGCTCATTATAAAATACTTCAAGTGTTACTCACTGTGTACATTATTTGTTTTAAATTCTAGCCTTAACTGTTAAAATAATAATTTTAATATTGATAAGTTAATCATTGGATTTAATTGATTAATGTTTGGAGTCAGCCTAGATGATATGGCCACCACAGCTACATGTAATCTACATTAACAAACACAAAAACGTCTATGTCTTAGTCTATTTTTACAGATATTGAGCTAAAATCTGATGTGGTTGAAGCTGAGACATTTGCAACTTATACTCGGACTTCTGGTGACATTGCATGAGAGTGCAAATAGCATTATTTTGAAAGTTCAAGGAAAACAACTACAACTCTGTTATTTCTCAACATAAAGTGTGGGTGACATGCATTCTTTTAAGGAATGCTAGGCCTTTAATGGGGAGTGAGATTGGATGTTAATGAATATGTTTTACTTTATTTAAAGGCTGCCAAACAAAATAAATGTATCTGTCTTATCATCCCAGTTATGAGAAAAATAAGGGCACCAGCATCCTGGATAATTTTCAGTGAATCATCACTTTCTAATTTAGGAAGCAACACATCTGCTGCTAATTAACAGGACTGATTGAATCTGGCTTTTCAAAGGCACTGAGCATGCGTTCTTACACAGCAGCAGCACACACACACACACACACACACACACACACACACACATTCACACATGCCCACAGATCATAATTTCAGTGAGCATGCAGGCACTGCAGTTGTCGACACATGCATTTTTCAGTGTTCGCTGCCTTGAAGGTTATTTAGTCAATGAAATGGATGGTTTTTCTTCCGCCAGCTGGTTTTGTAACGAAATAACAAATGAGAAACAACACACAAAGACAATAAAATAAAAAATTTAAAAAAATTATAAAAAAAAAAAACTGCAATTAGAAGGAATATTGAAAATGAGAATTACTTTATTATTTTTTGAAAATTAGACATTACTTAAAAATCATTTTGAAATTAGTATTTTATTAAACTAAATAGCTTTGCAGGAACCATAAAATCTCTGTTGCATAACAAACTGCGCCTGTTGAATAATTACCATTTGAAGATAACCTTCATGCTGCAGTATTAATCACTTATATACTTTGAAATTATCAGTATAAATTCTACCCACACAGTGGATTTTGTATTGGCCCCTTCACTTCATTAAACTCAGTATTCATGTCATGAAGAGACACTTGGAAGTCTCAAGTTTACAGATTCAGTTTACCACCATCCTTATCTGTGGTTGGTGTGTCGGTGTCCATGTTTGCCTGTTTTCTTATCTGACGCACACGTTCTCACCCACAGGTTGTTGTCTTGATGAGAGCTTAATCTTGACACAAACCCTTTGAAAAGAATAAATGCAACGTACACACCTCGTTACCTACCTACACAGCTTCGATGCAAACACTCTTTCACATTATTGTGTACACATTTTACACACACACTGACATAAACCAGAAACTCAAAAGACAAGGTGAAATCACAAATCGTTAACATGTTTAAAACACCAGCTTAGCCAAAAAAAAAGATGCACAATACTCTGATCATCATTATCTCAGGTCTCTCTTGTAAATGAGTCCTCGAGGCTCAATGGGATTTACCTGTATAAATAAAGGTTGATGATTATGTATTTATAAATGCTTTAAATTAAAGTTATGGATGGACAGACAGACAGAAAGACAGACAGATATATGCATGCACATGTTATGGATGGATGGACGGATGGACAGACAGACAGATAGATACATCAGAGTCAGAGTAATTTATTTGTCATACACCACATGTGGTACATGTGGTACATGTGGTGGAACGAGATTATGTACGCAGGGTCCCAGTTAGATCATATATACATGCACGCACACACACACACACACACACACACACGCACACATACATACAGCTGAGGCGGGGGGACACTGAGTCTGAGTGAGCCATGTTCTGTTGTGCAATGTCCAAGAAAAGAAGTATGTACATAGTTTAAAGCAAATGTAGCAGAGCTTGTTTTGTGTTTGGATCAATACACAATTAATTCATCAACTGTTATTAAACTCTAACTACTCACAGTCTCAGTGTAAATGAGCATGTGCACACAAAGAAAATTAAAATAAAGCAGCCTGCTAAATGGCCCAGTAATGACCATCTAGCAGGCCTGCAGATTTTACTGACCCACAGTTAATATCAGAGATCACAATAAGCTTGTGCCAGTAAGCATCTGGCGCCTCTTAGCAAGACTAGCTGTGGTTTTACTATCTAAAGCCACGGATAAAGAATGAGACCAATCAATGATGCCCCACAGCTTCACTAATAAGTCTCTCCTGGATCTGTTCCCTGAACCTCTGCCTCAACTTTCTGCCCTGAGGCTGAACTAAAACTAGCTCTCCTGACTATCGTGCATACCCCCACTGTCTGGCAGAGACCAAGGAGCCATCTATCTGAACCTACCAGTTCAAACAAGCTGCACCTGCTCATATATCAAGTGGTAATCTTGATACCTTACTCCACTCTATCCAGCTGTGAGCTGGCAGGGAACATAATCATTGTTCTTGTTTTGTTTATTTTTACATCAAAGTTTAGTACTATTATTCACAAAACAATTAGGTCATGTTAAGACTTTTTTTGTTTCCCACACAAGCAGAATTGGTTTCACAAAGCCTGACACTACTACCATATTTTGAGTTTTTCACAGCATGACAAAGAGTGAGAGAGGGCACAGCAACATACAGACTGGGAAGGTAACTCATGGCATTGAGCGATTGCAAAGGAGAGAAGCAATAGAGTAGCAGTACAGAAAATATGGATGTTTTCTGAGTACAGGAACTCTAGTTTAGTCTGACTGGAGGATACAGAGATGCCCTGTTTCATCTATAAGTTCAGTTTTGTAAAAATGAGGGGTTTTATTTAGTAAAAAAAAAAAACTTTAGCTACATGTCTTAAAAATAAGACTGTACAAATCTGCATAAAATGGAAAAAAAAAAAAAACCTGATACACACACTGTTCAAAGCTAAAAAGACAGCGGCATTTGAGCTAACAAAATGTCTTTATCAGAACTAAACTCTATGTTAAGGTGCACCTGATGCTGAATTCAGATATTTGATTGGAATTGATAAAACCTAAAAAAAGATATATATATATATATATTAAATACAGTATATATACAGTAAAAAACCAGGAAGAATACTACAGGGATCATATGACACTATCATTTTGTTTTCTTTCATATAATATCCATTAAAACTGTATGACTGACTGATATTGCACAGCTTAATTTATTGCAAACAATAAAGTTATTAAAAAAAATGTCGCTTTTAAAGTGGGCATCCACATTTCACGGCTGGGCCCCCCCGCTTTAGAATCATAACATCGCCCCTGTTGGTAAGCTTATTGTTCTTCTGAAACTTCAGTATAAAAATCACTCAATGCACATTATCTGCCTAGATGGTTTTTTTTTTTTAATCATCTCTTCCATGTAGCATGTGGATGAAGATCCAGGTCCATGGAGCTTTGAGAATTAACTGAGTCACCAAAAAGCCAAAAGGAAGTTTCACAACTTGATAAAATTTTAATGGAGAATAGAATACTATTTTGTCCTTAAAGTCTGGAAACTCAAGGATCTACCAGATGTACTCTGTAAAATCCACTAGTAAAATAAAGATGTGTCTGATGGGTTTAAGATCTTGTTAACCCGAGGCCTAGAATAAACTATGACACAATATTCACTTCACTGTCCACACAAAAGGAATAGAGATCCGTTTGTCTCAACCACAGGAAAGATGGGGCTGTCAGAGTCTTCTCTTATCTCTCCCCATTTCCTGCATATAGGTTTCAATTATTTCAAAACCACTTAGCTTTCATGTTCGGGAAGTCTGTGCATCAGTCAATGCATTGATGCAGAACATTCCATGACTGCAAAGTCATGCATCTTTGAGAAAAGAGGAAACTTTCACATGTCTAAGAGCATGTAAAAACAATACTGTAGTGCTAAGATTTGCATGTGTGGTTTTGTGTAAAGTTAATCTAAAATAAGTATGTTATCTGTATTATTTGTTGTACTAAAGTCATATCCATTTGCATAGTTGCATCTGTTCTTGACTGAAGTCAGTCAACTTCTCTGTGAAGGAACCACAAAAAAAAAAAATGCATTGACTTTGATCTAAAATTGAGCAGGCCATAGACATAGTTACAATGCTACAGTACGTCAAGCTGTTTGTGACATTTTAGAGTAGTCATTGATTTCTTAGTCCGGGTCCCTTAAATGACAGCCCTGTTACAGCCTAAAACTATCAGCCAGTATGTTCATGGTCTCTGAAGAGTTTTGAGAGTTTTATTGAGGTCTTCAGGTGTGCAGCACAGTGTAGGCCCCAAAATGTAAGACTGATTGTGATTGGTCATGTCAGGTTTTGACCATGTACAAAACTTCTGTAGTGAAGTTATATTAATATATCATCATGATGATAGCAAATATTGGTCTTTCATCCTTGATGGTGGGGGAGCAGATGGTAGAACCTGTGGAACCTGAAGACACATTTTTATTAAATGTTGGGTAGAATTTGCCCAGGTATTAGGTTACAATCATAATTGTGACAAGGTCAAGAAAACAGGCTAGTGAATGTGTGGCACCCATATGTGTTGTTGTGCCAGGATGTTCTAGTATAGCTGCATCCTGATGCAGTTTAAGAAAGCAATGAAAGAGCAGGACACAGCCCCAGTATTTTTAGGAAAATGGGTTCCAGAATGAAAAAAGCTTTAAATGACACACACGCACACACACACACACACACACACACACATATATATATATATATATATATATATATATATATATATATATATATATTTGGCAACGCAATTAGAATAACTTGAGTCATTTTCTGTGCTTTGATGTGGATCAAGACATTTTCAATCATGACACCATGTTTCTAGGGGTTGTTCTTTATTTTAAAAAAATAATTAACTTCAGTTCAGTTAATTTATATAGCGCCAAGTCATAACAGAAGTCATCTCAGGGCACTGAGCAGAAACATTCATATATAAAAATAATAATTTAACATTATTTATCTGAGGAGCAGACCGTCGCAGAACTCTCATCTTGAGCAAGAATGAAGGTGACAGTGGAAAGGGAAAAAAAACTCCCTCATGAGGAAGAAACATTTAGCAGAACCTGGCTCAGGGCAAGCAGCCATCTGCTTCGACCGGCTGGGTTTGGTAGGAACAGATACACAATGGCAGGTCAAGAATCACATGTTAAGATAAAAACAATATCAAATGGAACATGTGTACATAATTTCGTCCCACCACATGTCCCACATGTCCCACATGTGGAGCGAATGACAATAAAGTATCTCTGACTCTGAAATGAAAACTAATCGGTTTTAGCAGTTCATTTAAGGAAATGAGGTCAATTTGTCCTCCAGTAGTCTAAGCTTAAGGCAACATAATAAGCCAACCCTAAATATAGGGTTTATCAAAAATGAAAGTCTTAAGCCCATTCTGAAAATTGGACAATGTGTCAGCCTTACGGACAGCAACTGGAAGTTGATTCCACAAGAGAGGAGCCTGATAACTGAAAGATCTTCATCCCATTTTGCTTTTGGAAACTCTAGGAATCACGAGTAAGCCTGCAGTCTGAGAGCGAAGTGCTCTGTTGGGGAAATATGGAACAATAAGAAAAATTAAGATTGAGCTAGGTAATAATAAATAAAACAATTGATCGATGAATTTCAACGTGGTCAAGATTTAAGAACATAGCAGCATTATTGTTTCTACACTGAAGGTTTTCCAAATTTGCCACATCCCAATCATAATCTGACTGGCAGTGGTTGGATTGTCCTCATCTTATGTGAAATTTGCTGGTGATATTGATGAAAGAGAGCGAGAACAGCTGACATTCTGTAAAAAAAAATGACCTGGTTATCAGGTTCTTGTGCCCTTAATTTTTGAGAATTTCTGTATGTTTGATCTTACCAGACTATTTGGTGTTTGGGAGGAAAAAAAAAAAAGGCAGTGAAGTCTCTAGAGGTCCGGGAGCGAGAGCTCAAAAGCTCTCCTCAAAGATTCTAGAGATAAAGAAAAAATGAAATGGATGAAGCTGGGTTTTGTTACCGATTTTAGAGGCGTAACCCTGGTGATATCAGTTTTCTACTTATAGAAAGTGAGTGGAGGAAGAAATTGTCATGAAAAAGAGTGATAAAAAAATCTTCTGGTAACCTTTCTTCAGATTTGTACAGAAACAATCTTCAGCTTTCACACGTTGTTCATTTTTTAACAAACATTCACTCACAGACCAGTTACCAGCAATGCTTAACCTCCAAAACATGTCTGTCACGTCTCAAACTCATGCCATCTCCGCTGACCTTTTCTGTCCTCCTTATCTTCCTCCCATCATTTTTTTCCACACCTAATCCCTGGGAGATATACGCACACCAACTCTATCGTTTCTCTCCATCTTTCTTCTTCTCTGTTTACTGATCTCCTCCAGGTACTCTCTTCAGCTTTTTGACTTCCAGCCTGTGTCGCTCATTTACCTTTGTCACGTTCAAATTTGTCAGGGAGCTGCTTTTCACATTGACTCCTGAACAGTTTGAAATTTTAAAAGGATGTCCAGTAAATATCTGTTTTACTAGTATTAATGTTTAGCAAAGACAGAAGCTGTTTCTGGGTGAAACCCAAATATTGATTTGGTTTCATTTTGTATAACTGTCTGAATCCAAAAGCAATAAGACAAGTATGGCCTTGTTTAGGAAACATTTTAAACACGACATGTAACAATTCATATTCAATAATTGAGGAAGACAAAGAAGAAGGTTGAGTCAGGTCCTCTGGATAGATTCTTCTTTACTGAAACACTCCATCTTTGATCCAAAAGACTTCTTCAGTCTGAGGAGCTGCAACAGTCTCATAAGCAGAACCGTCTCATAGTAGATCAACCAGTTTGCTGATGGCTGCCATAACTAGTTGTTCACATGCAAAATGAGACCTATCAGCCTAACAACCCATCGTTAGACTGACACATATAAACACACATTAATAGCTACAACTCTGCCAGTTTTACAAAAACTGAGCTTAAGTTTGGCATGGTAGTAGGTGAGAATCATTCGCATTGCAGCTTCTATTACTGCATGAGCTCACACATAACACTTTTCCAAGGTTTAACCAAATCAGACTCAACTCCATCATTTCTAACATAAGCTGTGTCAAAAACTTTTGAATGGCATTGTGCAATATGCATTATTTAAATAAAACACACACACATACACATTTTCACTACCTCGTGGGGACCAATGACATCCTCAAGCCTTATGGGATCCACCATTTCTGTAAGGTTTAAAATATTCATTTTAATTGCTAAATTCATAGGAAACACACACACACACACAGAGAGACACACTCCCACACACATGTTTGTCTTGCTATTTTTACGTGGACTTTGCATTGACGTCCATCGATTTTTCGTTCATGTCTATAGCCTAACACTGACCCTTACGCTAAACCTAACCCATCCTCAGTTCACACCTTAGTCCTAAACCTAACCCACCAATGGTACTTGAACCTTATTGGGACTGGGCTTTGGTCCTCACTAAGAGCAGTTGGTCCTAACAATGTGGTATGTATTCAAAAATGGTCCTCACAAAGTAACATAAACAAGCAGACACACACACACTTCATAGTGCTCTATAATGTTGAAAATAGCTCACATCCTCTTTTTCTGGCCTTTCTCTTGTAATGACTGACAATTTTGTTTTAATGTCAGGTTCTCTGTCTCTGTTTCTGTCTCTGTTCTCTTTCCATTTCCATCCCTGCATCGTTGTGACAGAACGCCCTGAATGGGTGGTCTGCCCCTGTCCATCTTCCTCCCTGTCAGTCTATGATGCCCAGCCTGGCGTCGTCTTTTCCATCTCTCGCCTCTTCCTCCCATTAATAGTTGGTCATGGTGAGGTGGACATGTCAGGAGAGGAAATCCTGTCAGCTCAATTAAACTGTAACCTTGCTACCCTGAAGGACAACACTATAACTTCTCTGTCTGTCATTCCAAAAGTCAGGTGTTTCTTTATTTTTCTTTATTTATTTTTGTCTAAACAAATTGCTTGCTTTCCTACTATTATGTTTTATAGGATATGTCAGCTTATAGCTGGAAAAACTATAATATCTTAATATTGGTGATATATACTAAATTAAATATGACTTGAACATAAATATCTGGGGTTGGTTGTGGTTTGTGTGTGTGGAAGGGGAAGGTGGTCTGAACACTTTCAATTTCAGAATAACAAAAAAGCAAGATTGAAAGCATTAAATTGTTCTTGTTTTTCTTCTAATGCCAAAATGTTTTAGTTTTGTGCAGATGGCAACAGTATTTTTTCTGTGTTTAAAGAGATCTCTGATTTATAGGAACAATAGATCTTGTTTCATCATTTCAATAACTCATAATTTATATTGACAGCACAAAAAATCAATGTGTCTGTGGAATATTGTTTCATGCAATGGAGTTATTTAGTTAATTTTACTTAGATAAACATGTATACTATCAATAGCTTTAAATTTTTTGTTAACGTGCAATCAGCAGTTATTCAGTGAACACAAAAGTAATTTAAACCAAATTAAATGTATCCACAACATGGGTCTAAACAATTTTTAGAATGAAGAAAACTACACGCAGATTTGATGTATATTGACACTTTCTCAACATTATTCACCTGCAATGACTACAGAAGATGTTTTTGTTTAGATATTTCCATGGCAATATCAGACAAATGTCTCTGCAGTAATGACTGGTTTTACTTTTACTGTCTATGGTTGCTTGTCAGATTCATAGTGACTTGTTCTGTTAGTTTATATTAAGGTTTTATATATTTTTTGTAAAACTAAGTAAATAAATAAAAAAGTAGTCAGAAGAAGCAGCAGCTTATGTTGTAAATCACATTACTGCATGGCCAGAAAGTGAATCTAGTGCTTTAAAGAGACAAAAATCGGTGTGCTGACAAGTGGAGGAAAACGGATGGGTATCCTGCTAGTTTTACTTAAACTTGTCTGCCTGGCAAACACAGTAATGGATGTTTACCTTGCATTTCATTTTACAAATGTAAATTTGACTGTATTGGGACTCACCCCGAAAATTGAGTAACATCAACACATCAGGTTAGTCTACCATCCCCAGGGAACGGAGCAAACAAACATATCACAGCCCGGTTTATTAGGTGAAAAATTAATAATTCCAGGTAAGGCAGAAAAGCAAGCAAGCAAGCAAACATTCAAATATTTGCTGAACTTCACATTGCATGTGTGAAATGTGGAAATCAGGAAATTCAAATGGATTTCTCTCTCTTGTTTTATTCTATCTTGGATCAGGTCAGCAGTTAAAACAAACCTTTCACAAAGCACCTTTTCTTTTTCCTAATTTGCAGGGGTAATGCAAATATTTAATTATTTATTTATATGGCCATTTATTAGTTGTTTCCTTAGGCTGGAACCTTTTGCCAAACCTCATCATATGTTAATTATGCCATGTTAATAATAATGTGTATGTATTGTCATCTTTGTATGTTCCCATACAATGGCAAAATTGGCTCTCTGCATTAAACCCATCCATCACCAGGTGGATCAGTGGGCAGCTATGGAAACTGCCTGGGGAGCAACTGGGAATAAGGTGTCCTGCTAAGAGACACCATGAGATGTGCAATGACTGGGGATCGAACACGGGGCCTTCGGGTCCCGAGTCGGCTGCCCTTCCCCTTGTCCTGACAGCTAGAGGGGTGGATGTGATTAGGGGTTAATTTAGATCAAATTTTAACTTAATAAGTCTAAAAGTGGCTGACTTATAACAATTATTAGTTTTGCTTAGTTCAGCTAATTGTTGCTCATTTGTACACCCCCATCTTTAATTAGTTGGCTCTAAAATGGATCATTTGTAGGTGTATTATTACTTTCTGACACTTTTATTAAAATGTGTCCAGTATGTGATGCAAACAGACAGATGCAAAAACACAGACACACACTGAGAGATACAGGCAAAATCATGATCACCCGCCTTTTAGCACTGGCCAGTAACAACAGAGATCAGGAGAAGATATGATGAACCAACAGCTTCTTTAAATGGGTGTAAAAGGCCACGTTCTCTTTCAGGAAATTTCTTGCATTCTTCTTTTTTATAATTCTTGATTTTTACTTTTCCGTTTCTCTTCTCCTCCTTGCAGTTCAGTGCTGTCTGTAAAAGCTTTCTCGGAGGATCAAACGCTCCTGTTGTGTTTGTAAATCGCTCCGCCGCTTCAGCGCACACTGTCCTTTTGAACCCTTCCTCATGCCTCCTCTTTAAACTTGGAGATTTAAGGGAGAAAATAAAAACGAGACATCACTAAAAACTAAACAAACAAAACGAAACAAAAAAAAAAATCAGGGATTAGCGGCAAAGACACACACCCACAAACACACACAAGGAGCTTGACTTGTTGAGTATTTTTTGATCATAAAGAGTGCAGCCATGCAGAGAAATGATAAGACACAAACTAGGGAGGGTTCAGGAGGGCGGCCAGCAGGGGAGACACAGGTCCGAGAGAAGCAAGGACAAGTGTGTGTGGGTGGGTGAAAGAGAGTGATGGAGAGAGAGGAGTGTTGTGTGTGTGTGTGTGTGTGTGTGTGTGTGTGTGTGTGTGAGATCAGGGCATGCATGTAGAGAAGAGCTTTTGGTTTTTCTCTCTGAGGATAAAGCTTGTTCCGGCCTCGTGCAGCTGAATTCCACTACAGCTCCGTCTTTGGTGCTGAATCAGCTGGAGGGGTCTTCACTTCTTTTTTTATTCTACAGGATCTTCCTCTTGCCTCCATCCATTCTTTCCTTTTCCTTATTCTATAATCTCTCTGTCTCTTTGTGCTCTCACCTTTTCCTCTTAATTCTTCCTCTTTATTCTTTCCACCTCACAGGCTTTAGTTTTCAGAGGCAACACAGGCACATGTAACACAGATATAGCAAAAATGTAAATAAAAACGTATGCTATAAATTACTAAAGAAAGTCAGATTGTTAGTAAGGGTTTTTGTATTTTTTTGTGATTTGACCTATTTTACTTCTGATATTTTAGCTGAAACCAACACCATCTTGGGAATAAATAACAATTAATGCACAATTAAAGACCAGTGCTTGAACCAGTTTACGCTGATGTCAAATGAAGCTCCTGGAGTGTTTGTAGATTATTTTTACTCAACTTTAATCAAGCCATTTTGTCTCTTTTTCATCTGTTGATCACAAAAAATATTGTGTTAAAAGGCACTGTCAGTAAATTTTCTTGTTATAATAACATATTTTTGCACTCTGCAATCTGTTGAAAATGTTAAATTTTGAAAATTATGTTTTTCCAAAAATGTATACCCCCCATAAGATAGTGATACTGATAAGAGAACATGAGCAAACTCATGCAAATTCTTGAAGAAAAAACTAACTATTTTTTCTTTATAAACAACTTCTTAAAATATTAGTATAATTATATTATCATATTACTTGTATACAGTACTGTTTCTTTATATACTTTATATTTTTGCTATTTTTGAGTGTAACTGGGACCTTGAGTACACAATTTTGTTCCACCTCATGTACCACATGTGATGCAAATGACAATTAAAAAAAAACTAGAACCTTGATAAATGCTGAGTTTTATATTGATACACAAAAATCTGCAGGACTGAACACTTTGAATACTTTTGTTTTTCAATTCCATTCACACTTGAAGCTCTTTTCAGTGTTGAACAACAGATAAAATAACATTTATGAATATTTATGAGAAACCTAAAACCCTAAAACTTTAAAACATAAATCCATTATGATCTTTCTTTATTCCAACCTTCTTAGTTTACTCATTTTTGCTTTTCAGAGGCTGTTGTAGCTCAGTGGTTAATACTGTGGTCTTGTAATCCTGAGGATGCAGGTTCAAATCTCTTGTTCAACGTTGATGAGCTACTACGAATTCTAGTCACAGTTTTGTATTCTCAGCTAACAGGAGTGGCACCTGGGGTGGTCCTCTGCTGCTTCAGCCCATCTGCTTCAAGGTTGGGTGAGTGATGTTTTAAAGAGTTTATTCTGCATACCTTTGTTTGGAATAAGTGGTCATCTCAATCATATCTCAATTTCAAGCCTGTCTGTCTCTGACCTCTGACAGTAACTAGGCTTTTGTGTCAAAACACATATTGCTCACTGGATAACCCCCCCACACCGACACCCACACACACCACACACACACATTTTTTTAATGTAGATATGGTTATGCGTAAAATTCACACTAGATCAGCAGTTTAAATATGTACACCTGGCTGTCAGGCATCAACTAAATTTGCGACCATCTGTATTCTAGACGGGAGGTCCCACAGTCAAAGCGGGAGACCCCACCTAGGTGGTGGAGAATGGAAGGGATAAGATACTGTGGGATTTCCAGATTCAGATGACAAACAGGTGATGGCGAACCAACTGGACATTGTGATGGTTGAAAAGCCAGAGACGGCAGTGGTGATAGAGGTAGAGATCCCAATTGGCTGTACTATCAGGAAGATGGAGAACAAGAAGCTCGAAGAAAAAATAACTAAGACTGCAAGAGAAAATACTGGTTGAGAGGCAAAGTGTCAGTAGTAGTGGTCATTGGAGCATTTGGTGCTGTGCCCCCCAAACTGGACGAGAGAATCCAACTGATCCCAGGGACAACCTCAGAGATCTTTGTCCAGAAAATCACAGTCCAAGGAAAAGCTAAGATACCGAACAGAACACACACGCTCCAAGGCTGCCTCTGGTAGAGGACCCGAGTTTGAAATGAAGTGGAAGTGCCCAAGTGGAAGAATAGGATGAGATGGCTATGTATA
>NC_056503.1:25883456-25899772 GCF_014905685.2 Nematolebias whitei | reverse complement strand
CTTTATATATATATATATATATATAAAGTGATATAAATCACTGAAAATACTGCTTTGTTACTATCATGTGTGCTTGAGACTTCAGTAGGAGGAAGTAGATGTCATTGATTTCTATATGCTGATCTAATTACAGAAACTAATGCACATTTGTCCTTGAGCACTTACATTAGTCTCCCATAAATTCTCCTTGAGTTTCATGGTCTCTAAATCTGTACTTAAAATAAAATAAAATAAAAAATGCCTGCTTGTTCTGGTTTTAAATACTGTATTAGCAGTGACATAAACCTGGTTTCCAGTTATAAACCAAGAGATATCCATTATTGCAAGCCTGTGTTCACATGTTTTATTTTAATTTACTGATAGTTGTTTAACTGTTTAAATTATAATTTAGCATAATGAAACCTCAGTTTTGGAATGTAATGTGTAAAACAAATTTTGGTTTTGGGTGACACAGTTGGTAGAGCTGTCACAAGTCAGTGAGAAAAGGTCAAGGAACTTTCTGGGTGGAATTTACATGATCTGTCTATGCATGCGTGGGTTTTCTCCAGGTACTCCGGTTTCCTCCCCCAGAAGAGAAACATACATGTTAGGCTGATTGGTAACTCTAAATTGTCCATAGCTGTGAGTGAGAGAGTGAATGGTTGTTTGTCTGTATGGACTTACGACCTGTCCAGGGCATCCCTCGCCTTTCACACAGCGATTGAAGGACATTTTGCACCAGTGACCCAGAAAGAAAGAAATCCATCCATTCATTATTTTTACCCGCTTTTTCCTTTTTGGGTCATGAGGGTCACTGTTGACCATGTACAGCTATCACTGTGTGAGAGGCGGGGGACACCCTGGACAGGTCTCCTGTCCATCACAGGGACACATAGAGACAAACAAGACAAACAAACACTCACTCTCTGACTCACACCTAGGGACAATTTAGAATTACCAGTCAGTCTAACATGCATGTTTTTGGTCTGTGGGAGGAAACTGGAGTACTCAAAGAAAACTCACACATGCACATACAGAACATGCAAACTCCACCAAGAAAGGCCCCCGGCCAGGATTTGATCCGGCAACCTTCTCACTGAGAGGCAACAGCTCTACCAACTGAGCCACGAGGCCACCTAAAAGGAAGAAATGGGTATAGATAATGGATGGATAAATGTTTTAGATTTTCAATAAACATGAGACTATTAATCTCATTTATTGGAACAATTCAACATCTGAACGTTTGCTTTTTTTTTCTTCATCTTTCAGTATTTACCCACTTTCTTTACTTCAGACTTTTTATTTTATGAAAGAGATGAGACTGGCTTGTGACTTACTTAGCATGATTTTGTTTTTCAAAAAAATCAATTAATTTTGAGCTATTTTTATTTTTTATCTTGGTGAAGTTATGGATGCCTTAAGATGGGATTGTTTTTATTTTCTTAAAATGGGCTTTTTGACTCTAATTTCCTTTTTGCTGGCTTACTTCTGTCAAACACATCCCTTTTCTCTCACTAGACTGACCTTTAGCCCAGATTGTTTAAATTTCAGGCTTGAGCAGATGCAGCAAGCAATCTTCCCCATCAAATCATTGTCCCGTTCCCCTAGATGTGTCTGTCTGGATATTATTAATTCTTTCTCCTTCCTTCTGTATCTCTTCACAATCTGTGTTCATGGCCTCACACCCACCACCAACCATGGTACTGAACTATTTGTGCTCTGGCAGTAGTGCACCCTGTAATTTATCTCATTCCTTGCTAATGAGATAACTATAGAACACTCACACTTTATAATCCATGAAATCTTGCAGAACCTGGAAAGTGAGCCCAGAAATCTGCAGGCTGTGATTGTCTGTGTCTGCAGTAGGGGTGTAAACCACCAGCGTTACCACAACACAATATTATATTGATTTGTTTGTATGACAATATGATTTTTCTTAATATCACAAAGTCTGTCACGATACGATTTCAATTCTGTTCGATTCACAAGTCTGCGATCGATATATTGCGATATCAAATGCCCATCTCGTTTACATATAAATACATTTACAAAAACAATTCAAATATGATTTAACCATTTTATTTCTATTATTACAGGCACCAGACATTTAAATACAAAAAACAAAACATTTTTTTCTTAGTTAATGAAAAAATAAAAATAAATGACCTGTTCTGTATAGTAGCCGGGGGACTGGATCTTTGGGACATTACGGCAAAGACTGGTTCATCCCAAAGATCCAGTCCCCCGGCACAAACAGAGCAATGTTGTGTATGCTGTTCAGTGTCAGGAGGGCTGTGATCAGTCTTACATCGGGGAAACTAAACAGCCACTGGCCAAAAGGATGGTCCAGCACAGAAGATCAACATCATCAGGCCAGGACTCTGCGGTCTACACTCATCTCCAGGCCAGCGGTCACTCTTTCAGGGATGAAGATGTTCACATCCTGGACAGAGAGGAACGATGGTTTGAGAGAGGAGTAAAGGAGGCCATCTTTGTGAAAAGAAATCGTCCATCGTTAAACAGGGGTGGAGGCCTCCGGGTTCAACTGTCCCCCTCTTACAATGCTGTGATTGCTAGTATCACTCAGCCCTCTGTGAACAGTAAACAGCCATCAGTGTGCTAATGATCCATTGTTATGCTGATGGTCCTTCTTGACCATGTGATCAGCTGGTTTTGGTTGTCAGCAGCAAAACTGGTTGATCCACCCTGAGACGGTGCTATTTAAGAGACTGAGCTGAATACAGCTCCTCAGACTGAGGAAGTCTCTCGGATGAGAGACGAAACGTTTCTACATTTTTTTGATTTGCTTTGTTTTTTTTTTGAATGTCCAGAGGACCAGATTTAACTTTTTTAGATGTTCTGTATAGTCTCACATTTCTCATGTTTGAGTGCATTTTTAAACCATCCATCCATCCATCCATCCATCCATTTTCTTTACCCGCTTGTTCCATTTTGGGTCACGGGGGTCGCCGGTGCCCATGTCCAGCAATCACTGTGTGAGGGCCGGGGTACACCCTGGACGGGTCGCAAGTCCATCACAGGGACACATAGAGACAAACGAGACCCATTTTTAAACCAGTTAATTTAAAAGTGCCCTGATTACCTTTCAGTTATAAAGAAAAAAAATAGATATTGGGCTTACATAACATGGCTATCAATGCCGTGTTTCTTCTTCAGTTGAACAACCAAATTAGTTGTGTTTCCCGAGTATTTTAACTCACACTGGCACCTGTTGCATACGACATTAGTTTTGTCTGTTGAGACGTCCTTCTGTTTGAATTCAAAATATTTCCACAGTGTCGATTTAAATCTAGCAGGAGATTGAATTTCATTATCTGTGTTTTCTGCCTTGTCTGCCATGTTGCTGAGGAGGCTGCAGAGCGCATCCGTGCATGGAAATAGTGACACAGACATGCCTTGGGAATTTCAAAATAAAAGCATACTTTAAAGATGACGATACAAATCAATGTTTTAGTATTGCCACAATATAAATGAATCATCAATCATTTAATCGATATATCGATTTCAATCGATGTATTGTTACACCCCTAGTCCACAGCATCAATTAATATTTTACAAGAGCCTAATCATGGAGCTGATTTGAGAGTAAGACAACAGTTTGGCAACTGTAATTACATTCCAGAAAGTTGAACTACACCTTAAAATTGTACAATTTTTTTTGTTTAGATTTGCATATTTTAAGAATATCGCCTTGTGTTTTGCAAATTGTACAAAAATAATTGTTTTACTGTTTATATTTATTATTATAGTTGCTTTAAGTTTCCGTACATTTTTCGGCATCTAACTTCTCCCACAGTTTTTGTGCTATTTCAACACTTGGCAGCAGCCTGGCAGTCCATTACTTTAGGAACAATTGTGCACGTTCGGCTTCCTTCTGATGTTTGAAGCTTCTTTCTGCTGTTTTAAGCTACTTTTCAACTGTTTTCTTCACATTCTTAAGCAAGAAGCATTCACACTTGCATTTTCAAAGGAAATGCAAATTCTCTAGTTTTTGATGTTTTAATAGTAAAATGGCCTCAATATTGTTTTTTTTATTTTTTATTTTTTTATCATTTAAGCCTTGCCCTCTCTGTTCCCCAGTCATCATCATACCAGGTGTTACTGATTCTCTCATCAGCCACAATCCATATAATCTTGGTCTTTAATCCATAAATAGGTGGAGTGCTGAGCATTTTACATGCTGTGACCCATCTACTAGTAAGTTTTTTTTTTCCACATCAGCTTTTATTTATTGATTATTATTTATTTTGTTTTTATTTTGCAATAAGTTTCAGACTTATTTTTGAGTTCTTTGTGTTGGTGCACCATCATGAGTCCCAACATTAAACTACCACAACACAACTGGTTTGGTTTCAGAACCCACCAACCATCCCCTTAAAAGCATGACATGACCCAAAATTCCAACTTTTAAATGTATTTAATGAAAAAATTGTGCAATTTGAACCTGAGGATGTAGAGTAGAATATTACAGTATGTACACACACACACACACACACACACACACAGAGAGTTTTGATTATAAACTAAAATAATAAGTAAGTGATAATTGCTAGAAAGAGTAATATTAATTGTTATGCTTTCTTATCTGGACAAAAAATACTTTCAGTAACTTAAACCATTTTTAACAAGCTTAAAAGAAAACAAACATAAAATACAAACTTAACATTTAACTTAAATTAGGTAGTTTCAAGACAACTCATTATATGGCTTTAGCTATTTAAGGAGGTGCTGGTGTAGAGGTTAGAGATGATGAGCCTCTAATCGGAAAGTCACCGATTTGGGCCCCTGGACTGACAATATCAAAACGTGGGTGGGAAGGTGAAGCACCCACACCTGCCTCCACCCTCGTTTGCCCCACCCTGTGCCCTTAACCCCCCACCATCTGCTGAGAGCTTTGCTTCTCAGAAGGAAGATATTAAAGTAGAAATAAAAGGAGTTTTGAAGCGAATTGAAAAAAGAAGTCATAAAAGATGGTTGTTTTCGGAATCTTGTTTTTTAAGAACTTCACAATCATTTTAAATTAATATTGACAGATCGAAAAAAAACCTACTCATATCCTTTTCACATTTTCCATGATACAAATTCAAATTCAAATTCAAAAATACTTTATTAAACCCTAAAGGAAATTATTTGTTGTTGTAACTTGTTATCTTTGTTTCATTAAGATGTTATAGATGCTGATGGCTGTAGACAGGAAGGATCTCTTGTAAAGGTCCATCCCACAGTGGATCCTTAGAAACTGGCTGCAGATGCTGTCCGATCCGTCCACCCAGACTCGAGTGGCCTCTGGGTTTCCCCGGGCTGTAGGACCGCCCAAATGCCAGGCAGAACTCTGCCCGAAGCTATGGCCACTCCTCCCAGCAGCTACTGAGCTCCTCATCGCTGCGGACAGCCAACTGTAGGTGCCGAGGGACAATCCTGTCCTTCCGCTGTCATGAACCATGTTTCCTGCTAGTTCCAGGATCTCAGTGGTCAGTGACTCGAGCACAGCTGGCAGGTAGATGGGAATGCATCTACGACGCCTCCTTTTCAGCTCATTTCAGATTTGGGGCTGTAGTTGAGATATTATTTGAGCTTTTGAGATGTTAATCAGCTGCTGTTGGTTGTTGAAAACTGCCTTGTCGCCATGGTTACGCATCATAACAAATGTCCTGAGGAAACAATCATCCAAAAAAATGTGATTTACATCCAGTAAAAGAGGAATTAAAGTTTCCAAAAGCAAAATCTCAGAATGAAAAGTAACAGAGCTGCTCCAACATGCAGCCACCTTGAGCTGCGCAATTCCAGAACATCATCAGGATCAAAAATACATCAGGAAGTGTGACGTCAAGAGGGCCCAACAGCCGAAGAATCACAAACTGCTATAGGTGAATGTAGAGAGACTGTAGGGAAAATGGTTTAGTGCATTCATATTAAAAGTGTAAACTTGTCAGCATGATGGATTAGATTTTGCTCCAGCATCAACGTGTGGCATGGAGGCTGCACAGCTGCAGAAAGCAAAGCTTTGCAGAGAGTGGTGAAGGCTGCACAGAAGTTTGTTGAAGTCAGCCTCCCCACCATCACTGACATCTATACCTCTAGATGCAGGAAGAGGGCCACCTGCATCATGATGGACCCCACTCACCCAGCACACACACTTTTTTCCCCGCTCCCCTCAGGAAGGAGGTTGAGGAGCATTAAGTGTAGAACCACTAGACTGAGGAACAGCTTCTACCCTGAGGCTGTTAGACTCATGAATCTCTAACCAGAATAATCACTGTGAAAAATCACATCATGTTGCTGCTGATCTGTTCCATGTTGCTGCTGATCTGTTTCATGTTGCTGCTGCTCTGTTTCAATGTTGATGTGTTCATTAATGCTCATCAGCTCACACAGGCTCATGTTCGTGCTGCTGTTCGACGCAATGTTTTATGCTACTAGTGATTAGTGTATTTTAATTTGATGTTTTTCTTTGTTAATATCTTGGATGTTATCATTGTTTTTCTTTTACATTTTATTGATGGATGTAACTGGGACCCTGTGTACATAATTTCGCTCCACCACATGTACCACATGTGGTGCGAATGACAATAAAGAATCTCTGACTCTCTGATTAGTGGTTAGCATGTTTGCCTCACAGCAAGTATGACATGTGTTCAGTCCCTGGTTTGGATCTGAGGTTTATCAACGTGAAGTTTGCAAGTTTTCCTCATGTTTGTGTAGGTTTCCTCTGTGTACTCCAGTTTCCTTTCACAGTTCATAACGTGCATGCTGCTTTCAGGCCCAGGCCTCCATTGTAAAAGAGATCTATGACCTCAATTGGGATTTTCTTGGTTTAAAAAAAAAAGTTAATAATAATAATGAAATAAAAAATTATTGACCTAAACTATAACTGGAGTGTACTTTTTCCACATTCCCAAGTACAAGAAGCTTGGACTGATATTCTAAATTTGAACCCAGATAAAAAATTGCAATATAGTTCAGCTCTTCATTTGATCAGTTCTTTAATTTTCCTCTTTGCCACTAGCCACTTCTCCCTCAGTCAGTTCTTTTCACAATTAGTCAATGCTCCTTGGTCCTGTCATGCTTATCTACACATGTCCTCAGTTGCTAGTTTGCCCAGGTATCTTCACTCCTCATCAACACAATCCTAGTTACTCAGTTCTATTACATATAGGCTTTTCCCTTTAAGGCTATAGTCTTAAAGGGAAAAGCCTATATGAAATAGAATCTGGGGTTACACTATGTAACCAGTCTTTTTTTGTTTATCATTAATTGCTTTTAATTATTATTTTATGATGCGTGCTGCTGACTTCTTGGCCAAGTCACCCGTGCATAAAAGTTCTTGAGCTCAAAGACTTTTTAATTGGTTAAATAAAGGTGATGATGATTTTGTGTTTACATGCCATGTGCCTGTTTTTTCTTTTCTTGTTTTCTCATGCCTTTATGTGCTTACTGTATACTCAGTAAGGTTGTTTTCACACCTGATAGGCCGGTAGACTCGGTTCAGTTGGGGACCAATATTCATAATATTTTGTTTACATTTGAGCTGGTGCGTTTGCATTCACACTGCACTGTGCAGTCGAGTCAACCTGTTGAACCAACCTGTTCCCCCGCTCGCCTGTGGGGGCGCTGCACCAAGAACTACTGAAAGAAACGACACATAAACCTCTGAAGACACGTCTTCTTCTTCTGGAAATAAAAACTAAAATGGAGTGGCATCAAGTTTAAGCAGTTTTAGGAGTTATATTTTGTCATTTTTCATCAATGGACTCAGCATGAGTGGAAGATGAGGCAGAAGACCATGGAGAATGTTGTTTTTCACACAAGGCAGCTGACGGCTACATATGAGGTAAGAGAAATGTGTACTCCACTTCCTGCTTGCGGAGCTGTGTCCAGTCTGCTTGCATTCACACTACACTTGAACCACGCTAGAGTTGTCTTCTACTGGACTGAGACCTAGGTTTTTAGGTGGCCCAGAGTTCGCCTTTTTGTTCCGTGACAGAGTTTGATGGCGCGTTCACACCTCCCCCAACGAACCGGACTTCCTAGGAAAACGGACTAGAGTTCAGGACAACAGGGCTGGTGTGAATGCACCCTAAGTGTAAGTTCTGCTGCCACTTCAGCTTTTTGTTTTGTTATAAAATTAGGTTTAGTTAATTTATGTTTGTTTTTTGTGTCAGACTGTATTCTTGTGGCCAACCTTGTACAACTGTGACCGTGACATAGGGGATTAAATAAAAACATTCTGGTGAAAAATACTTCTCTTATATGACAAAAAATGATCTTTAAATGCAGTGGTGGCTCCTGAGCAAAAATATTATTGGGGTGGACAATTTCCTGCATCACTAACCACACAAATCTTTACACATTGTGATAAGTTTTCTGGGAAAGAACAAACAAATGGTCATATGCTCTTAATATTTAATATATTGTTGTGGTTTGTGTGTGTGTGTGTGTGTGGGGGGGGGGGGGGCATTTACAAAGTTTTTGACTTTTTTCTTCCTCCCACAGGTTGAGGTTGTGTCTCGTGAAAAACAGTCTGGTCTAATAAATCATAGAAACAGATGTGTCCCACCCCCAGCCAACTGGTGCACAGCTTTTTGAATTGTCTTCCTAATTTGATTTGAAGTTATAATTCTGCAATAATACTCCAGGTTAACACAATTTAAAGTAACTCTAAAATAAAATTGAAAAATGATGATACACTACTGTATATCATCACCAAATCTAATAGAAGATTGAGGTGGGGATCAAACCCACTACCACTTGGTTACAAAACCACTGCTTCATCCATTGACCCACAACTCAAGCCATGGAATTGTTTAAGAAAATGTTCTACCATGTTTGAAGAAGTTGTCTATTTTTTGACATTGTTCTATTTTCTGTTCTGGTCTCCTCTGTCTGCTCCAAATTAAATTGAAAACAGGATATCTCCACTATTGGTCTCAGTAGGTTTCACTGCAGCTGTTCCTGTGGTGAACATTTGGTCTAGGTAGAGGTCGTATCAATGCCCTAAAATCAGCCGGATGTGTCCACAGAGTGGAAAATCATATGCCCAAAAGGAAACTATTGGACCTGCTTGTTCGGATCACCGACTACAAGTTTGGACCTGCTTGACAAAAATGGGTCGTACTGATTGAACATTACTGCCACGTAAAAACATAAATAAAAAAACTGCGGATGAATCACTAAAAATCATTTTAAATTATATTTAAAATTGTCAAAATAGTTGAACCAAACAATACACAGAGGAGATGTATGAAGGCAACAGATCACTTCTTGGTCTGTTGCCTTCATACATCTCCTCCTACATGTCTCTGCGTGAGTGCAGCTACGGAGTGCGCTCTCAGGACATTATTACCTGCAGTGTTCCCTCAATGAGGACTGAACTAGGCAAAAGGGTCTTCTCCTATTCCGCTCCTGTTTCCTGGAATATCTTACAAAAAGATTTGAAGCTCTCGACCTTGACCTCTCTAAGTGTCTTTAAGAATCTGTTGGACACCTGGCAGGGTCCAATGCTGACATATTCCTGTTGTTAGTTTTCTACATTTGTCTTGGAATCTAGCTGTTTTTTTGTTTTGTTACCTTTTCCTTTTAGCCATCCTATTTGTTAAAAAAAAACAAAAAACTGTAGTATGCTTTTTTATAACTGTTTATTGTTGTTGCTGTTGTCCATTGTTGTCATCTTTCTTTGTTGAAATCAGGTCTCTCTTGTAAATTAGTCCTCAAGGCTCAATGGGATTTACCTGTATAAATAAAGGTTGATTGATACACAGCAAACTCAGTAACGTAAACTACATTGTTTATTAGGAAGAACTATTTTATAGGGCACCAAAGTTCATGCGCAATAATACAGATAAAAATCCAACAATGTTCAGTCAGGTCATCTGAACAGTTTCTTTTTTTTTCTGAGATGTTTCATCCTTCATCCAAAGGACTTCCTCAATCTGAGGAGACACCAAAAAAAACAAAACAAAAAAAAAAAACTGATTTACACAAGCAGCATACTCCATAGTGGGGAAAAAAAATAGTTTGCTGGTGCTAAGATGGCCTCTGGTGCCTGCCCTCTCCCTCGTCAACTCCTCTGAGACAGTCATCTCAAAGTGGTTCAAAACACCAAAGTTCATGTGCAATAATCCAGGTAAAAATCCAACAACGTTCAGTAAGGTTTGAAGTTTTGAATCACTTTGGCATGACTGTCTCAGAGGGCGGGCCTCGGAGATCATCTTAGCACCAGCAAACTGGTTATTTTTTCATCTATGGAGTATGCTGCTTGTGGAAATCAGCTTGTTTGGTGTCTCCTCAGACTGAAGAAGTCCTTTGGATGAAGGACAAAACGTCTAAGCAAAAAAATAATAAAAAATAAACTGTCCAGATGACCTGACCGAACATTATTTAGTAGGGCAACTTCTTTTATTTTTAGGTGGAGCCTATGGACCAGTTTAAATTTGATAAATGAGCCAATTAAAATGGCATCCTTCTGTGTAGATCTCACCGATGTCTAACCCTCTTTGATCCTTCTCTCTTCAGTTCTGCTAATAAAGGTGGTACAGATAAAGTCATTGAAATGCAGTCAAACTGATGTTCTTCCACTTTGGTCTGATGGCACATCATCCTGCAGAGCCTATGCTCAGAACTGACCTCCTATACATGCATATCAAGTGTGCCTTGAAATAGCTATGAAGAAACGCATTCACGTGGCCCTCTTGAGGTCCCCGCCCCACGCTTTGACAACCTCCACCCGTGCGCGTGTGCGTGTGTGTAGTTTCTCTGCTGGCAGACCCTAAACTGTCTCAGCTCCATCTCCCGGGCGAACGCCTCGTCGGATCGCATCACTCACCGTCGTCAGAACGCATCCATCTGTTATTAGCAGCTTGCAGCCTAATCCTGGAGCTGCGACTTGTCTATAGACGGTGCCGCACTCCGACACACACACACGCACACACACGCACACACTGGGAGAGACGCCGGAGAGAGAAGGAGCTTGTGGGCGGATCACCTCCTGGGACAAATCGCCGAACAGTGCGAAAGTAACTGCAGGAAGTGGCGGATCAGGATGTTTTTTTATTGTTATTGTGTTTAAAGAAACGGAAGATAAGGACATTTCTGTCTTTCTGAAGCTTGCATCTCGAGCTGCCTTCCACCGGGCAGCCCCACTCCGGGAGCGATGCGGAGAGAGGAGGAGAGAGGTCAAAACAAAGTCACTTCTGTTCCTGAGGACCGGAGGGAAGGAACGCGCTGACGGAGCTGTGATTTGATCACTTCTTAGTGTTATTCTTATTATCATTAACTCTCGCTGTTTGCTTTATTTTATTTATCTATTTTGCACGTGGCAGATCCCGGGACGTATAAATAACCAACCATCAGGGGACTATGATGACTGTTTCAATCCGTGAGTAAGTGCGTCTGAGCTGAGACGCGACGATCTGTTCAGGAGTGAAATGTGGCGCCTCGCGGTGACGCGCAGCTGCTGAGCAGAAAACCACCATCAGGAAAAAAAAACAAAAAACTGGGTGTGTTTTTTTTTTCTTTCCCACTAACTATAGTTCAGTTCGCTCCTCCAACACTGGACCTGAGAGAGCTGAGTGTTTTCAGATTAACAGAAACGCGGATAGAAATGAGCGCGCGCGGAGGAGGAGGTGGTGGTGGCGCGCCGGTTTAACCGTCTTTATTCCTGCACCCCCTACTCCGGAGCATCACCAGCTGACGATCAGTGGACTGCTGCAGGTTGCAAAAAAAAAAAAAAGAGGGGAGGCTTTAGTGCCGCAAACTCAACGGGAACTAAACTGAAACGCCTTATTCCACCCCCCACTCCCCCCCCATCACCATCAGCCCGCAGCGCGACCATCCTGGTGCGGCACGATCCAAAGGGGAGTGGAGACGGGGGAAAAAAAAAGTGGATATGATTCATCTTTCTTTTTTGGCACTTGTTTTTTGTTGAAATAATAATAAAAAAAATGTCCAGAAAGAGGATTATTGAGCATCTTCCATGCTGAGGTGTGATCTTCACCTGGTTCGTCAAGAGAGGAGATATTACCTAACAGGAGGAGAGAGAGGGGAGAACACGCGCAGGTACAGTTTCTGTCCTTTTTTACCCCCTTCTCTGTACGGCCAGGTTCTCTCCATCATTCTGCATTTTCTTCAGGGTTTCTCCTTCAGTCATTTCAGAAGGTGTTAAGTGGGACCAGGCAGATAAAAGAGCCCAGAAGAGATGAGGAGATAATGGCGCTGGTGCTTGCTCTCCTGTTTGATTCAAAGATGTTGATTAACGACACGATGTGGAGGTGTTGGAGGGGGTCATAGTGGCGGGGTGGAGGGTAAAAGTCTGCAACTGCAGAGAAGATACGACGGATGAGCCAACATGGAAAGTGGCCAGAGGAGGGGAAGAGGTGAACAGGATTAGGAGTTGTGTTGGGAGGGGGGATGGCAGATGGTTGGGTATAAAAGCATGGGAGAACTGGAGGGAAGAAGCAAAGTGGACAGGTCTAAAAGGGAGTTGTTGTGGAAGGGAGGGGGGTGGTAAGGGGAGCCGGGAGAAAAAAGATGAAATGGATGATAGAGGTAAAGGGAGAGTAGAGAGGTGTAGCAAGAGAGGGCGGTCTGTTGGAAAGGTAAGTGGAAGGTAATCAAATAGATCGGGAGTTGAACAGTTTGAGAGGGGCTGGGGGAGGAGGTGGACCAAGAAGAAAGAGGCAAAGAAAAGAGGGAGAGGGTGTCTTTGGTTGTGTTGGAACAATCCCTCGAGAAGTCTGAACAGTGTGATGCTGGAAGTGGGGAACACCGTGCTGTCGACACTATATAGCATTATCCCATGTTCTGCTGTGAGGGAGGCCGCTGCACCATGGAGACACAGTGCACACAGGGAGGAGGAGAACTGGGAAACCACAAAAAAGGCATTTAACCAGTGTAGTTTGCTGTGTCATCTCCAGCTGCTTCTTTACCTGGTGGATCTCCTCATCGCTCTCTGTCCCATTTGCATTTTGATTGGATGTGCAATGGATTTAAGCCACCTTTAAACGCATGTACTCACATGTTCAAGAGTAAATGAGTTTCTAAGGAAGGTGCCTGCCGGCTTGAGGTTTACCCCCCATGTGCAAGTCTGTAAGCCCCATCTGGCTTATTAAAAAAAAAAAAGAAAGATATTTCATGTCTTTTAGACACATGCTTCTTTGCCTTTTCTTGTTTGGAAGATGACATGTTTGAAAACAGCTTAAACAGTCATGTAGACGATAACATGTAAGTGATTTTGTGTTTCTCCACACGTGTAATCTTTAAATGCAGTGTGCAAATTATTAAGCACTGAAGCATATACTTCTTTCTCAAAAGAAACAAAACAGTATAACTCATTACATGGTTTGTACATCAACACATATGCATTTTTATATTTCTCACCCAGTGTTCCTCATTTCTATAGGACTTACAGTTTTCTGTCAATGTACCACAGAGTACAGTGTGTGCACACCCAAACACTCATTATTGTAGCTGAGCCTTGATTTTATTTCTTTAAAACATGGACTGAGAAGTTTCTTTAGCATCTCCTTCATAAAGAACTTCACAAAAAATTGAATTTAAAAAGTAAGGCCACCAGACTTTTTTTTTTTTTTTGCCACTGGTGCTTCAGAATATGTTTTTCATGTTGTCATTGTCAGTTTGTTTGAGGTTCCCTTTCTGGTTTGTGTCTGCCTGTCTGATAAAGGGTAGTGCTGTAATTGTCCCACACACCTGCTCTGTGCACCAGAAAAGGTGGGAATCACCATGACAACCTATGACTCAGCAAATTCCAAGTCCCATAGTGGTTGAGCAGAGACTCATCTCTGCAGAAGTCGGCATTTCTAAAAAAAAAAGCTAAAAATCTTAAAATAAAGATTTTACTTTGTCATAGCTGAGGTTTTTATAAACCTAAGCTCCAAATTACTGTTGGCCATTATGAAAAAAAAGTAATGGGGTGTTGGCAGTAGCTGTATTGAGACACTGCTGTTAGAGGTTGTTTGTAATGTTCGAGGGACGACATATCTCATTTTATTTCTGTTTTTCACCCCGACATTAAAGTACTTTCATAATAAATTAATGTAAATTGAATTTAAAGCGTTAAACATACTTGTGCTCCTATAGGATTCCAAGGAGACAAAAGTAAATATCTGTCAGACGTCCTTTAATTAAAAAGTGAGTTAATGCAGTCTTTCAGAGTACCATAATTAGAAATGGCCTTGATTCTAGAAAACTTGATTCTGAATCTTGATTTTGAAAACTAGCATCTCAGCTATAGTCAGATTGCTACATTCAGTGTCACTGCTCATATTTCTGTCAAACTCTTCTTTTGAGATGTACTTTCAATACATTTTTGATTCCCACAAACTTTTCATATGGAAACAGGTACAGGCATTAGCAGTTTGAAAGTAACATTCAATCATCTGCAACACATCCATGTCTATGTTGACATTTGCTTTTGATCTGAACAATGTCCTTGGATTGCATATCCCATTACCCCGGTGATCGTTACTTTTAATAAAAGCTAATGGCGTGGAGAATATTGACAGTGTTGTTTGGGAAAAAAAACCTGTTGAAGAATGAGGTCAGGTTTTCCTTAAGGTATTATTTTTAGTTGTGTAAAAAGTTGTTTTTGTTGTTTAAAAATACGATAATTTCCAGGTCCAGACTAAATCAAAGCTAAAGAAGCAAATAAATGAATAAATAAATAAATAAATATAACTACCCTTGTAACTGAAACTGATCAACAGTACAGTCCATCCGTTTGTTTGATTTAGTCATTGAATTTAAATGTTAATGAATATTTAGTTTTTCAGTAACACTATAGAAAGCAGAGGGAAATCTTGGCATCAAATTTAAGCACTGGAGTCACATTATATAGGTATTAGAAAAATCATATTGTAAAATATACACGTGAAGTGCTGAGAGAGTCAACAGCATTGTGAGATCCTAATTGTAAATATATGAACTCACCATAAGCAGCAGATATGCAGACTTACTGGAGTTAGAGGAACATAGCTTTTGTAATACTTCTATTTTTAATTTTTTAATTTATCACACTAAATAATGCATTAAATTAGGGATGTACAATACTATCGTCGGTATCTGTATCGGCCAATATTAGTGATAAAGTTACATATCGGACATTAACCATTCCATCAAAATAACTCCCCAATATAAAAGGCGCTGTTTATATACTGTGTGTGTATATATATATATATATATAAATATATAAATAACTTGTGCTAACAAATGCAAACCAGGAAGTTGCAGTAACGATTTATAACTGCATTTTTTTTGCCTCACAAATGGCATCATGCAACATAGCTGACTTTACATTACAAGTTGTGAGGGAGTGGGGGTTCTTGTCATTTTGGCCTGTTGTACAAAATCTATTTTGTGTAACTTGTTGAATGCTGCACAAGTCAAATTTTGTAAACAGAGCAGCAGGAATCTGTGTTCAGGTTATTTCTACCATAATCCATTCTACTGAACAACAGTCAAAAGGAAACTGTCATTCCATACCTTCTTCCTGTGCCATTCCTGTTATATAGCTCAATTTTTCACTGGTGTCATCTATTTTTTAGGAGGAAAATTGCCGTGACTGTAGACGTCCTCTCCATTCTGTTGATGTCACAATTTGCTTGTGCCGCGAGTCGGGCACCACTCTAATCTCTGCTTAACAGAGAATCAGACAAATAACCAAGGAAAATCAGAAAGGACAAGTACTATATGGACAAGGGAGAGTGATTACTGCGCGACAACAGGTGTGCTGATTACAAATGATAGACTTGAGGGATGTGGTGAAGGCAGAAACATATGAGGACATTTAGTCTAAGATACTGCTAGAACAACCTGACAAAAACACAGGAACCAGGAAACCAGGAAAAAAATATGCACCTCATTTTATTTAGATCCAAGTTACTGCCTTTTAAACTTAAACAAAAAGGGGTACAGGCCTCCTTGTTTTATTTTATTCCATGAATATCTGCTGGAAAGGCTGGCCACATCATCCCTATTATGACTGAGGGGGTTATGTGTATCCACTACTGGTCCGTTTTTGGGTGTGTATATGTAATTGAGTAACTTTTATACCAATGACTAAGAAGTCATCTTGTAATCTAGTTCCCTCTTACAGCACTTTCAAACTGGCATGTTCCAACTTCTGAAGATTATCTTGTTTAAGTATAAACAGTGAATTTCTTGGACATAGCAAATATAGCCTGGCCTCTATTTGAGCTAAAGACACCAGCTGATGTTATAGCTCATACTTTGTGGTTTTAATATCTCATTTGAATCCAAAGAAATACTGTATTGACTCATATATATATATATATATATATATA
>NC_056503.1:25866490-25883056 GCF_014905685.2 Nematolebias whitei | reverse complement strand
AGCTCCATTGAGGCAAATTAGAAAGGAGTTAGACTCATGTTTGACCTTGATTTTCAGTATGAAAACAGGGCGTGAAAGTGGCGCTCCATAATCCTCTTGGCTTATTCAGGGTTTAGGCTAAAGATTTCAGAAAACATACCGAAGGAGTATTTTGGACCAGCAATAGTAAGAGAGAGAGAAACTGCTGTCAAACCACTTTCTGACATGTAATTTGAATCCCAGCAGCTATATGCACACTGCTTTTCCATCATTTAGAGGGACATATTACAGATTAGAGAGATGTTTTCTTCTTTTTTTGTCATCCTAAAGTTACAGGTTGGGGATTGATAGGCTTCAGAATATAATTACTTACATGTCTGTCAACATTGCTGGTTGTCAACAAGCAGACAATGTGAAGTGCTTGATCATGTTTACGGTGTATCGATCCATGCTGTGTTGAAGCAGGAAGGAAATAGATTTCATCTGGAAGGATTGGAGTCTGTTTAGTGTATTATAAAAATAAATGTAAGGCTCTCTTTTCTGAGCGGCACAGATGTTAGAGCCTTCACCTTTTAATTAGTGGGCCACAGAATCACATGCAGCCTTAGGCCTTCCTTGGTGTAGTTTGCATGTTCTCCCTGTGCAACCTGGGTTTCCCCTGGCACTCCAGTTTCCGCTCACAGACCAAAAACATACATGTTGTGTTAATTGGTGACTCAAGGACCCTAGGTGTGAGTCAAAGTGTAAATGGTAGTGTGTCTCGTTTGTCTCTATGTGGCCCCGTGATGGACATGTGACCTGTCCAGGGTGTCTCCTGCCTTTTACTCAGTGATTTCTCAAGGCACCAACTCCCTGTGACCCAGAAAGGAAAAGTGGGTAAAAAAACAAAACAATAGATGGATGGAAGGGTGAGCCCTTTTACATTATTTTTAATAGATTTTCATTTTCATAAATTGCTTTATTTTGTTTTGCATTGGGCAAAACCTTTGTTTAACATCTGCAATATTAGATTTTATTTAATTAGGTCCTTCTTTTGCTACAATTTTATTCTTATATTTTATCGTCTCATATCTATTTATGTAAGATTTTTCTTTCATTTTTGCCATCTATTTCATTGTTTGTTATTGCTTTTGTCCTGAAATATCCTTAGAACAGCAATGCTTTATAAAATTTACAACACACATACATTTGTCTTGCCTGCCTTATAATAAATGATCACACTGAATGGCATCATAGCAGTCATCAATGCTGAGCAGCATCACACTGCTGTTTGAGGGATTTTAACTTTTCAAGGAGCATAAAAAATACATTTCAGACATTGTTTAAACTAACTGAAAATTAAAGCCTTTTCTTTTTTACATTAACTTAAATCAAATATAAAGGTAAAAAAAAAACATAAACAAAATCAAATTGAGAATACAAGTTCAATTGTTGTTTTTTGTTTGTTTGTTTTTTTAACTTTTTTGGGGGGATTGATCATGACCTGGATGACGGAGAAGCTTCACCAGCATTAACTAAAATACTTGTTATTCTGTCAATGTTGACACATTTTAAAGCTAAAGTTCAAATTATGTTGAAGCGAAAGTTTAATTGATTGATGTAGCTCTATGAAAGAGCAGGTCAGAAGAGAAATTGAGCCCACATAGAGAACTTACATTTTCTTAAACAAACAAACAAACAAAAAAAAGGTTTTATCACCCTGGGAAAAGTATGTTATAGCTTAGGTTCACAAAGTGGTATTCCTAAGCTTCTGAATTAGTTTTATAACAGTAATGGTAAAATTCAACAATTTCCTCTGGGATCAATAAAGTTCTATCTTATCTTATCTTATCTTAGCTTAGCTTAGCTTAGCTTAGATTAGCTTATTCATAAAGTGGATGAAACTCACCTTGAGTTGCTCAAGGCTTAGCTGTTGTCAAACTGTGCTGCCTATCAAGCCTTTATAGATAAACCCAAGATATAGTGGCTGTTTATAAATATGTAGACACGAGGATGTGCTTTAACTAAAGAAGGTATTGTATTTCTCAGTGGGAATGTCTATGTCAAGATGCAAGACAAGGGTGTCTGACTGATAATCAAACTTGAGTTTTGAAGGGGTGATGAGATGTTAGTCCTGGTCTTTGAACACTGTATTCACAAATATAAGTGAAGGTGCATGGGAGATTGCCCAACTAACGGAATATTCATGTCACAAGATGAGATCCTGGGTTCATGAGCTCAGGATGATATTTTATCATTTTTTTCAGCCCTTAGAACAAGGCTTCAACTATACATAACCTTCTAAATGCTCATTAAGTTATGTCATTTTCCAACTAGAGGGACTGTAAATCATTTGTACGTTCTTACAAGATTGTTCAACCAAATTCACCTTTCAAATTTTGATAGACCCTTTTTCTCTCATCTTAGTTAGATAAACAATAAGTTAAACTTAATTTTATAAGCTTCAAGGTTGACAAATTACTATGTAAACTGTAAATTAAGTATGACAGAAAGTTATGTCAGCATGTTGCTATATTGGCTGCAGGAAGACCGGAATAGCTGCCTTCATGACATGGCTTGAGTGGTCTGCCTTGTAGTCCTAGTGCCAGACACAACTGAAAGGCGTGGAGACATTTTACGTACTATTTTCACTAGACAAAACACACTTTTAAGGGATTTTTAAAACAGTTTTCAATTCAACAGGAAATAAAGTTTAGTCTTTTGAAATATTTTTACACCCCCACCAACCATTACTCGTACATTTTTCCCCTATTGTACCTTGTGAAAAGTACCTTTAGGCTATAAATCTTAAAAGTCTTCTGCTAGAGGCACTTTGGTCTCTGTACAACTTTAAATGAAAGCTTGGTTTGCGTTACTAGTGATAGGTAAGAATTATCTTCAGTGTGTGCTGGACTCTGCCAGGGTTACATTTTGCCAACACTACTGTTTTAGCTTGAACAAAAATAATTTCTAAGCATAGCCAAGGAAGCTTTCCAATTCTCTTCATGGCTTTTGATAATAATTAGGATATACTGCACTTACCAAGTGAGGACCTTTAACAGATTAATACATATTGTATACGTCAGAGGTCATAGTCCTCAGCTGGAAAAATGTTGGGGCTGTGTCAAGTGAAGGAGCTTAAATATCTTGGTGTATCACTCATGGTGATAATGATGAGTTGACATATAAATCAGGATGCCATATATAATGATGAAGACACTGTACTGGTCTGTTGTAATAAAGAAAGTGATGGGTTTAAAGGCAAAACCATCATTTATCAGATATGTCACATTGCAACCCTCACTTGTGATCACAATTTGCAGGTAGTAACAAAAAACAGATCACGACTGAACAGTGCATGCACTAAAAGGAAGCTGGGTCCCACCCTTACAGGAGCTTAGCTGTATTTGAGGAGCTCAAAGATTGGAGTCACTGCTCACTTTCAACAAAAGAAGCCAATTGAGGTGGTTTGGGAAAATAGTAAGAACATCTTTCAGACACCTCTTTTGGGAGGTGTTATGGACATGTCCCTCTGCAGAGGTCATGGAGAAGACTCAGTACTCACTGAAGATATTATAACACTTGTAGCTAGCCAGGGAACATTGTAAGAGATGTTCAGATTAGCTAAAAGTGGTAGCTGAAGAAATGGCGCTCTGGGAATCTTAAGTCAGGCTGAACATGCCCTGAATAGACAATGAATGGATAGATGGATGTTAAATAGTTAATTTGCTGGAGTGAAAGCCACAACAAACTGAAATGAAAGTATATGTCTTCAGTTCATTTTACAACAATGTACTGGCATCTAGTTACTTTGTCCATGGTGTCTTTGTAGTTATTTTAGATCAGTAGGATGTTTTACAGTATGCTGAAATAACAACCAGTTCATGTGTGTTTCTGTGGACTTGCACGTGTGGCAACAGATGCTGGTTCAGTAACACAATCCTGTCTCACCAGGGGAAAATGGGCAAGACATGTTGCTGAAAAAGAGTGAGAGGTGAGGAGAAGAGGAGAATGGGGGTGGTGGTTGGAGGGGGTAAGGGCTGTTAGGAAAAAGACAGCAAGTGGTGTGTTGAATTCTAAGCAGGATGGCATTAGAATAGTGCTGTGTTGAGCTGGCGGATGGGCAAGGAAAAAAAAACTAACAGAATGGTTAGATTTGAGATGTTTTCCTTTGCAACTGCCTCTTTTTTGTTTCTCATATTTAACTTCATTATTTTATTTAAGATTGAAGTCTTTTTTCCCAAAAGTAATTTCTTTCGTCACATCCTGCAAGGTATTAAGCATCTTTTCAGTGTTTTTTCAGTCTAATTTAAAGATATGGACTGAATAACAATTTCCTGCGGGATCAATAAAGTTCTATTTTTTACTTATGATTTCAGTCCTTCAGGTGTCTTTCACATCTTCTACATATAACAAACCTAAAATGCACATTATCTACATTATTAAGATCACCTGTTTGAGATAATGTAAATCCTTTCCATGCTACTCAAAAAGGTTTAATGAAGCATGAATGCAGGTACTAACTTGTGTAGTCAGCAGTTTGGATGCTGGCAGTCGATCAGAGATGTCTGGGGTTGAGGTCAACACCTCTGGGTAATTGCTGTATTCCTTGAGCCATTTTCCATCTGTTTAACCAGCTTCAAATTGTGCTTGGTCCTGCAAAGGGTTGCTAAAATATAGTAAGGGGGTGTGCTTTCCATATAGCTAAACATTTCTGCAACAATGTTGAAATAACTGAATCATGAAACTTCCTATTCCCAACCCAACTTTGTGCTGCACATATAAAAGGAGTTGTAGCTGGAAGTGATTTTACCATCTTTTTATTTTATGAAGTTTTAGAGTCTTACATTTCTTTTTCTTATTTTTGCATACCAGTTTTATACAAGACAACTTTTCCATGGATTAGTAGAGAAAAAAAAAGTTATTTATTTATTTATTTATTTATTTATTTATTTATTTATTTATTTCAGTGTTTCTAGTATTAGCTAGTATGGAAAAATACCTGCAACTGAACCAAACACTGGAAATAAGCATGAGCAGAAATTGATATTTTTCAATATAGAACCATGGGCAGACCCATGTTTAAATTTTTATTTTAATTTTCATGAGACTTTTTTAGAGCCAACTTTGGTAGACCAGGCCAAGCCCCCGCCTTTGGCCACTGCAAATGGAGTCATGCACCTGATGCATATGGCCACTTCTGCAGGTGAGAATGGGCTAAGAATCAGCACATCCTAATCTGAGGTTAGGGGTCTCTGCTTTAAAAGACTTGTTTAATGAATTAAATGTGATCACTTTCGTTTTGTCATAATCTGCAATGCATTTCAAGTGTTTACCTAAAAGTTAAGGACCTTTTATATCTCACATGTGGTAGGTAGCTCTTTTAACAACCACAGTTTGGAGAAAACAAGTTTAATTTAGAGGGAATGGAGAATGGCTAGCCCAAGCGAGGCCAAGATCAAAGTGAATTTTTGCTGCCTTAAAACAACCTCTGTCTCAAATATCTATTGGAGTCTGTGCTAACACTATTTCATGAACACTTAAAGCCCAGTCAAAATCACAATAAAGTGACTTTTCAACAGAAATGTTATGATATTCCTGCCGTCGCCCCCATGCTTTATTGGACGTGCTACAGATAGTTGCTGCTGCCATCACCCTTTGATTTAGTAAAAAGATTGTTAGCATGTATTTTCTATATTTTTTCTTTAGATTTGAACTGTTTGAAGATGACATCTATCTGGTCTTGGCCCTGCACAAACTAGCTAACTCATGATTAAAGTAAAAATTAAACTCTGTTTCTCTAAACTCAGGTAATTCAGTGATCTGCAAAAATAATGAAACAATTTGTTAATTCCCTTTCCACAAAACCCTGCTCAAAAGATCTGAACCACTGTGTTTAAAGCAACTCCGATTTTCTCTGCTTCCTGCTCACCATATTGTGAAAAGTCACAATAAGTTTGATTTGGATGAGCTGAATGTCTTTCCTTTCTGGTGCTCTCCTAATCAGAGATTAGGAACACATTCATGCATTACTGCATTAGCTTTACTCTCACAGGCAGCAATGAAAGCACACTGCTCTTAGAGGAAAAATAGAAAACGAGTTGATTTGATTGGCCATGAATGGTGAAAGCATTAGTCAGAACCCATTTTGCCACTCTGCTGAACTCAAGAAAAGTGTGGAATCAAATATCATGATTAAAGAATTACATTTACATAGTTTGTGGTGAACCATTAGCACTTTCAATTTATTAAGTGTGGCATGTGCAGAAATGGCACTGCAGCTTGCTGAGGTTAATCTATACATAGTGGAGCTTTAAATTTGTATTAAAGTTCAAGTCAATTTTATTGTCATTCTCATCATATGCGGCACATGAGGTGGAACGAAATTATGCACACAGGGTCCCAGTTACACTCAAAATAGCCAAATATAAAGTATAAAAAGAAACAGTAAATAAGGATCTAAGATATACACTAAGATATACACTAAGATATACGCTAAACGAACACCGAACGGTACGCTAAAAGATCTAAGATATACGCAAAACATTAATAATGTAAAACAATATGTTGTAACAACAGCAGACTGAACATCCAGCTACTCTGACAAAAACAAAACAAAAAGATGAATTTACAAAAAAGTGGAAGAAAATCTATGTGAATTTGAGTTGCCAATCAAGACTAAAGAATTCTGCAGGTACTTTAGAATAAAAGTCCTGAATAGTTTTATTGAAAGGCTTTTATAGCAAGTGCTGCTTTTACAGTTTGACATGCACCAACAGCATGGAAATGGCATTGCAGTGATCTAATTAAATATTGATCTTATAAATGCACGTATCCTCATATTTAACACAATGTAAGAATATTCATATTTGATGATTTTCTGGCAAACGTTTCACAAATTTACCTTAACCGTTGCATTTGTTTTGACTTTTTTGTTTTTGTTTTTGGCATTTAATAGAGGGAACTTGTTGAGAAGAACTCTGAAACATCTGTTTCATTTTTTTCTAGGTATACAATGAAGAAAGGGCTACTGCATACATGCCAAAATCACTTGTCATTATTAAGTTTTGAAACCTATAAAAATGAAGCATCAGTCATTGACATCATTGACAGTCATCAGCAAATGGCATCAGTCATTTGTCTGACCTTTGTCTGACAGGAGGCATGTATGAGTTATCAGGTAGGTAACATGTCTCGTCAGTCGTAATGTTATGGCTGATTGGTGTACAGCAAATTAGACAAATGGCATCAGATAAAGGATGCCTCTTCTTGCAGCCTCTAAATAAACATGTGCAGATTCAGTAACTTATGCTACTGGGCTGCCAGCTCTCATCCGCAGTGTGTAATACTCACACGTTTGACACTTTTCACATACTCCCACACCACACATCCATTTTGCAGTGCAAAACAGATTTGAAGCTGATAACTTTGCAGCACAAAGAAGGACAGTCACAAAAAAACAAAACAAAAAAAAACAAAAAACAGAAAAGGCAGCTCTGTGCACCAGCTATTTATTTTATTCTAGTCATTGCCTGTTTTGAGTTGAACTTTACAGTGTAAGTAATGAATGAGTTGTGTTCTGAACGTTTCAGAATATAAGTGGCTAGTTTAAATGGTAATATTTTTTCCAAAGCAATGTTCACCCTCATCCCCACAATAAAACCCCTTTAACTCTTATCCATCATATTGTCTTGTAATTTCATTTGGAAACTATTAAAATTGGTTGTATAATTAAAATTGGTTGTATAATTATTATTTCAATATAAAGTTAAATAAGCTATACAAAATCCAAAGTCCCAAATCATGACAGCTTTTGTATTTATTAAGTCTTTTTTTTTCTGCATTATCTATAAACATTACAGTTGTCACAAAATTGCATCTAACTCTGCATAACTATCCATTTGTTTATTATCGTTACCGGTTTTTCCATGCAGGGTTACAGGATCTGGTGCTTATCTCCAGCGGCCACTGTGTGAGAGGCGAGGTACACCTTGGACAGGTCACAAGACCATCACAGGGCCACATAGAGACACATGATAGAAACAACCATTCACACTCTCATTCTTACCTTCGGACTATTAATGCTTGTCTATTAACCAACATGCATGTTTTTGGTCTGTGGGAAAACCCAGAGTACCCTGCGCAAACCAGCACATGCACTGGGAGAACATGCAAACTCCACACAGAAAGGCACCAGGTGGCAGTCAATTCTGCTTCCATCTTATCCAGTGACCGGTCTAACAACTGTGTTGCTCTGCTGCCCTGTACACGACTATTTTTCCATCTTCTAAATTTATATATATACAAACATTTTTCAACCTCCCTCATTTTGAATGACAAACCTGATATGACACAAGTAAATCATGGACTGTTTTTGCAGGGTCTTCATGATTTCTTCAGGTGCGCATTCAAAACACACTGGGCTCTCTATTAAGTTCAATAAAGTATGATATGCCAAGAAATGTTTTAAGCATATAAAAACTTCCATCTCAAGGTTATAGTGATTTATCATTGCTGTGGCTTCCTATTGGGACCCTGGAGGGAGTGTGGAGGAGTGTGGTAGCAATGTATCCATGCTGTGTGGCTTGGATGTTGAGAAAATTAAACACAATTGGACTCATGCCTAGACTACAACCACGGTTGTGACAAGGTCATAGAAAAAAAACAAAAAACTGTTGCAGATCATCAGCCATACATAGAAATACTAGTCCTGGCACTGGACAGGGTAGTGGGTTGTCATCTAGTGTGAACAGAACCTGAAAGTGAATAGTGCCTGTCACTGTATGTTTTTCCAATCTCTTGTTCCAGTTATTATAACTTTTCTATCATAAAGAAAACCTGATATAATCCATCTTTTCCAGAGCATGGTGTATTTATAGATGTTGTGGCAGACTGTACATGGATTTTAGTATTTCCATTCAGTGTTTAATAAAATTTTAAAAAAGTCAAACAAACTGTCAGTTGTGTTGTGTTTTCGTACAAAGACTAACGTAATATTGGTCCTTACATGTATTACTATAAAATACAGAGAGCCAAAACACTCTAAGCTGTGTTTCAGCGTGCATCAATCTTTCTGTCTGGATCCATGTTTTTGTCTGTAACTGTATCTTTCCCCTCTCCTCGGTAATTGTCTTGGTCTGGGTTGATAGAACAGACCTGACAAGCCAACCATGATAGTGAGCGACGGCACATTGAGGAGGAGTGTCTTCTCTCTCTCCTCTATATCTCCCATCTATTCCCTGTGTCTGACAGAGGCAGGACAGCATGATGGATGGATGGCTCACTCTAACCACTTCTCACACCATTTACTCTGATCACTCTTGCGCTCATTTTTCACAACTTGGTTTCTCTTTATCTTCCCATTACTCATTCCTTCATTTTTTTTTGTAATTTGTCTCTTTTTGTGACTATATTTCATGCAGTCTTCATCTGTTTTCTTGTCTTTGCCATATACTCTTTATGACAGTGTCTATATTGCTACATTTGCTTATGTATACAGTATGTAAGTGTACAAATACCACCAAACCTGTTGACTCAAATACACATAGTTAATCAGTGTTTTTTTTTTTAAATGCTTTCTTTGTGATTCTTGTCATTCACAGGCACGTGTCATTACATGCTACAATTTTTATTGCAGACATGTTGGTCATGTTTTTAGGTACATGAAATTAACAACAATACTAACACAATTTGCAAGCTATGTATACAGTTGTGCTCTAAAGTTTACATACCTTGGCACGATTTGGGATTATTTTTTTAGCCATTTTTTGAAGAATATAAATGATAATACAAAACTTGTGTTTCCCTCATGGTTAGTGGTTGGGTGAAACAACTTATTATCGAATAATGGTGTTTGCCTTTTTTTCTTTTTACATCATAACCAAATGACCCTGGCCACAACTTTAGATACCCTTTTTCTTAATACAATTTATTCCCTTCTTTAACATCAATGACAGCTTGAAATCTTTTGTGATAGCTGTGGATGAGACACTGTTTTTTTCACATGGTAAAGCTGCCCATTATTCTTGGCAAAATGTCTCTAGATCCTATAAATTATTGAGCTGTCTTGCATAAACTGCTCATTTGGGATCTCCTCCAAGTGGCTCAATGATATTGTGGTCAGGAGACTGAGATGATCATTCCAGAACCTTCACTTTTTTCTGCTCTAGCCATTGATACGCTAATTTGGCCTTGTGTTTTGGATCATTGTCATATTGGAATGGCCAAAAGCGTCCCATACCCAGCTTCCGAGCCGATGAGTGCAAATTTTCCTCCAGTATTTTCTGATAACATGCATTCATCTTCTCATCAAGTCTGGCCTTATTCTCTGTGCCTGCAGTTCACACATCCCCAGAACATTAGCGATCCACCTTCGTGTTTCACAGTAGGGATGGTGTATTTTTCATCATGGGCATTGTTGACTCATTTCCAAATTTAACATTTATGTTTGTGGCTAAAACGTTAAACTTTGTTCTTATTATTTTAAATAATTTGGTTTCAGAAGTTTTGAGACTTGTCTTGGTACTGTTTGGTATATTGTAAGTGGTCTAGTGGCATTGGTGCAATAATGGCTTTCTTCAGGCAACTTGACCATGCAGCCATTCAACTGCCTCCATATTGTGCATTTTGAAACATACACACCACTTTATTTTCCATGGAGTCCTGTATGTCAGCTTAAGTACTTTGTGGGTTTTTCTTTGCACCCTGAACAAATTTCCTAGCAGTTGTGGTTGAACTTTTTATTGGTGCATCTGACTGTGGATGGGTCTAAACAGAATCCTTCATTTTCCACTTATTTGTGTCTGAACACTGATTGGCATTCGCAATTGCTTGAATATCTCTTTTATGTCCTTTTCCTGTTTTATAACGTTCATCTATCTTCTCCCGCAGATCCTTTGACTATTTTTTTTTGTTTGTTTGTTTCCCCATGGCTCTGAATCCACCAATGTCAGTGCAACCCTGGATGAAACATGTCAGGAGCCTAGAAACTTACTAACTTTTTATACATGCCTATTAACTACAAACAAACAGAGCGCAGGTGAGGAGGATGTGTACCATTTATTAGTGATTACCACCTGTTGACATTTCTGTATGTTATCTTGCCAAAACTTCCAGGGTATGTAGTTTTGAGCAGGGTCATTTGGGCATTTTCTGTTGTCATTATGCTTTATAAAAATCAAACATAATTGTTTTATAATAATGGCTTCACCCAGCTACTAACCATTAGTGAAAGAAAAGTTTTTGTTATTCATATTTTCTGAGAAATTATCAAAGAATCCTAAGTTGTGCCAGGGTATGTAAACTTTTGAGCAGCTGTATATTAGTTAGTTCTTATGTGGGAAATGTATCCAGTTTTCCAAATAGCTTCTTAAAGCATGTTTTGCTGTGCTTTAGGGATGTGTAATACATGGAACATGTTGTCGTCATATCAATGTGTACAATAACAGAAAATGAACAGGGCCTTTTGAACTATAATAAAGCTTTGGCTATTATTTCCAACTGCCATACATTCATGTTTTGCATGATAATACACAAAATGTGACCAATTTCATGGACTTTTTATGCTTTAAATGCCCTTATACAGTTTAATTTTTAGAATAAAGCATCTGAAAAGTATCCAAGCATTATGTTGATGTGCATCATAGGCCAAAAAATTGCAAATTAAATTGAAATGTCATATTTATTGTATTTTGGTTAGTATAATCAATTCAATTTAGTTTATACATTGTATGTCGTAGTAAAAAGGAGCAACATTTATGTAGAAGCATCCACTGTAAAAAAAATTAAATATATATATTTTTTTCCTAAAACGCAAAGCACTTTAAAAGTCATATGCATTATTAAAATCATATATTATTTAAAATATGCCCAAAAGGACAAATATATATTTCATTAAATATAGAATATAAAATGTAACAATATACATATAAAATACTTAAGAGTTGTGTCGCCACAGTGCTCCAGAGAGACCATGTTTGACGTCAGAACGTTCATGTCAGTTTGTGAATGTAATGTTGTGTCTTTATTACCACTGTAAAGATAATGTGAAAGACATATGTATTATTTGTGCTAATCTCGAGGAGACTGAAAAACTTCATATCAAGTAAAAACAACGATTTTAGCTGAAACTAACAAGGTTGAGTCAGGTCCTCTGTATGGATTCTTCTTTGTTGAAATGTTTCGTCTTGAGCAAACATCAGGCTATTACAGATGAACATACAAATCTCCCGTCTGTCAATTTCTGAGTCCTTTGTTAAATTATTCATGAAAAGACCTACAACAAAACATAAAATGATGAGGAGAGGATATTGTGCAACTCTGTGCTGTATATTGCCTTTTTTTTTTTAGCTTATACACAAGTACTTCTTTATAGATCACCAGTAACAACAGTTAGCAATGTCCAAGTCTACTCTAGCTGGGAGAGAACATGCTCAGAAAAATATTTTTATGAGATTATCACAAGATAATGAGTTATATATGCAAACATGATGATATAAGGTCTAATATATTTTGTTATAATTCCAAAGTAGATTGCATCACTAAAAAAACAACTCCAGTCTTCAAAATTGTAAAGTATTTCATGCAAACAATGTAATTTAAGCCTATATATTGACATTATTTTGCATGACATGATTATTTGGGCATAAATATATTGAATTGTTGCTGGAATTGACACCAAACTGCTCCTGAAGGGTTAAAGTTAGCTGCTGCCACAGCCATTTGTGCCCAAAGATAACCCCAACATTTCTGTATAATCAAACTGACAGTAATGTAGAGGTTTTTAAAATAGTAAATGAGTAATAAGTTGCTAGGACATGGGAACTCTATTTTAGTTAATTGATTGTTCAAAAAGCAACAAGACATTTTACACAACTTGTCTAAAGAACCCTCTTACAGAATGAAATGAATACTCCTTTAAGATAATGTGTACACAATTCACAGATTAAGTCTAGATGAGTTTCAAAACTGCTTTAGAAATACTTTGCCATAATGTAGTAACAACACTTAGTAACAAAAAATAAAATAAAATAAAAAATAGGCCAAGACTTTGAACTGCTGACCCATCAACAAATTTCTACATGCATGACTCACTCACCGTCAGATTACCATCATAATCATCATCATTATGAGGTCATCAGGAACAACTTCTGTATAAGATGAATCAGTTTCCGTGAAAGGAAACGCTAAAAAAAGAAATGGGAAATATGTGTTGAAAAAGCAAAGACTGACTAAGTAGAGTTTGTTAATAGTTTATTTTTTATTTTTTTTTTTGCTGTTGAAAAGAACAGATGCAGAGAGAAATGCATTAACCTTTTAGGTTGGAGGTTGATCACTATCAGTTACACAGCAGATGTAATTAATCGCTCACATCTGATGAGCCTGCTTGTCTATGTTTCTAATCATCTAAGGCTTGCAAAGTTTGAAGTGCACTCCACTTTAAGTGTGGGACTGTCCCTAAAATCACATCTGGACAGATTTTATTTCGGCCTTTTCTCCATTACATAAAATACTTATCTTTTCCAACACAATTCAAAGAAACATATTTTGCATGTGTGCTTGTATACATTTGGAAATAATAGCGAACATGTCGGGCCATATTGAAAAAGACAAGGCTTGAGTGTCTTATTGCAATTCTTAAAAAAATAAATTAAATAAATAAATAAATAAATAAACTGATGGGAGTGGACAGTTCAAGCAATGATGTTCTAAAATTACATTAGACTATAAACTGCAAACTTGTTGACAAATAGGAGAGCATAATTCATCAATGACTCAAGTGACACTTGTTTTTTGGGGAGAATTACAGACAACATCATTTAAATGGAAGATTAAAAAGCTGTTTTGAAAATTGTCTGAGCTCATTTGCTTCATCAAATTAAACTATTTCCATTAATGTGCCAGAACAGGTGAGTGTTTCACTACGTTTTAACTTGTTAATGCTGTATTAGACAGATGGTAATTAGATTAATATGAAACAACATAAGGTCCACAAGAACAATGGAAGAAGCATTCCTTCAAGGAATCTACATCACCATCAGCCTTGCATGCCAACATTTTAAAACAGATCTGTTACACAATGTACTACTCTAAGTTTGTGTTGGGATGACTCTCAGATACTACCACACACAATTTTAGCTCATAATCTGTTGTAATGATGGAGGTGAAGCCATTTTTGAATGGGGTTGACTTCAAAAATGTATTGGTTGTAGATGTTCAGACAATAACTACTGTACTTTGTGCGAGTTTCGTAAAAATCTATTCAAGGAGATATTTTGTTAACAGACAAACTTTTCCATACTACATTACATTAATTTAATTATAACCTGCTTTTCATTGTGTGAGTAATATTTATATGCAACAAGTTGGATGATTATTTTCTAGACAATACCAAAATCACGTATTGACAAAACTACTTTTGAGCTGAGCTCAGCACTACCTTGTTGTCATGTCTCTTAGGTGAACCATACAGTTTGTTAATGTCACTCAACCTGACTTTTAACCTAATGAATTTCATCATTTTGATTTCTATTAATTCTATATTATATTATTATATTCCATTTAATTAACATTAAACAGATTTCTCTTGAAAATGAGTCCTTGTTACTCTATGAGACTAACCTGTACAAATAAAGGTTGAATTAATTCTGTAGTACTGTCGCCTCACAGCACGGAGGTTTGGATAATTCCCTCCGAGCCTGGCACCTTTCTGGGTGGAGTTTGCATGTTCTCTTTGTGCATGTGTGGGTTTTCTCTCCGGTTTCCTCCCACAGACCAAACACATGCATGTTAGGCTCATTGGTAACTCTAAATTGTCCCTAAGTGTGAGTGAGAGAGTGAATGATGGTTTGTCTCATTTGTCTCTATATGTCCCTGTGATGGACTAGAGGCCTGTCCAGGTTGTCCCCGCCTCTTGCAGCGTGACTGCTGGACATGGGCACCAGTGACCCCCATGACCCAGAAAGGAAGAAGTGGGTAAACATCATAGATGGATGGATGTTTCCCATGATGCATGAATTTACGATAACAAAAATGGGTTTTACTATCAAATGACCATGTACTTATATTTTCCAGAAGTACTCTAGTTTCTAATTTCAGGTTGTAATTTTTAAGCGTTGGTCTGACGCTGTTTTAACATTGGTATAATGAAACCAAAGGGAAACATATTTTGATATAAAGCTACAGGAAACGTCTCAGCCACACAGCTTGAACATAATTCCTTTAAGTAGCACACAGTTAGTGTTGAATATAGGGAGTGAAGAAAAAAACCCATCTCTTAGTGAAGACTAAGCACTTAAAAGCCTTCCCATGCTTGGTGATTCTGACAACAGGGAACATTTTTCATTTAAGATGTTCTATACACTTTTTACAATATGTCTTATTTATTGAAAACAGTAGGCAAGTGTATATTACACTATAGCAGTACCTTACGTTTATTTTACAGAGAAGTAAATTCTAAAATCATTATTGCTTTTAAATTCATATATAGTAAGACAACTAGACAGTTCAGCAGTTCAAAAGACTAGTCTTTATTAACAGTTTAACGACACAAACACTGCTGGACCGAAACAGTCCTCTTGAAGCATGGTGAGCCTGATAGGTTGCAAGATAGTCGGATAAATAATTATACCTGAGAGGGCAATATGCTGAAGATAATGATACTCTTAAGGGCCTAGTAGGTAGTTTGTAAAATCCAGCAATACTTTCTTGGCAAGAGTATGTGGTGAGCAAAGAAACAGGGGGAACAGAAAATCATTATTTATCAGTGTTTATTGAGTTTTATTTCTAATCGTTGACACCAGGAGTTTTTAATATTAATCAGATTGAAGAGGTTTTGTGTCTGTACAACACACCAGCTCTTTAGCTGGATATTTTGACATTGATTGTGCTGTCATTGCATCTTGCACTTGTCTGGTTACAATTCCCTTATGCAACCCTGAGGCTTTCTGGACAGCTTAGATGGTCAAAAAAGTTTTGTGTCTTCCATAAAAGCAGGACACTGTTCAGCACAGTGATTACATTGTTTAAACCCTGTGATAGAGTTCCAGGAACTACAACAAAGTAGAATGTGGGCTTAAACTGTTGAATATATGGGGGCTTAATTTCTAAATGTTTAATACATAGATAGAAAACTATATGTAAATATTGTATAGGTAAATGCATACAACGGTTTTCATTTATTCAAACCCAAATGTGACAGATTTCTTTCATACATTCTTTTCTATAAAATAGCTTATTTTCAATGCTGATCCATAGTAAATATTAGTTTGAGAAGCAGAGGATGTACCAGTGCATATTCAGTGTGGCTTATAAAGAAAAGACATAATAATTTTGCATAAAATGGAAAATACTGACAGGGCAGCTACTTACTTAGAACAGGACAGAGGACAGATCATCACACAATTGAAGGACATCCCGAGACCAAGACAAGACACCAGTGAACTGAATATATATACATACACTGATTAGGACAATGGCAGCTGCAGCTGAAGAGTTGGGAGCCGAGACCAGGACTGCAGGGACAGGGTCCAGAACTGCTACAGCAGGTGGCAGAGTCTGGGCTGCTGCAGCAGGTGGCAGAGTCTGGGCTGCTACAGCAGGTGGCAGAGT
>NC_056503.1:25842415-25866480 GCF_014905685.2 Nematolebias whitei | reverse complement strand
TGCTGCAGCAGGTGGTGGAGTCTGGGCTGCTGCAGCAGGTGGTGGAGACAGAGCTGCAGCAGGAGATGGAGTGTCCACCTTGACCTCCTTGCGGCTGGGCAGACCAAGATACATCGCCACCAGAGAAGCCTTCCATCGCTCCAGTTCCTCTGGTGAAGGAAGGCAGGGCTGCTCCTCGGGCAAAGTTGTCAGTCAATGGGGCTAAAGTTCCACTGACAATAGCTTTTTAAATTTTAATATTTGGAACTGTGAGCTGTGACATGGTGGATCAGTTGGTTTAGCTGTTGAATGGAATCCTAGCCGGGGGCCTTTCTGGGTGGAGTTTGCATGTTCTCTCCATGTATGCGTGGGTTTTCTCTGGGTACTCTGGTCTCTGGTCTCTGGTTTCCTCCCACAGACCAAAAACATGCGTCAGACTGATGGGTAAATCTAAATTGTCTCTAGGTATGAGTGAGAGAGTGAATGGTTTTGTCTTCTTTGTCTCTATGTGTTCCTGTGATGGACTTGCAACCTGTCCAGGGTGCCCCCACCCCGAGACTGCTCAATATGTGCACCAGTGACCCCTGCAACCCGAAAAGGAAGAAGTGGGTCAAAAATAACGGATGGGTGGATGGATAGAACTTGGTGCCGCTCATTTAGTCAAATATTACATTTTTAATCTAAATTGGTTCATTTTTATTCTGTAAACTGTTGAAGTCATAAATCTGTTCCACATGACCTCTCCAGGTTGGTTTTGCTCGGAAAGGATCACACGTTTTTTTCAGAGTTAACAACATCTTTATTTTTACACACTCCAAATGCATGAACAAGAGATAATTGTGTGTATCACCTTCTATTCAGGGCCCCCCTGGTACAATTCTGAGATGTGTCATGTCTGCTTCCACCCTTATAGACTACATTTCTCCACCCCAATTCTCCTCCAATCAATAAACAACAAATATCCTAGTGATACTTCCTGTTTTCAATTTCTATCCAATCAAACAGACACACACCAGCTGTCATCTCTTTAAACTGTGTATGTGACACATCCCTATCTTTCCATTAGACAGATTAAGTACCAACACACATAATCTCAAAATGACTGTGAAACTCTGCATTATCAAGTTTTAGATTGTTCCACCAGTGCCAGGAAGTTCTGACATTGTTAGCATACTCTTTGAATATTTATTAATTATTTTATAATCCCCACCAAGCACTAAAATGATGTGAACTATAACCCAGATTTATAGTTGATCTTAGTTAACTGAACAATAACCTTTAGGTGGGTATTTTTGTTTCTTATTAAAGGCCTTATTAGAAATAAGGAACTATTTTCCCCCTGACAGCAGAAAGTGTCATGGTTTGAATATAAAGTTAGCAGTCACTAAAAATATATTATTTATCGGCTTATGGCCTAGTTTGCACATCTAACAGATATTATAGCCAGATGTATATGTTCAATTTTCCATAATTTATAATCAAAGGTTATTTTATTCTTAACAAAACTGAAATTGGAGTTATCACTTGTAAACTGTAAACCTATACAACAGCGACAGAAGGGAATTTGAGAGGAATGAATTGTTTGTCTCTGCTTTTTGCAGCCCGCCATGTGTTGCAGCCAGCAGGTGCTTTAGTTCCACAAACTCTATTCTTAAAACCAACAGCTTTGCACCTGACAGTAGGGAGTCGCTTTGCTGTCTGATGCAACCTGATGCTGAACATTAGGGAGCTCATTCAAAGAGTTGCAACAAACAAAGCCTTTGGGCTGCAGTAGCTGGTCAGTGTTGTCATCTTGTAATCTTGAGTCGAGGGCATTGGGCGTAAAACAATTGCCAAATCTCATGTGACTTTGCTCGCGGTAGTAACCCAAGCAAAAGAAAAACAACTATATATTAAAAAAAAACTGTCAATAACACAAATATGTTCATCTGTGGACATAATTGCAGCTCCAAAATATAGATTTTTGTTGTTGTCCCTGTCGAATGTAGTTTTTGTGCTTTTGATTGTCAAACTATGTTGGGATTGACTATTTTTTAACCACAGTGTTGAAATAACAAAAGCCCTAAGCAGATATTGAAGCCATGAAAACATTTTTTTTGACAGAAACAGTACATAAAAATATACCTATTAAAAAATACAACCCTGTACGCAGGCTTTCTAGCCAATGGCTGAATTGTAACCCAGTTTAAGTTTCAGAATGCGCTTTAATCTAGGACACTTATTAAAATATGTAAGTTTTAAACATTTTATACTAACAGTTAATACCAATCTTGAAAAAGAGTTTTAATTGTGCCCAGACTTGTCTTTAAGGATTTAAACAAAGTGTCTCGGAACAAACTCATCATTGTGCACATCAAAGCGGCTGGTCTGAGGATAGAAAAAAAGATAATCACGTGCTTCACTGGACCAGAGGAGGCTGTATGGAGTTAGACATCTGCTTGAGGCTTCTGTTTCAGACCAACAGAGAAAAATTCCCCTTCAGAGAACTGGGAGCTATTGGGTATTAACATGTCAAGTGCTCAATAAATAAGGTCATACATAAACACAAACTGTTTTGCAACACCCATAGGGATAGATGCTTGAGCCAACCTGGCAGACATTATAATTGTTTTACGAAAAAAAAAAAAGTTCAATTTATTACAATATCTCTTAAAACTGCTTTGGATCAGGGTGAGTTTAAACACATTCTGAGCATTAAAGGTGATCACATGACAATTATAGCGTACAGTAAATATCCCCCGTGTTTTAAAAGTCTGACTCTGTGTGAGTCCGTGTGTGTCTGTGACAGCTGCAGAAGTCCTTGCCCCAGCTGTTGTGCTTTGCAGCCAACTCACTGAGCTGGCAGCTGTCACAATCAAGTTGTTCTTTGCTCTCGCCATTCCATCCCATGGTTATCCTGTGAAAATGATGAGCTGTTCCGATCACTCTGATCTCAAATTCAACTGCAAGATCTCTCATTGCTGTTGGTTCTGCACCACGCCAGTCCACAGAGGTTTGTGTGATAACTGACACTTCTAAAAACTTAATGGTAATTATAATCTCCAGAATTAGGGTTTAATTGGCTCTTTCCCCCAAGGAGAGTTAGTCACAAACTGAGCATATTATATAACAAATAAGTAGGTCATAATGTTGGAAAAAGAAATGCAGTTTGAATATGACATATCAAGGAAATCTTCTGACAGTAGAAGAGCCTTGTGAATGAGAGGTGTTCTTCAAATACTTGTGGGATATAAACCTTCTGTTATGCTAATGAGTTCGGTTCGGCTATAATTCGCACGCTTAAAGCAAGCGGAGTCGGGCTCGGAGCCGATTTCAGAACAAAGTAAAAATGGGTTTCCACCAGGAGCCAGGGAAGCTGTAGCTCGGCTGTGCACAGCCGTCTTGGCAATATCTTGTATATCTTTCTTTTTATACTTTATAGTTTTGCTATTTTTGGGTATAACTGGGACCTTGAGTACACAATTTTGTTCCGCCTCATGTACCACATGGTGATGCAAATGACAGCAAAGAACCTTGGATCAATATTCTCAGTGCACAACTTCCCTGTAGTTGTTTGTGGCCAATGTATGGAAGTTAGCGGTGGTACTTATTGGCAGCTATGGGTGGGATAAAGAGTGGCAACAGTTGATACAAGGTATTTTATTAAAAAACAAGCAAATAATAAATCTCAAAATGTATTCTTTGTGAAAAACATGTTTTTGCCAATCTCCAAGCTGATTGGATTGGTAGCCAGCGCTTATTTAGGATCATGAACTACTGCTTCACCTTAAAGCACCCACATGATTAATTCCAATCATTCCCAGATTTGTCTGCCTCGTAAAGCCTCTGGCATATTGGATTAGAAAACGAAGAGCGTCTTGGAAAGAAATATTACATCAACATTTACCATCTACCACTTAAAATTCAGCTTACAAACATGAGGACTTACATTGCCACCAAACATTTGTGAACCTAAAGCAAAAAAGCATTCCTATCTGCAAAGAGAGGTCTGTGGGATCTTGAGTACTAAAGTTTTATGAGCCATTGCAACGAGCATTAAGCTTTGAGCACATTGTTATCAAAAATGAATAGTAGAGGTGATGTGATATAAAAACAAATGGTTATGTCCATCTAATATAGGTCCACTGTGTCTCATTTTTTAATCTATTACTGTATATTGTAATTACACTGTGGCCTGTTTTCATGTGTTGGTTTATAAAAATAGTACCAGGTGTTGTTGAAGTATACATCAATCTATTTATCAGCGATGCCCTTAGACGGCTGTAAAGTGGATCAGTGTCCTGATTATGGTGCTTTTCATTGATTGGTACTGAAGTCGCTGACCACACTCTATTCTTGATCTCTGTTGGTGGCAAACTGTTTTAGCCACAGCAAATCACTGTACTGTAACATGTCTACAGTACGTAAGTGTTTTAAAATATAAAATGAGAGCAGCTACTTGCAAGTTTTGTTGTTCAAATATGTAAAGAGCTGAATTTAATACATCCAATGTAATTTGTTATTTAAAATCAAAGACTTGGCTAAATACATTGAATTCATCCAGCTAACTCTTAAAACTAACACATGTAATCAACACACTTGAAAGGAATTTTAAGGGCAACACAAAAGTGAAGACACACGTTTCCATGACAGACATAAGTCAAAAAGAAGTCTAGAATGGGTGACGTATTTTTAATTTTTTTAATTTGTTGATTTATTTATTTATTTTTGCTTTGACTAACCAACACGTAACTGAGGTGGAAAAAATAGCATTTTGTAGCCTTTCAGAGCTATTACAGCGACATTATGTCCAACCACACCAACACTCACACAGCACTACCCTAACTATAGTCTGAGGTGTTTATCACATGGTGGCATTGGCTTTAATAACTTTAATATATTATGGGATGTAATCTGAAAATATGTGCTGTAATAAAATACAAATGGATCAAATCCTCTGACTGAGACGGTATTAGTCAGCACTTAGTCTTGACTTGGACTGATATTAAGAAGAAAAAAAAAACTTAACAGGGACATCTTTATTTGCTTTAACCAATATTAAAAAAAAAGAGATCAGTGTTGGCTCATTTGATTGTACAGTATAACATCTCTGAATGTTTAAAGTGAAGGCTGCAAACAAAACAACTTTTGGTTTATATGTCTGAGCCAAACTTTAGTCAGTGAGGAAATGTCAAGAAAACCAGTGACTGCTGCAAACTGTTAGCATCCTGATAAAACATTTGTTTTTACCAGACTTTGTTTCTATGATCTCAACAACACTTCTGATTTTATTTTTTGTTTATTATAAAACTTACCTGATGCTCTACATAAGAACAAGATATGAAAAATAAACTCTACACTGGCATGTTTTTGGTGGACGGGGGCGTCCTTTGGTTCAGATGACTTTAAAGGTATGCAGGACTTGCATTTTGAGAAATCTGCCACAGTTTAGAATTGTCATAAAAACTGATTCTGTAAAAAAAAAAAAATTGTCATTCATATAGTAAATGATTCACAATTATGTTGTGCCCTTTTACCTTTATCTAGGTTTTGTAGAGCACTTTGCAATGTGATTTCCATTCAGTCATGTTTGGCCAAAAGGCTTCAGTATGTGGATAGAATAGAATAGAATAGAATTAAACGTTATTGTCATTGCACGTCAAAAGTACAAAGCAACGGAATGCAGAAGTGCTTAGCAAAAATAAATAAATAAATTTAAAAAAATTATATATATTACAATGTACAGTAAGTTGTTTTGAATATGCTATAGTATAAATATATACAGGTTATGAGTGTACATATTATGAACAGGTTATAAATATGAAGGGGAATAAACAAACTATATAAAATAAAATATATGTAAGTATGTGAGTACTTATGAACAGTGGATAGTAGATTATGTGTACAGTTTGTACAGTAGTGGGCTTACGAATGAAAGTGCAAGTGGTGGTGTTACAGTCCATGTGTTGTTGTTGTGTGTATGAGAATACAGATCCTTGTTGTTGTTCAGATGTCAGGAGGCAGAGTTCAGGAGTGTGACAGCCGTGGGGAAGAAGCTGTTCCGGTACCTGGTGGTCTTAGTCTGGAGGCTCCTGTAGCACCTCCCAGATGGCAGGAGGGTCAAGAGTCTGTGTGCTGGGTGGCTGGAGTCTTTGATGATTTCCCCAGCCCTTTTCAGACAGCGCTTCCTGTAGATGCCCTTTATGGCATGAAGTGGTGCTCCGGTGATGCGTTGGACAGCTTTCACCACCCTCTGCAGTGCCTTCCGGTCTGAGGCAGAGCAGCTCCCATACCAGACTGTGATGCAGTTGGTCAGGATGCTCTCAATGGTGCAGCGGTAAAAGTTCACCAAGATGTCTGAGGACAGGTGGTTCTTTCTCAGTCCTCAGAAAGAAAAGGCGCTGGTGAGCCTTCTTGACCAGCTTGAAACAGCCAGTCGTCCAGGTGAGATCCTCGGAGATGTGGACACCCAGGAACTTGAAGCTGTTCACGCGCTCCACCACCATCCCCTTGATGTAAATGGGTGGATGTGGGTCAGCATTCCTCCTGAAGTCCACAATGAGCTCCTTAGTCTTCAGTGTTGTGCAGCAGGTTGTTGGTGTCACACCACTCAGCCATACGAACCACCTCCTCTTGGAGTCAATCCCATAACCTTCTAATGACAGTTTGACCACTCTACATCTTACCCGTCTATAAGAAATTAGTTTAAAGGAATACCTGGCTCTCAGAAAGATCATGTGTGGGCAGCCTTTAAGAAGTGACAGATGTAGTAACACTTTATTATGTGTAAAAATAATATTAGAACCCTATCTACACTATCACTGGAAGCATTTTATTAAAGTACACCTGGAACTGTCATTCTGTGTTTGTCTCTCCTTTCGGTTCCTCTCAAATCCCAGCCAGTTGAAGCAGATGGCTGCTCGTCCTGAGCCTGGTTCTGCTGGAGGTTTCTTCGTGTTAAACATGAGTTTTTCCTTTCCACTGTTGCCATTGTGCTTGCTCAGGATGGGAGACTGTGACTAAGTGAATATTGACATCCATTATACAGGTTTTAAAAAAGAGCAGCATGGTGGCACAACTGGTAGAGCTGCTGCCTCTCAGTGAGCAGGTCCTTGGTTCAAACCCCGGTCCAGGGGCTTTTCTGGGTGGAGTTTGCATGTTCTCTCCGTGCATGCGTGGGTTTTCTCCGGGTGCTCCGGTTTCCTCCCACAAAACAAAAACATGCGTGTTAGGCTGATTGGTAACTCTAAATTATCCCTAGGTGTGAGTGAGAGAGTGAATGGTTGATTGTCTCGTTTGTCTCTATGTGTCCCTGTGATGGACTTGCGACCTGTCCAGGGTGTACCCCGCCCCTCTCACAGTGATTGCTGGACATGGGCACCAGCGACCCCCGTGACCCAAAATGGAATAAGCGGGTAAAGATAATGGATGGATGGATTATATATAAATAAATAAAAACATTCAGGCATGTTGACTTACCCATTTTTTGTTATTCACCTTGATGTTTAAATAATACTACTTCTAAAATAATCATAATTTAGATTTAGTAAAAGTTCTGGGTCCTACCCACAACTACTCTTTTGCCTTGAGATGCTGCCCTTCTTTTGATAAGTAACAATTAAATAGCTGAGATAATCACTGATTCTCCCATATACTGTATTATCTCCTCCATACCCTTGATGACTTTACTTTGGTGGTAATTTAATCAACTACATTTTGTTCATCTTTACATTAATTGCTGCTCTTTTTTAACAAATCAAATTACAACACATGCAGCATGCAGCATGCATCAGGATACAACACACTTACATACACACACCAAAAAAAAAGCTGTTTTTGGAGCAAAAATACAAATTTATGCCTCAGGAACTCTTCCATTAATTAAATCAAGTAAATTAAATGAGCACGTTGATGTGTAACAGGGGAAATGTCTAAAACGTCTTTTTTTTTTTTACTTCAGGTGGTTAATTTTATTCTGAAAAGGTGTTAACACTGTCCAATTTATACTGCTGACAATGCAATGCACAGACTCTTTGCCTGTGTACAACTGCACGTTGCTTCTTGTACTTTGTACATGTATGTCTGGGCTACAACAGTTCTTCTGGTGACACATACATATAGATATCGTTAGTGTGGCCTTTTTAGCTGTACAAGTACCCACTTGATGGAATGGCAATCAGTGTGCATGTAATTTACCAATTGATCCCCATCAACCCCCATTATTCTCCAAAGGCAGAACACGGTCCTTGTTTACATGACAAATGTATTCACAAGAACTGCCAGTCTCTTTTCTTTTCTTTCAGTGACAGATACTTAAACTTGCTTGTTCTAAAAATCCGTCTTTTTTTTTTTTTCTTAAACAGACATTCAAACACTTTCACTTTTTATTACACAGAGGTTACATCAGTGCTGGAGTTTAAAATCTTTTTTTTACACCTTCAAAGAAAATCAATTGCAGTCTGTGATTAGCAAATAAATGTAATGGTTTTTACTCATCAACAGCAGTGAGGGTGAATCCAGCTCTGTGGCTGGCTGAGTGTCCCTAATGTTGGTTAGATATGAGGAAATAAATTACCTTTTAAGGTCCGAGTATCATCTAGTATGGTATTATATCAGTGAAACACCTGTGACTCTGATAATAGCAGTACTAATGGCTGAACTCTGATATGGGATATTTATTATCACTGATGTGTACCATGTAGATACAAGCTTGTACAATAATCTGACAGCAGGATAACAATCCATCCATTATCTTTTACCCACTTTTTCCTTTTCGGGTCATGGGGGTCACTGGTGCCCATATCCAGTAGTCACTGTGGGAGAGGTGGGGTGCATTCTGGACAGGCTGCAAGTCCATCACAGAGACACATGGATTCAAACAAGACCATTTTTAAAAACCTTTTTTTTTTGTTAATACGGGTAGCCTTATTGTGTTACAAGGACTAATTTTTAAGAGAGACTTGTTTTGGGAGCAAATTGTGAGGCTTCAGGGCCTTGCTCAAGAACTGAGAAAGGAGCAAATGAGGGTGGAGGCAGGTGTGGATGGATCACCATTTCCAACCACATTGTTGATGTTGTTGGTCCGTGTAGTCAAACCAGTGACCTTTTGATCACAGGCCCACCTCTGTGCCACCACTCCCCTAAACAAAGAAACAATAAGACAAATAACCATTCAAACTCTCACACCTAGGGACAATTTAGACATACCATTTAGCCTAACGTGCATGTTTTTGGTCTGTGGGAGTAAACCAGAGTACACGGAGAAAACCTATGTGTGCATGGAGAAAACATGCAAACTACACCCAGAAAGACTGTGCCAATCAGCTCTGCGAGGTGCTGGCTGACATATTTAACTCCTCCCTCACCCTGGCAACTCAGCCTATCCACCTGCCTAAATATTGCCATCATTATCCCTGCTCCTAAAAAGCTCTGCAGCGACTGGTCTGTATGACTACCGGCCAGTAGCCCTCACCCCGATAGTTGCTAAATGCTTCGAAAGACTGGTCATGACCCACATCAAAACTACCATCAACATCAGCAAGGAACCTCACCAGTATGCATATTGTGAGAACGGATCAACAGAAGACGCCATCTCTGTGGTCCACACTGCTCTCACTCACATGGAGCAGAAGGACTCCTACATCTGTATGCTCTTTGTGGACTTCACATCTGTCTTCAACACCATGATGCCACAGACCGTGATAGACAAACTACTCACACTAGGACTTAGCCCCTCCATTTGCAACTGGGTCCTGGGCTTCTTAACAAACAGACCACAATTTTTCCTCATCCACCATAACCCTCAGCACTGGCTCCCCTCAGGGCTATGTGTTGAGCCCACTCATTTTCACTCTGCTCACATCTGACTGCACACCGACACATCCAGGCTGTCACATTGTAAAGTTTGCAGATGATAAAACAGTGGTGGGATGCATCAAAAACAACCATGAGTCCAGTTGCAGGAAGGAGGTGGGGCACCTAGAGAGCTGGTGCAGAAAGAACAACCTTCACATCAATGTGAAGAAGACGAAGGAGATGGTCATGGGTTTCAGACTTAACAACCCCCCCCCCCCCCAATACACACACACACACTCACACGTGCGAAAATAGGAGGATCTGCGGTGGAAGTGGTCTCCAGCTACAAGTACTTGGGTGTGCACCTGAAAGACAATCTCAGCTGTGGCAACAACACCACCAGCCTGATCAAGAAAGCTCATCAGAGACTCTGCTTCCTCAGGCGGCTGAGATGAGCTGGTCTGGGAAGCTCAGTCCTCACCTCCTTCTACAGGTGTGCCGTGGAGAGCATCCCGTGCTCCAGCATCAACGTGTGGCATGGAGGCTGCACAGCTGCAGAAAGAAAAGCTTTGCAGAGAGTAGTGAAGGCTGCACAGAAGTCTGTTGGAGTCAGCCTCCCCACCATCACAGACATCTACACCTCCAGATGCCGGGAGAGGGCCACCTGCATCATGAAGGACCCCACTCACCCAGCAAATTCACTTTTTGCCCCCTCCCCTCAGGCAGAAGATTGCGGAGCATTAAGTGCAGAACCACTAAACTGAGGAACAGCTTCTACCCTGAGGCTGTTAGACTCATAAACCCTTTATCAGGATTATCACTGTGAATAAAATAATCACTGTAATGCCACTTTGATTGTTGATATGTGCTGCTGATTATCCATGCCGCCGATCTCATGATGCTGATTTATGTCATGCTGCTGTGTTCATTCGTACTCATCTACTCACACAGACTCATGTCCGTGCTGCTGTTGTTCGGTGTATTGTTTTGCACTATTATGCGTTTAGCATATTTCTTCGTTTATATCTTAGATCTTATTACTGTTTTTTTACAATTTATATTTTTGCTATTGTTGGATGTAACTGGGAACTTTAGTGCACAATTTTGTTCCACCTCATGCACTACATGTGATGAGAATGACAGTAAAGAACCTTGAACTTGAACCTTGAACTTGAAAGTCCCCATGGCTGGGATTCAGCCTGGTGACCTTCTCACTGAGTGGCAACTGCTCTAACTGTGCCCGCATGCCGCCCCACAGCAGGATGACCTTCAGTGAAAATACCTCTGTTTTGTATTGCTTAAAAAAGTGATCACAATAACTAACTCATTTAACTAAAAAACTAAACTGCCAATAATATCACCACTGCTCCTAAAATAGCAAAACATAGATAGAACATAAGATTGTTACTTCTAGTTTTGTCTTTTTTTTTGCTGTTCCTTTTTACCTAAATGACACTGAAAGCTGGTTCTTTGAGCTTTCAATAGACATTTTATTCATGTGCTAAATTATTTAGCTTGTTATAAATGCTCGTTTAAAAACAATGTTGCCATTAAAAGAGTGAATGTTGGTACACCATGTTGACCTAGCAAAATTGTCTGTTTCACACTATTAGAAAAAAAAAAAATCAAAACAGTAATTTTGGTCATTATTAAACAGAGTAAACATTTTGGGATTTTAACTCCTTGGAGAAATATTACAGCACCATTTGTCAAATTCAGATTTGACACATGTCTATCAAGAATGACCTTAAAGGTTATGTAAATGGTCCTAGGTCATCTAATTATAATTTCCCCAGAATGTATTTGAAATGCTTTATTCAAGAATGAATTTAAAGGTTATCTTACGATGTGTTCCCGCATATACGAACAATAACCATCCTTTACTGGACTGATCAAGTGTCTGAGTCGTTTATGGGAAAAAGCTATGACACCTGGAATACTTATCTGAGAGAGTTTCATCTTTTGCTCTGCCATCCCACAGCTAAGTGGAAAAATCATCAGGTTCCTGGATCATTACAAGGCCTTAGTCTGAGAAACATGGACAACCCTTTGAGAATTTGTGTACAAAGGCATTGTTGCTAAAGTGTCACATATTGATTTACTGTAAGAAGCTGGCACTGGTGCCTGACTCTAAGTGGGGCATTCAACATGTTTGCTGGTTAATGCATGGCTTTAAATGGGTGCAAATTCCACCTTCTGTGTATGTTGCTTTGTCTGCTAGTATAGATAAAGTTCGAGGCTGGTGTAAAATAAGACCAAAACAAAAGAGGAAATCAAGAACTGAATGAACAAAGCCTTCATGTTAGGGCACTTTTCTATTAATGTAAGAACATTTCAGTCAAACTTTTAACTGCACATGATGAGCAAAAGTTACTGTTGTGTTAAACAGCTTTACCTAAGCCTTGCCATGTTTTAGTAGTTTATAAATCTGATGGTGGAACAAGAAAACTTACTGAAAGTATTGCTCAATATTGAAACAAATACAACATATCTAATTTTTTGTGGTCCTGGGCATTTGTACACGCTGTCCACCAATCAGCAAAATAATGTTTTGATTATTTTAATAATTTATCCACACAAAATAATAACAATAATAATACTCATAAGAGTAATACTAATAAAACACAACTCTCGATGAAACACTGCTTTTTAAAAAAAAAAAAATTATCCTGGTGAAATTAAAGTAGATTTGGACTGATGTGGCACTCTTCTGAATTCCAGGGGTTTCATAAAGTGTGCTGGAATGATATTACACTTTGGTCAGCTGTTTGAGGCAGGTTGAGGACAAAAGCAAAATGTCAGAACAGAGCCTGCAGACAGTATACTGGGACTTTATCCATATGTCTGCATCAAGTAATCTGTTTTCTGTGGGTTTTTATCAGCATCGACTTGAGATGTTTAATTGTTCTCTCAAAGCACATTACAAAAGTCACCTTCTAGTGCTTCTGTGCACTGCTGTGAAGCGATAATGACTATTGTTCTTAATTTTGGCATCTTACTGAAGTGGGTCTTATCTCCAACTGTTTCCAATTAAAGTCAAATCCTTCATGAATTTTTTTTTTTTTTTTCAGGATTGCTGAAAATATTTTTCAGAGACCTCATTTTAAAGAAGACTTTTTTAAAAAAAAACAGTCTTCAAGCCAACATGCTTTAAAAGCAGCGAGAGTTTTTCGAGGCATGGGTTGCAAATTTATGTTAATGTAACAGCAGTTATAACTGAAAATATGCTCGGAGACAAGAAAATCCTGTGCAATATAACATCTAAACTACTTTTATTGAGCTGCTCAAATTCAGTTATGATGGACTCATCGGCTGCTTTACAATGAGCAACATTAGAAGTGATACTGGAAAAAAGCTCTCAGCAGTGAGACAAATCAAATATTTGCTTCATCCATTGTCACCAAACTACTTTGATTGGGAAATGATTTGATCAAGATTCTGAAACATTCTAACTAAAGAGCTCAATTGTGGGTAAATGCAAGCACTTAGGGAAGTTATTGTAAGGCATTCATGTGTACAGAACCAACTGAAAAACTTTTTTTTGATAGTTGTGTTCATGTACCTCATAAAAATCTTACCAAGTATAATCATTACATTGTATATGATCACCTACACTACTGCCAAAAAGTAACAACATAAAGTAAAATACTAGAGGCAAATACATTATTTCTAACAATGTTATGACCAATATGTGTACAACAAGCATTAAAAGATTCAAGGCCTATATACAAGCTCTTGACTTTGACCTCTCTAAGTGGCTTCAAACATCTGTTAAGTTCATGACAAAACCAATGCAGACGTGTTCCTGTTTTTAGTTTTCTACATCGCCTTACAACCTAGCTGTTGTTGTTTCGTTTTTTTTATTTTTTATAATACCATTTTCTTTTATTTGTTCTACTCAATTTGTATGCATTTTATGATTATCTACTGTTGTCATCATTCTTTGTTAAAATCAGGTTTCTCTTGTAAATGAGTCCCCAAGGCTCAACCTATATAAATAAAGGTTGAACGAGTGAAAATTGCAACAGTATTTGTTATACTTGTTAACAAAAAGCAATAATATCAAATATGTGACAGATTGCAACTAAACTAAAATGATTGCTTTAATACTCAATTTCTTTAGGGAAAACTATAATAGATTTTTTTGTTTGTTTTTGTTGTATGCTTCTATACAGTAACCAACAACTTTCAAAACAAAACAGACTATCAAAGTATTTTAATAAAGGAAATATGTTGTTTTTTTTGCAAGCACAATGTGTACCCTGGAATATTATGGTTGGTGTTTTTTCAGTGTCTGTTTTGTTCTTTTAGGTGTGTTTTGGTTTTTACATTTTCTTTGTGTTAAGTTTCTTCTTCAGTTAATATGTTTTAGTTCAAGTTCAAGTCAACTTTGTCATTACCATCACGTGGTACATGAGGCGGAACGAAATTATGTACACAGGGTCCCAGTTACACAAAAAAATAGCAAAATGTAAGTATAAAAAGAAACAGTAAATAAAGATCTAAGATATACACTAAGATATACACTAAACAAATGCCAAATGGTACACTAAAAGATCCAAGATATAAGCTAAACACTAAAAATGTAAAACAATACAGCGTAACAACAGCAGCATGAACATGAGTCTTTGAGCAGATGGTTATGAATGAATACAGCATCATGAGATCACCAGGAGCATAAGCTCATCAGTATGAGATCAGCAGCATGGATAATCAGCAGCATGGATAATCAGAAGCACAGATAAGTTGCATTTCACTAATTAAAGTGGCATTACAGTGTTTGGTTTTTTTTTTTTTTCCTTACAGTGATTATCCTGATTGGAGACTCATGAGTCTAACAGCTTAAGGGTAGAAGCTGTTCCTCAGTCTAGTGGTTCTACACTTAATGCTCCTCAACCTCCTGCCTGAGGGGAACGGGGCAAAAAGTGTGTGTGCTGGGTGAGTGGGGTCCTTCATGATGCAGGTGGCCATCTTCCTGCATCTGGAGGTGTAGATGTCTCTGCTGACTACAGCAGTCTTCAACAGACTTTTATTTTCTGTGTTTGGGATTCATGTGTTGGAGTTCTGTTAGATGTATTTTCATTTTGACTAGTCTCTGACAACTTCATGTTCAGTTCTGCTCGTGCCTCACCTGCTCTCACCTGTTCCCGGTTGTCTTCATGCCAGGTGTTTGTCATTATGTTCATCAGTTCTCTCCCAAATATTCCATCAGTCTTTGTTTCACCCTTAATGGAGCATTATACATTCTCATGCCAATCCACTTTCCTGGTTCCTTTCTGCACCTCCTTGCAATTCCCCGTGTAAATTTTGCTGCCACCACAGCCTATTTGTTTTAGCCTATATTAAAGTTTAGTTTTTGTTTTTACGATTTATTGTATTGCTCTGCATTCCTGGATTCGAATCTTCCACAGAACTGTGATGCGGAGTCTGAAGTACGCCCACTATAAATCTCCTATTGAACGGTCAGATGGCCCTAAACTTCTGACCTCCCCACTTCACCAAAAATAGACACCTCTAGCCTTGGACAACAATCCAGGTTGAGTTGGGAACTCCCAATTTAGAAAAAAAATAAGATTGTCCCCTTCTCCCCCCAATAAATCCACTGAAGTAACCATATTTTAAGCAGTATAAAGAAAATAAAGCATATCCACCCTTTATATAGGCAAAAATCATGCATTTATGCCTCTCAAAAATTATGTACGACCCTTATCAGCCCAACAGTGGTTGGGCCCATTAATCCCTGACATGCGGGGAGAGCATCTGAAATCTGAAAAGTGGGACATAGCATGGATATTGACTTTCTCTCGATGCAAGTTCTGTATAGCATAATGGTTTATGAGCCTGCCTTACATCTGGGAGGATGGGCTTCGAGCCTCAATGAGAGCTTGCAATTTTATTTTTATTTTTATTCTACTCAAACTCAAATATTTATAAATCTGGAGAAACTCTGGAGAAAATTTTTGATTGTGTTAGTAGATTCATTTATTGAATGTATGTATTCTGTTTAACATGCATTTATTTAGAGCTTTAAAATACTGTAAAGCTGCTATGGATTAGTGACAATTATTCATTGACCACTAAACAAAATCTAAGCCAAATTAAATCTATCTCCAGCATGGTTCTGACCAATCTTAAGACTGAGGAAAAAACACACATATTTGATGTACGATAACAATTTTTCACCAATATGTACCTGTAAAGTGAGCACATTAAAATTTTTAATGATTGCGGCAGAGTTTTTGCTGACACATTTCCATGGCAACATTGGAATGCTGCATATGTCTCTCTGCGGTTGTGGTAATTTCTTTTTTATTTTGAGCTTTATTGTGTATGTATGCTTGATTGATGTTTTGCAGTCTGTTTTTATCATTTATATGGTTTTATATTTATGTAAGAAAAGGGGAAAATAAACAAAAATGGATGGAGAAAGCCGTGTGGCTCTTGTTAGTTTAGGTTGTGCAACTGGTGTACATGGCAAACATGGTAATGTATAATTAATTTTCATTTCATTTTACAACATTTGACTGTATCTTAAGGGACCCACCCAAAAAATACTTTTTCAGAAACTCCATGTTTACCATCCCACTTCAATAATGAGGTGGCATTTCTGCCCTTGCCTCTACCTCACAGTCGGAATGCATAAAATGCACAGTTTCGAGCTTACTGGTGGTGGCAACTGGTGAAATGACATTCTGCCCAGGTCCTGTCCACAACACAAACACCTTTGTAGATGAACATTTTTCCATCCATCCATTATCTTCCACTTGTTCCAAAGTCAAGTTTTGGGGGCAGCAGCTTGAGCAAGGTGGTCCAGACATCTCTTTCCACAGCCACCTCTTCCAGCTCTTCTGAGGGGAACCCAAGGGCTTCCCAGGCCAACCGAGAGACGTTGTCTCTCCAGTGTGTCCTGGGTCTTCCCCGGGGTCTCCTCCCAGTCTGAAATCCCCAAAGCCCCTTCCTAGGGAGGTGCTCAGGAAGCATCCATCCCAGACGCCTGAACCACCTCAACTGGCTCTTTTCAATGGGGAGGAGCAGCAGCTCTACGCTGAGTCTCTCCTGGATAACTAAACTTCTCACCCTATCTCTAAGATAGAGTCCAGCCACCCTGCGGAGGAAACTCATTTCAACCGCCATTATCTGCAATTTCAATCTTTTGGTCACTACCCAGAATTTGTGGCCATAGGTAAGGGTAGGAACGTAGACCGAACAATAAACAAAGAACTTCGCCTTACAGCTCAGCTCACTCTTCACCACAGCGGATCAGCCCGGAGTCCGCAATTCTGCACATGCTGCACCAAATTGTCTGTCAATCTCATGCTCCCTTCATCCCTCATTCATGAACAAAATCCTGCCTCAAGTGGAGTTCAAATAGAAGCAATATTTTTTTAAATACAATTGTATCTTCATGTCCACACGAGCATGGTGTTTTAGGAGTCCCAAGATGGTACTTTTGGAAACCAAGTTCCTGAGTGAAAACAACTTGTTGCAAAATGTCAGATGAAAACATCTGTAGAAGTTATAGAGTGTTAACGAGAAAATCTTTAGAAACAACAAATGAGACAATTATTTTGGAAAGACAGCATTTCCATGTGAACAAAGCCTTTAGGAAATTTATAAAATGCTAAAGTTTACTAATAAGAGCATACAATCAACTAATGTGAAACATAACCGAGAACAACAAAGTCCATGCTCAACAATCCAGGTATACAATCCAACATTTTTTAGTCAGGTCATCTGGGCAGTTTCTTTTTTTTGTGTGCTGAGACGTTTCGCCTTCAGTCCGGAAGGCTTCATCAGTCAAGGAAACGCACAACAAAACTGATTCTTCCCCCAACAGCTTACTTCAAAGTGGAACAAACCAGTTCTGCTTGTTATAAGATGGTCTCTTTGGTACGCCCCTCCTCCATTTCCGGCCCTCTTCCTTGTTGACAGTCTTGTCAAACTGGTTGAAAACAACAAAATCCATGCTCAATAATCCAGGTATACAATCCAACATTTTTCAGTCAGGTCATCTGGACAGTTTCTTTTTCTTTTTGTGCTGAAATGGACCGAAGGCGAAACGTTTCAGCACAAAAAAAAAAACTGTCCAGATGACCTGACTGGAAAATGTTGGATAACAAAAAACATTTTTAGCTATTTGTCACCAATCAAACAAAAAACCAAAACATATTCTGCTTATCCTTTCAATGGATTCTCCTCTACATTTGACATTTTTGTACCCCAGCCAGCACGCATGTCCTCGGGTAAAACACTGTACCTCATGTCAAATAGGAGCATTATGAAATAATTAACCTTTTAAAACCAAGTACCCCTTCTTGACACAATCGTTTTAAAATGATAAAAAAAATATAAATATATATATTTATACTTCCTTGCTTACATTTTAATGGTGCTACAATGACATGTGCAGCAAAAAATTGATCAGCAACCAAAAAGAGAGCAGGAAATCAGGTTGAATGTGCTCCTCTTAAATATAAGAGTCTGTTTTTACACAACTTACAGGGCAGCTGAACACAAAACTTAAGTATAAACATCCAGAGGGTTATCATTTCATTACTTTGTGAAATTTTGCCAATCCTCTTCTCTTGCACTTTTTTTTTTTTTCTAAATCTTGTCTTATTCCTTTAATGTTTGTTTTCTCCACTCTTTGGCTCAGGTCGCCATGGTGACTCAGCTTTTCCTTATCTAGCCAACAAATTCCTAATAAGACTTGCTTGCCTTATAAACACACACAAACAAATGGCTGTGAAGAACCAGTGTGTTGGGTCCAGAGGCCTGATGAGAGTAATGACAGATAAACAAATGTCTAATGGCCACTGCTGATCTCTCCCTTGGCAGCTCATGATGACTTTATCCCTTCTTATACCCTTCCGAATCATATTTGTCTTCATTGCGCTTTACTTTTGCTTTGTCTCCACTTACACTATATTGCTTTTTAGTCTTTGTTTCCACTACTTTAGTGTCCTCTAGCAAGTCTAGCAATATGCTTGAGTGATGCTTCTCACCAAAAGTTACATGTGCACATTTTATGTTGCAATAGGTCATATGGGATGTAACATAACAACAAAGGGTAATGTATACAAGTTGCTAGACAGAAGGAAATTAAATTTAGCTGATTTCACACACAAACATTATTTTGTGTGTGTGTGTGTGTGTGTGTATGTATTTATGTATATATCCATTATCTTTACCCGCTTATTCCATTTTGGGTCACGGGGGTCGCTGGTGCCCATGTCCAGCAATCACTGTGCGAGGGGCGGGGTACACCCTGGACAGGTCGCAAGTCCATCACAGGGACACATAGAGACAAACGAGACAAACAACCATTCACTCTCTCACTCACACCTAGGGACAATTTAGAGTTACCAATCAGCCTAACATGCATGTTTTTGGTCTGTGGGAGGAAACCGGAGCACCCGGAGAAAACCCACGCATGCACGGAGAGAACATGCAAACTCCACCCAGAGAGGCCCCTGGACCGGGGTTTGAACCAAGGACCTGCTTGCTGAGAGGCAGCAGCTCTACCAGTTGCGCCACCGTGCTGCCCCTTATGTATGTATATATATATATATATATATATATATATATATATATATATATATGTATGTGTGTGTGTGTGTGTGTGTGTGTGTATATATATATACATGTACATTTATTAATTTACTTATTTTATTAACATTTTTAATTCTTTTTTTTTTTTCAAATGAGACATAATTACAATCATGTGCCCCAAATTATCAAGTTCAATGTTCATCATTTGCTTCATTATGTCCAGTCATGCAAATCAATTATTTTAGACATGTTTTCTCAAATTCAAACACCAGAGGTCTTGCCTAACCCCTGAAGGTGAAGCACAGGTATATTGCAGCAGGCAGAGCAGTTTGTGATTGATTGCTTTTGCAATGGTGAAACAGAATAAGTGTTGAAGGGCTAGTTCATTATTGACATTCTATTTGTGGTATGGCATTTCCTGATTGAAAGTTGTGTTAAACAAAAATAAAATTAACTTGAGATGTTTACCTAAAGTAGTTGACATTACTTTTTTATTATTAATATTTAACTTTATATTTCTTGTTTCAGTTTAGGTTGTTTAGTTCTACAGTTACTTATTTTTGTTTTATAAAAAAAATAAAAATGTTTAGCATTAGATTTGACAAAATAAAAAAATCAATCAATTTATGCAAAAAAACACGAAATTAAATTGTATATGTCTTTGTGTACATACTATATACAGTAACTGAAATACCTGACATAAATTGACCTTGAACAGAAAAATGGGAAAACGGTTGAATAGATGCTAGAAATGAACAAATGTAAAAAGTTCAATTTCAAGAACACCTAGAAAATAAAGTTACTGAATGGTGTTTTTTTTTTTTTTTTTACAATCTAAAGATTATATTTTCAATGATAAATACTTTCAAAGAAAAAATACAAATTGATAAACAAAACCAATTTAATGATTCAAACTGGAGCAGTGGTTAGAGCTTTCACCTCACAGTGAGACCGTATTGCCTCCCATCCTCGGGTCTTTCTGGAGTTTGCAAGTTGTCCTGGTGCATGCAAGGGTTTTCTCCATGAACTCTTTTATGTCAATGGCCATCAAATGCATATTAGGTTTATTAGTGACTCCAAATATTCTGTAGGTGTGGGTGAGAATCTTTTATCTCTTTCTGGCTCTGTAATGGACTAGAGACCTGCTCGAGGTGTAGCCACCTCTTGCACAATGATTGCTTGAAATAAGCACTGGCTCCCCCGCAACCTGGAATGGAAAAGCGGTTATAGAAAAAGGATGGATGGATGGAGGTTTGTTTCAACACACATGCAAGGACTGTGACTCAGAGCAGTGCTCAGATCAGAGTATTGGCATCTTGATCTTTCCTCCCTTGGTGTGTCCTTGGGTTAGAATCTGAACCCTTTGTTGCCTGTGATATGTTAATCTGTGGGTCACTGAGAAAAGTTGTTGTGTATGACTAATATAAAAGTGCAAAAAGTCACTTTTTAAAATTTATTTTATTATTTAATCTATATGCTTCATTAAGTTGAATGTGATCTGCAGTAACTAATAACGATGTAATGAACATTTCAGACAAACCTGAGTCTAATTGAGACTAATTGACAAATCGTGGATTAATATTATGTGCAGTCACATGTGACATCACAAGATCTTGTACATTTTGATTGTGCTCAGCAGTTTTTTTTTTAAATAAGTCGCAGCTATAACATTTGTATTTATTTCAATATATATTAAAAACTGTTGTTTTTTTTTCTAGTGGGTAATAAGCTGTGGTGGCTCTGTTGAATCGGGTTGCATCTGAATAATAATCAGTTGTAGATGTGCATTCATGCATTACTTTCTGAGCATTTCCATGTAGTGGTGGAGTGCCTTTCAGACGCTACGTTATCTTTAGTTAATATCCGTAAAACTGAAAGAGATATAACTATGTACTGGTTCATGACATATTTTGTTAACAGAGAGACAAACAAACACACATAGACAATTACATTATTACTGCTTTTCTTGGGCGGCAGGCGATAACAATCACATGGATCAGGAAACTGCCACACAGTGTGGTTAGCCAAGTATCACACTGTGTTTATCATTCCCTTCTACCTAAAATATGTGCTGCCTGATTTGTTACTTTTCGAAACGAGGAAGAAAATGTTTACCACCTCCCATCACACCTGCGGCTGATTCCAATGTGATTTTCTGAAATGGAGATTGGCTTAGCATGACTGTCTGAAGTGTGTTTTGTAGCAGCCCCCTCACAATGATTGCATAATCAGACAACACACAGTAGGAGAGTCCTCGCAAGCTTTTAGACGGGGAAAGAGTGCGTTCCTTGTCTATAAACTTCAGTAAAAGCTTGATCTATTGACTGATTCTTTCATGCTTAAGCAAAAAAAAAAAAAAGAAATCTGAGAACAATGAAGACTGCTTGCAGCACTACAGCACATCCTGTGTTTGATTTGTACGTTTCAGCTGCAGGATAGGTTCAGCCTTTTGAACAGGAGTGTCACAATACTAGACTTTCAGTCAGTGTCAAAGATGTAGCATTGCTTAAATCTTCCTACTGCAACATTGATGTTTGTTGCCATCTTCATATACAGACAACAATTGATTTAGTAATAACCAATTTACCAAAATTGTCCAACTTTTTCCAACATTTTTCAGTCAGGTCATTTGGACAGTTTCTTTTTTAGGGGCTGAAACGTTTCACCTTCCATCCAGAAGGCTTCATCAGTCAAGGAAACACACAACACAACACTGATTCTTCCCCTAAACAGCTTACTCCAATGTGGAACAAGCCAGTTCTGTTGGTGCTAAGATGGTGTCTTTGGCACACCCCCTCCTCCAGTGCCGGCCCTCTTCCTCGTTGACAGTCATGTCAAACTGGTTCAAAACAACAAAGTCCATGCTCAATCCTCGCTGTGCATTTCTTCAAAAATTAACAAGATAACCACCTAAAAACAATTATTTACATAAAGGTTGAATGAACTTGGTTGCTTGACTTTATAGCAAAGGTGTGTCTCAGTTGAACTTTTACTTAAATGCACTTCAATGGTCAAATTTGCTACATTTTGCCAGGTGGTGCAGCGGAATGAAGCTTATTTGACGGTTGGTCCAGGCATGATACCAGAGCAGGACGAATGTGGCATATTATGGCAAGCTGAGTGTGTCATTAATAGTCACTTTGTATATATTACATGACACAACGGCATGCCATACTACTCGAGTGTCATCTATCAACTGAAAATGTTAGTGTTCAATATTTTCCATGTCAGGATGAATGAAAACAATCATATCTCAGTCAAAAATTGGTTTATAAATATGGGGGAAAATCCATAAATACGTCGCTTTAAATAACAACTGAGTGTATTTCTACAAAACTTCAGGACATCTTTGGCAAAACAGACTTAATCCAGACTAAAAGTTGTGTCTTGTGCTTTTTAGGCCAATATGACATTATTGCCCAAACAACAAATAATTTAAATTAGTACTGATGTGTTTTTATGTTGTTGTTGTTGTTGTTGTTTTATTATTATTATTATTATTATATTACTATTTTTTTCTTTTGGTTGCTCCCTTCTTCAGGGGTCTTCACAGCAAACTAATTTGCACGAAGACTTGGCAATTGTTTTAATGTTGGATACCCTTCCTGACACAACCACAGACCACCATGCTACCACCTCTGTGGGTAATAATAATAACAATAATAATAAGTATTATTATTATTATTATTATTATTATTTGTGGGAGGGATTAAGAAACACATAAACATTAGTTTCAACTAATTTAGTCATTTCTAAATGCTATTTTCTTTGTAATGCTCGATATGACAATAGGGTAGACTAAAGCATGCACAAAAAAAAAACCAAATACGCTCTGTTAATGGGTTTCAGATGAGTCACTTCATCACCAGAGTGTGAAAACACAATTTTAAATTTGATTGCTTTAGTGAATATTATCCTAATTGTTCTAAATACTTTTGGCACCCTAACATGTGGCACTAAATTAAAACGACTCATTAAATTTGGAGTCATTATGGTTCAAACTTGAAGTAACGTTTCAATGAACTCAAAGCAATCCCTCTAGTTAATGTTTACATTTACTCAGGCGTAATGCTCTGTAGAGTTTGACTTTACTTTTAGTTGATAAGTTTCTAGTCTGAGGATGTGTCCATTAAAACTGTTTTTGAATGTTTATTTATAAAGCAGGGATCGATTTCTTGAAACACGTCACAGACAGAGACATCGATGCCACTGACAGCGTGACGCTGCTCTTGTTGCTTCTTTTTCTTTTTCTATACATTACACTTTTTTTTTTTCAAAGTAGCTATAAATAGCCTCTCTGTCTCACCATCTGACTATACAAAGGCAGCTCACCTCTGTGTGTGTGAGTCAGCGTGACTGCTGGGAACTATGTCAGCTTGTTGGCTCAGACACCGTATTACCGTGGCCTCTGTAAAGTAACAATAGTGTCAAGCCAGCTGGCTGGTGGCATGAACTTTAGATCCATGATAACGTGCCTCCTCTGCACTGGATAGGCTTTCATTGCTCTGTTACCCTGCAGGAACTTTACATTTTTCATTGTCCATTTTTAACCAGATGTGGAAGACTGCAGCAGCATAAACTTGTTTTGTGTCACTTATAGAAATGAGCAGGATTTCAAGGAAATAACTGGAGCCTGGAGACACATCTAATTTTGCCAGTTCTGCTCTACTTATTTGTTTTTCTGTGGCGTTTTAAGCTGTCCTGGGAGGCCCACTGGATAGGTGGAAGCAGATACTCATCTCCAACATCCGTCCGTCCGT
>NC_056503.1:25814746-25842015 GCF_014905685.2 Nematolebias whitei | reverse complement strand
CATACATACATACATACATACATACATACATACATACATACATACATTATCTTTACCCACTTTTTCCTTTTCAGGTTGTGGGGGTCACTGGTGCCCATTTCCAACAATCTGTGTGGGAGGCGGGGTACACCATGGACAGGTCTCCAGTCTATCACAGGGACACATAGAGACAAACAAGACAAACAACCATTCACTCTCTCACTCACACCTAGAAACAATTTAGAGTTACCAATCAGACCCATGTTGTGGGTTTGTGGGAGGAAACCGGAGTACTCGGAAAAAAAAAAAAGCCATGCATGCACGGAGAGAACATGCCAACTCCACCCAGAAAGGTCCCCCGGCTGGGATTTGATTCGGTGACCTTCTCACCGAGAGGCAACAGGTGTTAAAACTGAGCCACCGTGCCACCCTCCACCAAACACATTTGGGGCTTTTTTTAATTTTTTTTATGAGACACAAAATATGTTATTGACCTAACTAATTTTATGTCTCTTCACATGACAAGACACACAGTATGTTTTAACTGAGCATGTTTCTCAAAACATTATCCTAATTCAGCACAATGCTGAAAGACGTGTCTGTTACGTTGTTAATGGAAATGTGAATGCTTACTTTCCTCTCATGAATTATCAGTGGTTTCCAGTAAGTAAAGAAATAAATCAATGAATAAATATGTGAGGCTAAACTTATTTAAGGCAGCCAGTTGAAAGTAGTTCAGAAGGCAGAGTGTATATTGTCACACATCTGTTAGATCCATTGCTGCATGTTTTAGCAAAAAAAAAATTCTCATTTGCTAAGAAATATCACAAAACTTTTCTATTAATGGTTATTTATTACCAAATAGCAGTGATCTCGCATCAAAAATTGATCAGTCTTTAAGCATTTAGACAAACTCTAGTCAAGATTTAATGTTTTTCTTCAATAGTGGCTTTCTCTTTGACACTCCCCTTTAAAGCTCAGTCTGAGCAATGATCTGAGCAACAGTTGTTGTATGTTCAGTCTCTCCCATCTCACCTGCTGAATCTTGTGACTCCAGAGGGGCTCACAGATGTCTTGATGGTCTCTTCATTATTCTCCTTTTTGCACATTCACTCAGTCTGTGAGGATGGCCTGCTCTTGGTAGATGTACACATGTTCCATATTTGTTCTACACCTCAATGATGGATTTAACAGAACTCCTGGGAATGTTCAGGGCCCTATAAATCCTTTCATATCCATCCCCTGACTTGTACTTTTAAATATTATTGTCTCTTAAGGCAGTCCCTTTAAAGGAGCTAATGTTTATGCACACACTTATTTTACATAATCTTTTTTAATTTAATTAGCAGTACTTCCTAGTAATTGCATATCAATTTGTCACTGAATAGTTTTTTTTATATATATATTTGTAAAGAAGGCCAGTTTAAATTCACAATGATTGATTTATAACAACAACAAAATCACAAAACAGCCACAGGAGGAAACACTTTTTATAGTCACTGTAATTTGTGGAGATGGAAACCTATTAATAAACTGAACAAGATTAAAGACGGTTTCAAAAGTTAGAAAGGATTACCCTCGATCAAAAATCTTTGTGGAATTGCAACTGTTTTACTCGTTAAGGCTCCGTGCCTCTCTGTGTGGAGTTTGGTGTGGATTTTCTCCAGATACTCCAGTTTTCTTCCAAAGTCACATAACAAGGTTGCAGCATGTACTGGGTAAGAGTGTCTGTTGGCATGTATGGTTGTCTCTGATAGGCTCTTCGATGAACAGGCTGCCTGTCCAGGGTGTAACTTGCCTGTTGCTCATATGAAAAAGTCACCAGTTCCCCTGGATCTAATCCATAACAGGATATAGTATGTGCAGGGAATGAATGGATGAATGGATTATTTTTATTTTAAGAAAATCATTATGCTGATTTCTGATCACAGGTGGATGATGTCTATCCCATCAGTCAACAGACTAGAAGCAGGGTGCACCATGAACAGGTCACTAGTTCATCACAGGAAATACATTGGTATACATGACAAGCATTTAGTTTAAAATGTGATACAATTTCTGATACAATCACACAGAGGATTTATCTGGATTAGTACAAGTAATAGGACTAAGGTTAGTGTGTCAAAGAATGGGATTGCTACAGGATTATAGCATAATGTGAAACCCCCCCCCCCCCCCCCACACACACACACACACACATACACATACACACAATCAACAAAACAGTTATAACAAGTGAAGAGAATGAAAGAATAATCTGGGCAGGACTCAAGGAAGTATACATTTGGCCAACTTGCGCAGACATCTGTATGAGGTAGAAGATACAATATTAGATGCTGGAATTGTGCTGTGGTTAATACTGGCCCAGTCTAGATCTTTTCAATGGTTCATCTACCCAACCACTCATTAATGCATTCATTCAGCAGTTTTTGCCAATCATATCGTCTTTCCCAATTTGCTCTTTTGCAAAATTTACTGGGTACAGCAATTTATACTGTGCAGGAGTAAATGGAATTTTGCAGAAACTTTGTGAATAATCATAACTTTGACTTAGGCTATTTTCTTTTCTTTTTTTTTTTAGTTTAAAAAAATGGAGATGCATCAAAAAATGCACATTTAAAGCTGCCAACGCTAGATTAAAAAGCGGACGGGTGCATGATTTTTTTTTCTTTTTCTTTTGCAGCCCTTGACACTACCAACTGTTTCAGAGAAAGTAAAACTAAAAGGCTCTTGGCATAAAGACATTGATAGTCAGACAATATGACAACCAGGGAAAAGAGCCAAGGAGACAGAATATAGGCCAGAACTGGAGAACAGAAGAGATGTTCGAGAATAAATTGGTATTCCACAATGATTTCTTGTCATTGTGTGCTTTTTTTTAACAGACCAATAGAGAATTAACTATATATGCAATACATGTGCAATGGTAAAATCAACTACAGAAATTATAAAAAATAAAAACTAGAAAATACCAGTCAAACAAATGGTTCTAACTTATATAGTCTTTCTAATTACAAACTTTACTCTAAAATTGTTAGTTCTTGCCAAAGGTCAGCTTCCTTCCATGAGATCTATCTTGTTTCATAAGTCAAATTTTCTTTTACTTTATTTGTTTCACTCGGTGTGCTCTCAAAGAAAGAGGTAGTTTAAACTGAGCCTGAAGAAAGATCTAAATTTGCCAGTTCTGCTCTATTTCTCTGTGTCTCTGTGGGGCTTTATGCTGTCCTGAGAGTCCGATCATAAAGTAAGAGTTTCCACCATTCACAGACGGGATTTTTTTTTTCTTTTTCTACCACTTAGGTTCAAACCCAAAATAGGTCATGGACTTACCCCTTGTGGTTCTCCATATGACATGAAAAGCAATATGGTTTAATGAATCTTGTTTTCACAGCAAGAACCTAAATCTCCTAATTGGATTTTTTGCTGAAAGCTTTGATGCCTTGGTTTAAAATGTTATTATCCAGAATGGAATAAAGTTATAGTAGGATGAACAAAATGAAAGGAAACGGTGTATTTCACCTTATCACAACTGGTCTGGTTTTGCTTTCAAGAAATATAACTAAGAACAAACTTCTTGTGTTCTGTTTGATGATAAAAACAATTTGCCAATTAGACAAAAATGTTGTACCTCTGAGGATTTGAAATACTTTGGCAAATAAAATCATTAACGTTTCTACAATGTCCTGTCTTCTTAAGGTTTTTTTGTTCATTGAGGATTTTTGTTAGCTTGCAAGTGATATACGTTTATTTGTTTCTGTTTAAAAGCAAATTTGTCAGTCTTTGGTCACCGTAACTCTGAAGCTGACATCAATGTTGCCACTGGTCACAGCGTCAGCAGCACAACAGAACTGTCAATGGTTTAAATGTTACTTTATGACACTTATTACTTGTTATATGTGACTAAACTTCCATCCATTCATCCATTATCTTTACCCGCTTATTCCATTTTGGGTCACGGGGGTCGCTGGTGCCCATGTCCAGCAATCACTGTGCGAGGGGCGGGGTACACCCTGGACGGGTCGCAAGTCCATCACAGGGACACAAAGAGACAAACGAGACAACAACCATTCACTCTCTCACTCACACCTAGGGACAATTTAGAGTTACCAATTAGCCTAACATGCATGTTTTTGGTCTGTGTGAGGAAACCGGAGCACCCAGAGAAAACCCACTCATGCACGGAGAGAACATGCAAACTCCACCCAGAAAGGCCCCTGGACCGGGGTTTGAACAAAGGACCTGCTCGCTGAGAGGCAGCAGTTCTACCAGTTGCGCCACCGTGCTGTCGTGACTAAACTTCATATAGTTGAAATACAGTCATTTGAAACAATATATATATATATATATAGTTTGTTGTATCCAAGCAGAATGAAGTTGATGGAGAAAGGTTTCAGGAGTGATTTGTGACAACAGGGTGGCATCAAAGGTCAATGGAAAGGTTTCGAAAACAGTGGTGAACACATCTATGTCGCATGGTCTAGAGACAGTGGCATTGATGAAAAGACAGGAGAAAGAAGTGGAAGTGGCAGAAATGAAGATGTTGAGTTTCTCTTTGGGCGAGACATGGACGTATAAAGTTAGGAATGAGATCATCAGAGGTACAACACAGGTCAAACAACTGGGAGATAAAGTTAGAGAGGCCAGACTGAGATGGTTTGGACATGTGCAGAGGAGGGACAGAGGGTATATTGGTAGAAGGATGCAGCTGCCAGGAAAAAGACAAAGAGAAGATATATGGATGCAATTAGGAAAGATAGTGATATACAGTATATATAGTGATAGTGATAGAAGTTGTTCTTCGAGTGAGAACGGAGGATGTACGGTATTGGACAGAGTGAGATGGAAGACGATGACTGACTGTGATGACCCTTGAAGAGGGAACAACCAAAAGAAGAGTTGTGTATCTTTGTAAACTCTCAGCTTAGAAGTGTATACTCTTTATACAGTAAGAAAGCACTTTTGTGGTTATTGACTGTTTACATGATAGTGCAAGGCTGTACAATTGATTTTGAAAAGCATACAGAGTTTCTGTATAATCAGCAGATTTGAAAAGAAAAATAAATGTATTGCAGATATATTGCACTGCATTTATGGGGGTTTTTCACCAAAGCATGTCAAGGACAAGTTATTGTGTTTTAAATAAATTATATCAGTTCATGGGAGAAAAACTCATGCAATAAGTATCTCATTTAAACATATTAGACACAACTGTGATACTAGATCTACACAATATTGAGTAATTGACAGAAGTGAGCTTGACCATTGGCTACTTTAATTATAGCTATTAACATTAACAAGTAATTGTGTGGACATTTCATAGAATTTATCAAAATGGAGGGTGGTGTACATTGATGAGTAGATTTATATAAAGAAGACTTTGAAAAGTAAATCATTACCCTTACACCACCACTAAAAACATGTGAACTGTTACAATAAACTCCTTCAGGGTAGAATATCTTCCAGATTATACTCTGGCTAAGGAGCTGCAGGCAGATTACAACATTGTGTGGATTCAGCAGTCACTGTCAAATTATGTGTCTAGTTATTAACACCTTGATGGTGCAAACACAAAGTTACCTCTAACATATATTACTTTTTTGGGGGGGTGGGTGGGGTGGGGGTATTCGTGAGATTCAAGCTTGTTTCCAAAAAACACCCAAAACACAGTGTTAAGTACGAACAAAATAATTGTTGTACTTTACATACATTTTCAAAATAAAGTGATCAGATTTTGATTAGTGTAGTTTTAATGTCATTAACATGTTTTGTCAGTGTTAGAAAAAAAGCCTTGTATCTCAGTTTGTCTTTTTTTTTTTTAATGTTTTTGCGTACATCCACTGCACTGGTCTCTCTACACCTCAGTCTGTTTCTATGGATCAAACACTCGGTGGAAAATATCACAAAGATCTTGTGACATTGTATTGTAACTTCATTAGTATTAGGCAAGATGCTAAGAGTTGTATTTCTTCTTAATTCAGAGCTGGTATGCATAAATACAGCATGTTGTTTACACAAAATCAATATATATGTAATAGATAATGACTTGTTCAACCTGTTGTCTGATCATTCATTTTACACAAAATACTGACTCTGACTAAGTTGTGTTGTTTTTTTTTAAAGGAGGAAAAAAAGACTAAATTTCATTGTTGAAAAAGGTATAATTTTGGAGATCAATGATTTTTGCCTGACAATGATAATGTACAATTTGAATTTATTAAACAAAAGACCATAAATTCAAAATGAGCCAAGTTGTGTAATGCTCATATATTAGTAACTGGCAACAGGATGTAACAAGCATCATGGTGAAGTGGTGACTTTCAGGAGTCAAGGAGCAGAGTTCAGTTTACCACTGTGTTGCAGATAGCATGTGCAAAAACTTGAATAGTTTCAAAATAAAATAATTTGTCTAATGGCAAAATTGCAAAGAATTTCATCAGAATATAGCATTAAAAAGAACGTACAAACTGATTAATGGACTCAGAAGAAAAGTCTGTAGGTGTAAGACAGCCTAAGAATAAAACTAAACTTGGAACACCCAAATGATTTAACTCTTACTACAAAAAAGTCATGAAACTTATACGACTGCTTTCAGTCACCCAAATACACTTCTTATACAACAATGTGTAGTTCACCAATGAGAGAAAAAATATCAAGATGTCATGTTGTAAGTCATATGGAGGAGTTGGTTGGTTTCACTCTTATTGCAGCATAAGCAAGAGAGCAGAATGCTGTCAGTTTATATGTAAAATACCAGCATCTTTAGTAGATTTCCATTTCATTAAGGTGAAATGCTTGTGCCCAAACATTGATGAATATATACAAGCTTTGAAGCAACTCAAAGAATATTTCTGCTGAGCTGATGCTTGTTTCAGAGAAGCCCTCACTTAAGTTTCACAATCCAGAAACACATTCAGTATGTACAGACTCGGAGCTTCCATGCTTTGCAATGCAATAATTGAAACAGTAAGCTGGTGTCGTGACAGTTTTGACTCATCAATTTTAAGTTTTTTAACATATGAAAGACAAGAACACAGTGAAACTGAGGTAAAACCTTAATGCATCAACGAGACAAGATTTCACTTTCAGAACTACTACACCCTGTCTTCTCAACACTTAAATGTTTTTTCTGGGTTTTGTTAAAAGAGGTGATGCAAGATTGTGGTAAACATCTTTCTTTTTCGTAACTCTATGCTTTGTAGTTGTTTTTGACACTGATCTTGCTCATCAAACTATTGTATACTCCTATACACACTCCGTTTCGAAGAGATACACCAGGTTAATGTATTCTGTTGAATCAGTTAAACCGTACATTTGAATAGGAGGAAGTGTGAAATTTGCTAAAGATAAATCGGGGAAAAAAATGTCATCTTGCCATCGCTTCACTGGCTGCCACGTGGTTGCTAGGCAGCAATGACATTTCCTGCTATTCCAAACAGTTTGTCATTGAGGTAGACATTTAAAAAAGTAGATAAGTATACTTAAAGATAAAGAAGACTGTTTACCAAGAGTGGAAGGTGTCAATGCGTGTGTATATATTTTACCATGTATTCACACATCTACATTCAAATAACCCCAAATCATCCATTGTGTGTTGACAAGCTGCACCTGTCAACACATACTTGCAGCTCTATGTTTTAATCTCTATCTGTCATTCTTCCTATTTTGCACATTTTCTTTTTTTTTAAGGACCATACACATCTAACAATGTTGAGTCATGCCCTCTAGATGGATTCTTCTTTGTTGAAGAGTTACATCTTTTTTCTAAAAGTCCATACAATATATCGGGAAAATCAAACAGCAACTGACCAATAGGAAGGTCTAGCACAGAAGAGCAACATCATCAGGCCAGGACTTTGTGGTCTGCTATCATCTGCAGGCCAGCAGTCACTCTTTCTGGGATGAAGTTGTGCACATCCTTGATGGAGAGGAATGTTGGTTTGAGAGAGGAGTGAAGGAAGCCATGTTTGTGAAGAGAACTCGTCCATTGTTAAACAGGGGCGTTAAACTTCTTAAGGCTTGCACAGACTTGGGCGGACCTCAGTCCATGCGGAAACTGTGTGCACTGTCCGCAGAGAGTTGAGACTTCATACTTGAGCGTCCACCCTGAGCAGCTGCAGCCCAACTCCGCAGGCAAGGGGCCTTTACCTTTGGGACAAATTGAGTTTGCCGATTGGTTATTTGCTGACAGGCCTACTGAATTTATTGACAGCTCAAAAAAAAAAAAAAAAATAATAATAATAATAACGAGAGCTGGCAACCCCAGCCACAGCAGTTTCTGTGTTTATATGTTGTTAATAAAAAGATTTAAAAAAAAAAAGTGCTGGCCCTGCAGCCCACACATCAGACTGGCCCACGAGGAAATCTCCAGACCCTAATGCAGCCACGCCGAGCCTGGTTTTAATTCACTCGTGACAAATCCCTTCACTTCTCACAATTTCAGTCATGACATCAACGGACGAGGAGGAAGAGATCGCTTGGCTCTTGGGGTGAAAAAAAACAAACAACAACAACAAGATAAGAAAAGACCATTAAACCAGATCAGGGACGAAGAAGGGAATTTAATACATTGGTGCCGCATACAACACTGTCCGCCACCGGGCAGATTATTGTGCGACAGCGAGTACGCGCACGTAAAAATTGAACTTTGCATGGACATGCCTTGTGGGTGTCCAGTTCAACTCTAATCCGGTGCGTGCGCACCTCTGCGGACTGACGTTCGCTCGAGTCTGTGGGAGCCTTTACAGTGCTGTTATTGCCAGTCTCGCTCAGCCCTCTGTGAATAGCAAGCGGCCATCAGGGTACTAACAACCCGTTGTTAGGCTGATGGTCCTTCTTTTGCATGCAAATTTCTAGGTTTGGCTGTCACCAGCCAACTGGTTGGTCCACTATGGGAAGGTGCTTACAAGACTTGAGTTTGCTTGCATCTCCTCAGATTGAAGAAGTCTTTTGGATAAAAGGCAAAACATTTCAACGAAGAATAATTCGTCCAGAGGACGTAACTCAACCTTGTTAGATTTATCTAGCTATTTATTTAGATTTATCTAACAATCTTGAGTATTTATTTTACCTGGTAGTTAGTTTAACTGGATTACTGAGCATGCATCAGGACATTCACATTTCTTTCTTGCATACTACTACTAATACTACCCTAGAAACACTTGTACCCTTACATATTACTTGTTTCTTATGTTTTACCTGCAACAATGATAGACTTCCTTTTTGCCCCACAACTTACCAACCTACTCCATCCATTACGTTTAGAAGCCTCCTCGGTTTTATCATCTCAGCTGTAAATGTTCTGGAACGAGTGCTATTTCAACGAGACAGTTAAGAATATGCCTTTATACTTGTTGAGAAAGAGAACATTTCATCATTCGCCCTGCCTGTGTTAACAGCTGTATTGTTTAGGCCCATTCTAGAGCCTCCTTGTTTCTATCACAAACTAAAGCATGCAAAGAGTGCACAAGATATGAGGCCTGCCTAGTTTTGTAGTCATTTTATGAGCCTGAAGCTGCATGTCTGCATGCCGTTTCCAAAAATCAAGAGATGACTGCGTCAGAGACATGTATGGTTTGGCAGACTGTGTCACTGCTCCGTGTTAAGTGAAAACACACACTGCACCCCGCGGGAATCCATCCATGGTCTCACTGGATGAGCAGCAAAACACATCAATATGTGTAAAGTTTTTTCAGCAGAGGGTGTCTCATTAATACGACAGGAGCTCTGCTGTGCAAATGCTAATAGTTAGGCTAGGGTTTTTTTTTATTTTTCAGCTGAACAAGTTAGAAGGGCAGTATTTCTACCTAAAACAAATACATATTCCAGATTTGTTGAAAATGTGTGTTTATGGCATTTTTATTAAATTGTTTTATGACATGAAAAGAGCTTTTTGTTTTTTATAGAAAAGCAGAAATGATAAAAAAAAAACACCTCTTACTCTAAACAGACTTTAAGTTCTTCCTATTGACATTTAGGGCACAATGGCCTAGAAAATTCAAATTTTGCCTGAGGATAACATCGAGGAATCCAAACTGCATGGGAGATTCAGAAGGACAGTTTGATCCTTGACATGTGGAATGTTGTTCTGGTGAAGCTTCCTTCTGACAGGTGAAAAAGAAAGCGGCTGGTGATGTGTATCAGAGTTGACAGAAGCCCGCCAACAACATTCCCAGGCCAACAGTGAAACCTAGCTGAGTCATAGACCACTATATAAGGAATGGGTCAATGCAGAAAGTTTTGTTCTATTTTACTTTGACACAATTTGTTTGTATTTTTTTTCATTCATAATTAAAACTTCAGATTATTTGAGCCTCCTCATGCCCTTGGAACAACATGATCCACAAAGCCTCAGTCTTAATGTTGAGATCTTGTGGGTCATTTTGACCCAAGGGCAGCAGATGGTTAAAATAGTTAGAATGGGGGGGAAAAAATAAATGGAAAAATAAATATATATATATATATATATATATATATATATATATATATATATATATATGATGAGCTTTCTTGATTAGGCCAGTAGTGCTGCCCCAGCTGAGGTTGTCATTCAGTTGCACAGATACATGGACATATTCAATAAGCCTTAAGAGAGTAAGTGTGCTCAACAGTCTCCACCTGCACTGTTTTCTAGATTATGCTAATCCAATAAAAATAGATACATTTAATTATTATAGCAAATGATTTTGTTGTAACATTAAATACTTGGTCAAGTCAAGATTAAGAACTGGCTATGGTTTGAACATTAGCTACCTCGTTTCGGAATAAAACAAACACATTTACAGTAGACTCTAGTGCCAATCTACATAAGATGTTTAGTAAAGAGCGCAGTCTAAGGATTTTATTTTATTTTTTTTACAGAATTTAACCTAGATTAAATGTTTGGTTGTCATAAAGTACCAATGGATAAAACACACTTTGTTACACAGACTGTTTGAGCTTCAAAGACTTTACAGAAATGAGTTCATTGCAGCTCTCATGAGCTCATACAACTGAAAGCTGTGCTGATATCTGTCTTTCAATATCCTTCTATATGTTAATTCCACAGCGGTCTCAATAGTGGAAGATTACATTCAGCATATGCCTTCTCATTTTGCCATTCATTGTCCTTTTGTCTGCACTGAAAGTTGTAAGCATGGTGAGATGAGCCCTCAATACTCTTCAACATGGACTTTTCATAGAGCTTTTTGCATAAGCTTTTGTGTATATCCATGACAATATGCAGCACTACACTGCTGTGCAAATGTGATATTATGTGATCAAGTGATCAAAAACTTTTTTTTTTTTTTGTCATTTTTTTCCCTAAACTCTAATGTGGTGTTATTTTACTGAAGTAGACAGTTAAATGACCTGGCTAAAGTACTATTATTCTTAATATCGTGTTTTTTTCAGGGAGGTAAGGTCCAGCATTTATTTCCTGCTAGTAGCCCTCACTGGACTAGAAATCCAGGTGTTCCCGCTGATTTCTTGGCAATCACGGACTCTCGAAGAGATTTACTGCCTCTAGCCAAGTAGGTTAATAATGTTACAAAAACCCCAACAGCAGGACTTCCAAGTCTCACACATTTACAGTGAGCCACACACATTCAGTCTGTTATTAGATCTACACTCTACACTTTGTATTTCTCATAGTGAGAAGGAAAAAATACAAAGAAATCAGAAAATTACATTTTTGCTGGTGAATTCTGAAGTAAGATATGAGTGTAAGAATTTGCACTGTTCATGCACGTTCATTGGATATGCATACAAAATGAAATTCAACGTGAAAGAGAATGAATCAGTTCAAGGAAATTATAATCACACAACCAAAGACCAAGTTAAACATCGCTGAATAGTATGCTGGACTAAATTATCAAGTTTCCTGCATTATCTTTTCCCAGATGTTGCCACTTAGCAAAGAACAATTTTGAAGTGAGAGGATGTGCCAGGCATGAGGATAAAATTTGCGATGGAGACTGTGTATAAAATGTGTCAATAATAGTTATCTTTGATAAGTAGTAATGATAATAATACATTTGAAAAAATATTAAAATGTGTTAAATACTTGTAAGGCAATTATTTTATGTTTTTAATATATCAAGTTTAAATTGAGTGAAACAAAATACTAATTGTATAATATGTAGATAATATATGATCCTAATTCTTTGCACGTAGTGTCCTTGCTACTAAAAACTGACATAAAACATGGCACATAAACAAAGCCTGTTACCTTAAATTCAAATTTATGGAGCAATCTATTCAGTAATGTAGACATGTATGCTTCATCCCTCACAGCAATGTGCTCTGGCTGTCATATTTCGGTCACGTTTTATAACCAGCTAGGCCGACGTTAGTCACTGCATTTGACTGGTTTAAAGAAGTAGAGTTGAAGGAGCTGATGAGCACACACACACACAAGTGTTGCTTATGTGTTAACACGTCTAGATACATTATTCTGTGCTCAGTGGAAGCATCAACCTGCAATATTTACATCTCCTTTAGAAGAAGTAAATTTAACTTCTCTATAAAAATACTTATGTGCTTAAACCGATTTTTTGAAAAGATGATGGGTAAACAAATGTGCTGCTTGAACGAGCAGCCCATCCGTCCCAATGTGACCTTGTGGAGCTGAAGCTTAGTCAAACTGCGAGGGGGATGGAGCTTTTAGATTATGTAAGTGGTGACACTCTGACTTTGCTCATAAGTTAACAAGGCTGACATGGTTTGGTTTCATCCGATTGTTGAGACTGTAGACCTATAAATGCAAATGCTTGTGTGCGGAAGATAGAAAGGGGTTCTGATAGCAGATTTTCTTAATGGCCTTTTTTATGGAACTGCTTATTGTTTGGATTAGTTTTATTTTTTAATCAGGTGGTACCCGATTCACGTTCGTCCATTAATGCACACTGTAATCTTGATTCAATCTTAGTTAAAGTTTATTTAACCAAATATAAACCCCAATGAGATCAAGATCTCTTTTCCAAGAGTGACCTGACCAGTAGTTCAGTAGCACACATCATAAAGAGTAATCAAAACCATGAACTATATATTATACCCACTTAAATGGTTTTGATTTCAAAGTGTAACACAATACATAATAATGATCTTAGCAGTGACCAAAACACAATGGGTAAGTTGGTTGTCCTTTGCAAGAAATAATTAAAAAACACAGACAACAAGGAAATGGGCAGCATGGTGGCACAGTTTGTAGAGCTGCTGCCTCTCAGTGAGCAGGTCGCCAGTTCAAACCCCGGTCCAGGGGCCTCTCTGGGTGGAGTTTGCATGTTCTCTCCGTGCATACGTCGGTTTTCTCCGGGTGTTCCGGTTTCATCCCACAGACCAAAAACATGCATGTTAGGCTGATTGGTAACTCTAAATTGTCGCTAGGTGTGAGTGAGAGAGTGAATGATTGTTTGTCTCGTTTGTCTCTATGTGTCCCTGTGATGGACTGGAGACCTGTCCTGGGTGTACCCCGCCCCTCGCACAGTGATAGTTGGACATGGGCACCAGCGACCCCTGTGACCCAAAGTGGAAGAAGCGGTTCAAGATAATGGATGGATGGATGGATGGATGGATGGATGGATGGACAACCAGGAAAAAACAGTCAACAACTAAAAATAAAGGAAATGGTTAAAATAAAGGCAAAGGGTTAACAGGTAACAGTTTAAAGCACAGGCATTGTCCAAATGTCTTACTATCATTGTCTTTTAGAATTCCAGTTCAAAAATGTTGCAGCAACTACAATCAGTAAGAAGTTTAGTGTTTGTCAAACATGTTGCTATTTTTGAAAATTCTGATTTCCTGTTTTTAAAGTAGATGGTCTAAAATTAATCTAAATATATTTGAATCCAGGTGAATTAGTAGTTTACAGTTCAATTATATTAAAGCTGAAAGAGTTTTTTTTAATCAATTTCTGATTGCAACTGTAAATAGGTTTTAAGAACATGCCATTAAACCCATGCAATGTTAATCAGTCTTATCATCTTTTGTCTGCAGGGCTCTAGAGTATAGTCCCCTCACTGTGTGACTGGTTGCGTCACCATCTTAAAAAAAACAGGTGCAAATGATTATCCCTCTGAGAATTCAGGATAGCTGAGTTTTTCAGATAATTCCTATTACTTTGCCTCAACAGTGTCAGAATTATCATTGTACACTGCAAACACAACTGGAAAATTCAGGCCATTCTGTAGATATTTTGATCCAAAATGCTGTGGCCCACCCTTTAACCAACACACCCCAGATGTGAGCACATGCCTCCTATTTTATCGTCGCACAATAAACTGCCCGGTGATGGACAGTTTTGTATGCAACACCAATGTATTAAATTCCCTTTCTTCATCCCTGATCTGGTTTAATGGCCTTTTCTTTTTTTTTATTTATCCAAGAGGCAAGCAATCTCTTCCTCCTCATCCATTGACACCATGACTGAAATTGTGGGAAATGAAGGAATTTGTCACGAGCAAATTAAAATCAGGTCCATGTTTTAAGAACTTTTTATTAACAACATATAAACACAGAACACCGCTGCCGCTTGCTGCCAGCGCTCGTGTGTTTTTTTTGGGTTTTTTTGCGACCTGTCAATCAATCCAGTAGGCGTGTCAGCAAATCACCAATTGGCAAACTCAATTTGTCCCAAAAGTAAACGGCCCTTGCCTTCGGAGCTGGGCTGCAGCTGCTCAGGGTGGACGCTTGAGTATGAAGTCTGCGGACAGTGCGCACAGTTTCCGCGTGGACTGAGGTCCGTCTGAGTATGTGGAAGCCTTTACACAAGTTTAACTCATGCAAGTACAAATTAGTGCAAAACAGACTAGAAATTAAGTTTAAAACTCCATTGTAAGTTATGGAAAGTCCAAATTGAAAGCCTCCAATTTGTTTAAAGTCGGTTTTATTCATTTTGATATAAATGGCTTTATTCACCTCCCCTTCTCAAACCATCTTATTTTATCCAAAATATGAGCATTGTTCCCCAAAAGACTGTTGCTTATCATTGAGATGTAGGCAGACAGCTGAGTCTTGAGCTGAAGAGCTGAATCTTCTGTCCACAGAAACATCTGGTTTCTTTTAACACACTTTTTTTTTCTTTTTGCGCCGCTTCTTCCTTTTTGGTCACAGGGATCCTCAGTGCCCATATGCAGAAATCACTGTGCGAGAGGCGGGGTACACCCTGGACAGGTCTCCAGTCCATCACAGGGACACATAGAGACAAACAAACAATCAACCATTCACTCTCTCACTCACACCTAGAGACAAATCAGAGTCACCAATCAGCCTAACATACATCCTTTTAGTCTGTGGGAGGAAACCAGATTACCTGGAGAAAACCCACGCAAGCACAGAGAACATGCAAACTCCACACAGAAAGGTCCCTGGACCGGGATTTGAACCAGGGTAACCTGCTCACTGAGAGGCAGCAGCTCTACCAACTGATCCACCGTGCTGCTTTTAACACTCTTGAGTCCTTTTATTTTAAATGGATATAATTCACATTTCTATTACATATTACCTAATTTATGTTAATAGTTTGCTGTTTAAGCACATACACACCTGCAAAACTCAATAGGTTTACTTTCTTTTAGCGTTTTAGCGTTTTAATTTGTATTTACTTTGTATTTACTTTACTGGTCAAATTACGATATTGGAATGTTGCAGGGGAGGCAACAAATCTTTATCTAGTTACGTTTAGGGAGACATGACTGACTCATACCATTCCTCCTTTTTGTGTGATAACACCTTCAGTTAACAAAACACAACTGTCTAATGATGCTGCATGTAATGCTTAATAGTTATTAAAGGACCCAAACACAAGCTGTCAGAAAGCTGGTGAATGAGGATGAAACATGAAACTTCAATAACTAAAAAGTCAAGAAACTGAGGCTGCATGAATTGACAGCTACAGGAACAACGAGAGCTAATACATAACATAAATCTGCAGTGGACCTGACAAAAGCTGAAGGAACATATGCACAGAAAGAGGCGACTACATGTGTGCTGATTACTAATAGAAACAAAGGTGGTATGCAAGGAGGAAATTAGAGCTTTGGTCGTATGATCATTTGATGAACAGAACAAGTTGAACAGTCAAAGCTGCCTAAACTCCAAATAAATGACACAACAATCATAAAATATTTAAAAAGATAAACAATACAAAGATCCACACTATGACACATGGCATATATTTCAGATATGTATCTCAAGTCTGTCAGACTACTTTGTAATCTGTGCACAGAAACACAATGCCAACTGGATTCTGAACAAACATCTCTAAGAACATCTTTCCATTTTATTGTCAAATGCATTTACATGAACTGGATCAACATTAGAGACACTACATTAAAAAAAAAGAACAGAACAAAAGATAAATGGGAGAAAGAGGAGGGGAGGCAAAGGAACGATACAACCAACAACAAATGAAAATAAATCTGTGAGACTTTGAAGGGAACTCTTTTTGTGTAAACCTTTTTTTACTTGTCAAACTGGGAAACAACGTGTGCAATGTAAATACTGGCTTTAGTTGTGTTGGTATAGCAAATAGGTTATTAACACTAATGAACAGGATTTAGCTTTACTGAAAGTAAGCAAAAGAAAAGAGTATGGTTGACTACAGCACTCAATGCAATAAAATATATACCATGCACAATTACACAAAAAAAACATTAGTTTTTATTAATACACTGAAGAAAACTACATAGTGTCAAGCTCACATTTTATTATTCATTGGTGTTTGCTTAGAGCTGCTCTGTCATGAACATGCTCTACACAGAAAGATGTTGACAGCTGTACATGCAATTGGTGCGCAACACAAGCCACATGCAATTAGTCATAACTGTTCCTTTTCCCTGCACTGTTTTATTCTCATTGTCTCTGAATCACCAAAAACAATGATGAACATTTAAAATGACCTTTTCTAACAGAAACACATTGTTTTTAGACATTTTACCAATTTAGTTTAGCTAAGAAACATTATTTAATGGTACAGAAAGGGACCTATAATTTCAACAAGAAGTACACCTGTGTCCCCCATCACTGAAGGATTCGAATAGTGAATGTAGTTGAGAGGTTTACTGGACTTGAATTGAACAGATAATGCATGTGTACTCTAATGTTTTCACTGCAAGACATTCAAGTGGATAGGAGTTAAACTGTATAAGAACAGAGGTAGTATTTATTTTTTTTGGTCTGAGGTGGTACAGAGTGATGGATCCTGGCGAGCGGAGATAGCAATTCTATCCACCACCAGGCACAGTGGTGTAGCCAGGGGGTGGCCAATGGTGGTCTTGGCCACCTTGAATTAATCTTCAGCACCCCACTGGTTATCCCAGTCATTTGAAGAAACACCATTTTTAAGCAATACAAAAACTAGAAAGCATATTTTCCTCAAAAGAAAGTGCTGACCGTTTTACATATGTGTATGTATGGTAGGGGCCATCTTGGATTTTGATGCGGTAACCCAGTTTGTTATAGGAATGTTTCCTATACTTGGATTCAGTCACACACACACAAAAAAAAAGGAAGTTGGCACCTCACTAATTTTCCAAATTATAGTGCTCACAACATTGACAGGTGAACAGAGGGTATTTTTAATCCCCACTTTGTGCTCCGTGACAACAAAGTACAAACAGAATACATGGGACTTTATATTTACCAAAGAAACATTTACTCTATGTATAGGTTAAATAATAACACAACTCAAACTACTGGGTGAAATAATGTGAGCCATCTGAACCCGTAAATTTGTGAACAGAGCGTTTGACTGAATATGTGTGTGAGTTCATTATTCTAATCTGTGCCTCTATTTGAGAAAACTAAAAATTGTGTGTGTTGCTGAGAGTAGGTTTGTTTCACAAGAAAGCAGTGATGCAAACGGTGGCTATTAGGAGGAAGTGTGCCAGGAGTTGGTATGTGGGAGAGGTCTGTGGTGAGTTTTTATCATGTCCCATATTCCCTACAGAAAAAAATGCAGTTTTAGCTACTTTTTATATCCATTTTGGATGCATCATGGCTCAGTTGGTAGAGTTGTTTCCTCTCAGCAAGAAGGTTGCCAGATTGAATCTCAGCCGGGGGCCTTTCTGGGTTTGCATGTTTTCTCCATGCATGTGTGGATTTTCTCCAGATATTCCAGTTTTCTTCCACAGACCAAAAACATGCATGTTAGACAGACTGGTAACTCTAAATTGTCCCTAGGTGTGAGTGAGAGAGTGAATGTTTGTTTGTCTTTGTGTCCCTGTGATGAACTGGAGTCCTGTCCATGGTCCCTGCACAGTGACTACTTGATATGGGCACCAGTGACCCCTGTGACCCAAAAAGGAAGAAGTGTGTAAAAGATGATGGATGGATGGATGGATGGATGGATGGATGGATGGATGGAAGGATGATGGATGGATATTCATTCTTTGTGTCTGAGGAAAACAGACAGAATTATATTTCAGCCACAGGTGCAAATAAAAATTGCTCGACAGATTAATTTATTCCTATGAGTTTCTCATTGCCATCTCAAATGTTAGCAGTGATTTATTTCTTATTTATTTATTCAATTTATTTATCTAAACACAAATTATCAAATGTAACCTTAGATTCAGAAATTCTAGTTTGGCTTATAAACAAGCATGTGTAAAATTACACTCTAATGATTTAATGGATTGTGTAACAGAGAGCTTTGTGAGTTAAAAAAAAATGAAGGCAGTGTAGACTCCTTTTATCCAATGATCTGTTATGTGTGCTTTATAGAGACAAAACTATGTTTATTTAGAAGTGGCAAAGATAAACTTGTTTTGGTGGAGGCCATGAATCAGCCCGTGATCAACTGTAAGAACTGGAACAACAATATTTACATTTTTTAAAGTGGAGGTATAAAGTTATGATTTTACACTTTTGACTTTTACTGGAAATAAGGAACACATCAAACCTGGCTATATTAAACAACATGTATAAATCTTCATCAACATGGATTTAATTGTTCTATAATAAACTAATCATTTCTTATTTCAAGTCTTCATTTATAGGCAGTATTGTATGTACACTGCAGGTACAACAATGATGATAATTTACACAAAAATACCACCAATAAAAGGAAGGGAGGTCTAAGATTGTCATCATTGTGTGTTCCCATACAATGGCAAAATTAGTTCTCTGCATTTAACCCATCACACCTGAGAGACACCCAGGTGGAGCAGTGGGCAGCTATGTAAGGTCCCAGGGAGCAATTAGGGATTAGCTGTCTTGCTCAGAGACACCACGGCATGCAGTAATGGCTGGGAGTCGAACCATGACTTTCTGGTCCCAAGTCGGCTGACCTACCTCTACCCCATGTCAGCCCAAGAAATAACAATTAGTTTCAAAGAGGCTTCATAATAAACTTTTGCACTAAAATAAAATAAAATAAATAAAAATACTTGTTTGTTTTAACCTTTATTATAACTGTTCTATCACCCAAGCTAATGAGTTTTGTTATTTAAACAAGACTCAAGACACTAGTTGGAACTTTAGAGATGCAAAATGTTTTTACACGCCAGCAGAATGTTTCAGAATGGGAATGTAAGATGTGAATGGTGGAAATTTACTTTTATATTTTCTATATTGTCACATGTTGGGCTTTTGAGGTTTAACTTGCTGCTATATCTCCTTCAGTCTGTTTTTCTGTAGTAGCTTCATCCTGCACAAAATGAAGTACATATAGAAAATGTTTTGTTGTTTTTTTTTACCCCATGTCTATTTCAGGCTGGAGCATAAACCAGTTGTAATATGGCAAAAGCAGGGCAAAGTTCTAAGCTTATCAGATGTTTCCCAGTTTGTTTGTTTTGTTGTTTTGTTTTTGTTGGTGACCTTCCTCCAGGGCAGCACGGTGGCACAACTGGTAGAGCTGCTGTCTCTCAGCGAGCAGGTCTCCGGTTCAAACGCCGGTTTTCTGGGTGGAGTTTGCATGCTCTCTCCATGCATGCGTGGGTTTTCTCTGGGTACTCCGGTTTCCTCCCACAGACTAAAAACATGCATGTTAGACTGATTGGTAACTCTAAATTGTCTCTAGGTGTGAATGAGAGAGTGAATGGTTGTGTGTCTCATTTGTTTCCCTGTGATGGACTTGCGACCTGTCCAGGGTGTCCCCTGCCCCTCGCACAGTGATTGCTGAACATGGGCACCAGTGACCCCCGTGGCCCAAAATGGAAGAAGTGGGTAAAAGATAATGGATAGATAGATGGACCCTCCTCCAATGGTTATTAGTTTGAAATAAAAACATTAAGTGTTTGAGACAAAGATCAATGTACCATAACCATTGTTTTGGTGGGCAAAACCACATTATGACTCAATGCACTGGATGCAGTTGCTTCTCAAAGAAATGGAGGCACAGTACCCACTCAGACTGAAAGGTTAGTATGGCAACAGTTTAGACCAGAAATCACTTTCATGTGGGTGCTGAGTTCAGGGGAAGCACCCAATGTGCCCGTATAATCCAACCCAAGTTAATCATATGGGTATAAGCTAGCTTTCTATGACGAGGGGACAAAAGCAACAAGACTGAAATAAATTAAAAATAAATAACTTTCCTAGTAGGTGGCTCGGTATCTTAGCGACAAGATTAGAAAGAGAAGGCCGTGCTGCATGTTTTCTTTTGAAGAGAATTTAGAGCTGCAAGTAAAGGTGGGGAGAAAAGGATGACACATCGTCTAAATGTTTTAATTAACAAAATCTAATTTAGATTCTTTAATGGAGCTGAATTGTTCCTTGTTAAACTGACACCTGAGGCTGCATCCACATTAATACATTTTGTTCAAAACAAAATAACATCCTTTGAGGGAAATATGTGAGCATGATTTTAAAAGGAATCTTAACCCTTAAAAATACTAAAATGCCTGAAAATGATTACAAAATGGTACTAGCTTATCCATGTATAAAAAAAAAAAAACAGCCCTCAACTGCATGAAGACAACAAAGTCAGCATGGCCAGTAATACCTTTTTAATTGTTCTAATGTCTAGGCTGATTTTGTTTTATTTTATTGTATCATTTTTGCATCATTATACTGGAAATGCATTGAAAGAAAACATGTCAGACACCTCAACTCAATACTTTATAGGAGGCTGAATTAACCATCTATCAGTATTCATCCCTAACAATCTTAAACCAATCAAATTAAACTTGTGGCACCAATTTGCTAATTGAATCTTTTTAACACAATAGTTGGTGAAGAGGCAAAAACACGTTTTGAAGTAATTAAAGCCGTAAGTGTTGTACTTTGCTTTTTGTATTAAGCTATGCTCTCCAACTTTTACATAACTGATGCCACAGCTGCATTTACATTAATGTTTCATGGACTTGGAACACACCTTAAACTTATAGCTGCCAGTTAGGATTGTAAATGGTGCATCTACTTCAACTTGGCCACAGAACATGAACTGGGGCAGCTTAGCAGCTCAGTCCCATTTTCCTGAAATCTTAGATCCTGCTAGCTCGTGCTCTATCATGGTATTAATTCCTCCATCTCACACTTGGTTGGATTAATATAAAAACGCTCTCTTCTACCATTTCTTAACACCTTTTTTTTTTTTAGGAAGAATACAATGGATAGCACAAATGAGCAAAGTAAAATTTAATATTAATTTTCCACAGTAGGTTTGGCCATATGCAGAATCAACACAAGTCAAGAATGCAATGAATGCTTGCAGTACGAGAAGAACCGTCTCGACTCGCCAAAAAAAAAAATAATAACACACCAAGAAATACCAAAGCATGCAACAAAAATACAAAAACAAGGCGCCAAAAGTGAAATGTGAAAAACATCTACAGCAGCATGGTCCTATTAGCAGAGTGGTTCTGCTGGCAGTGAGGTTCTTTTAGCAACATAGTCCCGTTAGCACCATGGTAATGTTAGCAGTGTGGCTCGGTTAGCAGTGAGATTATTTTAGCAGCATGGTAGCTACTGTTAGCAGTGTGGTCCTGTTAGCAGCATGATAATAATAACGACCGCAGCAACTGCCCTCCCAGACTGCCCTCCAGAACCAGGTCTGATGGACACGGAACATACAAGGTTTCCCTGCGGAACCAAACTGTTCCGTAGAGTTTGGTCCTTACAGGCAGATGGAGGATCATAGAGATGGCTGCCATGACAGGCTGGAGCCTGAGTACCATCTTAAACAGGAATACATTGGTCAGGTTTGAATTGAACAATTTTTGTGTGAGAACAATATTGCTAGATTTGTGTGTGTATCTCTCTCTATATGTGTGTGTGTGTGTTCAGGCATAAGGGTGTCCATATGTGCTCTTGGCACCAGGACATCCTAGGCCGCAGCTCCATGATCGACTTTGTTGTCGAATCATCTGACCTGCGGCCGCATGTCTTGGACACTCGGGTGAAGAAAGGGGCAGAGCTGTCCACTGACCACTACCTGGTGGTGAGTTGGCTCAGATGGTGGGGGAGGATGCCGGTCAGATCTGGCAGACCCAAAGGTATTGTGAGGGCCAGGTGGGAACGTCTGGCAGAGTCTCCCGTGAGACGGAGCTTTAACTCCCACCTCCGTGAGAGCTACGAACACATTCCGGGGGAGGCGGAGGACATTGAGTCTGAGTGGGCCATGTTCCGTGCCTCTATTGTTCAGGCAGCTTATCAGAGCTGTGGCTGCAAGGTTGTCGGTGCCTGTCGCAGCGGTAACCCTTGAACCCGGTGGTGGACACCGGCGGTGAGGGATGTTGTCAGGCTGAAGAAGGAGTCCTATCAGGCCTTTTTGGCCTGTGGGACCCTGGAGGCAGCTGATGGGTACCGGTGGTCCAAGCCGCATGCGGCTTGGGTGGTCACTCAGGCAAAAACCCGGGCATAGGAGGAGTTCGGAGAGGCCATGGAGAATGACTTCTGTATGGCTTTGAGGCGATTCTGGTCCACCATCTGGCATCTCATGGGGGGGGGGGGGGGGGTATATGCCACCAACACTATTTATAGTGGAGGTGGTCTGCTGCTGACCTCAACTCGGGATGGCGTGGGTCGGTGGGCAGAGTACTTCAAATACCTCCTCAACCCCCCCGACACGTCTTCCACTGAGGAAGCGGAGCCTGGGGACTTTGGGTTGGTCTCTCCAATCTCTGGTGCTGAGGTCGCCGAGGTAGTTAAAAAGCTCCTTGGTGGCAAGGCCCCAGGGTTGGATGAGATTTGCCCGGAGTTCCTAAAGGCTCTGGATGTTATGGGTTTGTGTTGGCTTACATGACTCTGCAATATTGCATGGACATCGAGGTAAGTTCCCCTGGATTGGCAGACTGGGGTAGTGCTCCCCCTATTCAAAAAGGGGGACCGTAGAGTGTGTTCCAACTACAGGGGAATCACACTCTTAAGCCTCCCTGGTAAGGTCTATTCAGGGGTTCTGGAGAGGAGGGTCCGTCGTATAGTAGAACCTCAGATTCAGGAGGAGCAGTGTGATTTTCGTCCTAGTCGTGGAAGATTGGACCAGCTCTAGACCCTCAGCAGGGTCCTGAAGGGTGCGTGGGAGTTTGCCCAACCAGTCTACATGTACTTTGTGGATATCTTTTTTTTTTTCATTTAGCCTTTATTTATCCAGGTTAGTCTCATTGAGCCACGAGAACTCATTTTCAAGAGAGACCTGTTTAGGGAGCACATGGTGGGGGTTAAGGGCCTTGCTCATGGGCCCAGAGTGGGGCGAATGAGGGTGGGGGCAAGTGTGGGTGTTTCACCTACCCCACCCACAATTTTTGATGTTGTCGGGGCCGGGGCGTGAACCGGCGATCTTCGGATCACAGGCCCACCTCTCTAACCTCTGCGCCACCACTCCCCCATATTGATTTGGAGAAGGCATTCGACCGTGTCCCTCTGGGAACCCTGTGGGGGGTACTCCAAGAGTATGGGGTACCAGGCCCTTTGATATGGGCTGTTAGGTCCCTGTACGACCGGTGTCAGAGCTTGGTTCGCATTGCTGGAAGTAAGTCGAGCTCGTTCCCAGTGAGAGTTGGACTCCGCCAAGGTTGTCCTTTGTCACCGATTCTGTTCATAACTTTTGTGGACAGAATTTCTAGGTGCAGCCAAGGTGTTGAGCGGATCCGTTTTGGTAGCCTTAGGATCGCTTCACTATTTTTTGCAGATGATGTGGTCCTATTGGCTTCACCAAGTCGTGATCTACAGCTTTCGCTGGAGCGGTTTGCAGCCGAATGTGACGCGGCTGGGATGAAGATCAGTTCCTCCAAATCCCAGGCCATGGTCTTGAGCCGTAAAAGGGTAGAGTGTCCTCTTGGGGAGGAGGTCCTGCCCCAGGTGGAGGAGTTCAAGTATCTCGGGTCTTGTTCAAGAATGAGGGAAAACTGGAGCATGAGATCCATAGGCGGATAGGTGCAGCGTCGGCTGTGAAGCGGGCACTGTGCCGGTCTGTTGTGGTGAAGAGGGAGCTGAGTCAAAAGGCAAAGCTCTCAATTTACTGGTCGATCTATGTTCCTACCCTCATCTTTGGTCATGAGCTTTGGGTTGTGACCGAAAGAACGAGATCACGGATACAGGTGGCCAAAATGAGTTTTCTCCACAGGGTGTCTGGGCTCTCCCTTAGAGATAGGGTGAGAAACTCGGTCATCCGGGAGGGACTCAGAGTAGAGCCGCTACTTCTTCACATTGAGAGGAGCCAGGTGAGGTGGCTCGGGCATCTGGTTAGGATGCCTCCTGGATGCATCCCTGGTGAGGTGTTCCGGGCACATCCCACCGGGAGGAGACCCAGAGGAAGACCCAGGACACACTGGAGGGACTATGTTTCTCAGCTGGCCTGGGAACACCTTGGGATTCCCCGGAGGAGCTGGCCCAAGTGGCTGGGGAGAGGGAAGTCTGGGCCTCCCTACTTAAGCTGCTACCCCCGCGACCTGACCCCGGATAAGCGGAAGACAATGGATGGATGGACATTTATCAGGTTTAAAATGAACAATTTGTTTGTTAGAGCAATATTGCTAGATTTGTGTGTGTATCTCTCTCTATGTGTGTGTGTTTGTGGAGGGGGGGGGGGGATATCTGTGTGCACTTTCATACAAAGGTGGCAAGAGCTTGTCTTAAAAGAATTGGGAGATATACTGGATCAGATGACAGATACTGTACAACTGTCATAAACCTCCACATGCACACACCAGGTTTCATCCGCCTGATGCTGACAGGAGTTTACTCTCACATTCATGCAAATACACACCTGGGAGAACACAACCTTCATCCTCTTCCATCCCCGCAGTCATCGTTCTCTTCCTCCTACAACCTTTATTCTCACATCTATGACCATTGTTGTTTTCCGGTTTTCTTCCGACAAATGTTTATTTTTATGTTTGTGTGGATTATCTTTTCTTGTTGATTTCAGTGGATTTTATAATTTTTACAAAATTGATATTATTGGCATTTGTCTCAAATAGTTTAGATATCAAAATGCTGTTTGTGTCGTCATTAAAAATTTATTCAATCCTATAAAATCTCCATGCAAAAATGCATCTTAAAAGATGCTCATTCAGTTTGCATGAATATTAAAATAGATTTAAGTTGGAAACCATTGCAAACAGGAAGACCAACACCCCTTCCATACACACCCACACACACTTCCATACAGTGCTCTGGCACAGACAGAGGCGTGCAATGGAAAAGAGAGAGAGACATAAGTGGTGAGAGGCAACAGAGATGGGACAGACGGATAAAAGCAGCACTCTGGGGATGAGGCGCTCTGATGGACGAGAAAGTCAGCGCACTCAGCTGAGAGACGCAACAGACGGAAAGAAAGAAAGAAAAATGGAAAAAAAAGTAGCAGGGAGGAGGGGCCCTTCGGGGAAAATAATGAGTAAGTTGAGGGGATGAAGTACAATGTCATGTTAGGCTGCTATAAAAAAATAATAATAAAAAAATAAAAAACATTGTTTTTGCTTTGTTTGCTTTTGCTTTGTTCGTGGTTCTGAAATTAAAGCAAAACAAAACAAAAAAAGTTAAGTCAAAATAGCATATGATGAATAATGTCAAAATTAAATAGGCTAATTTGACATTAAAAAGGAAATCAACAACCAAACTATAATTGGGTCAAACTCTTAAAAAGTGACTTTTTTATTTTTAATTTTTTTCAAAACAGGTTTTAAAAAGAAAACTATTTTTTGCACTTGCCATCTGGAGCTGTAATTAATATTCCTGAAGTTTTACAGGAAAACAATATTATTCATAAAATCCATTTTTTATAAGCCTCAGGTGATCTGAAGGCTTTTAAGACCAACAGTCAGTGTTTGAGACTCTTATTGTGACAATCTATCAGCACCTTGGACTAGTTCCAAGTTGCTCCTCACAGTTCCAGGAACTCGTCTTAAGCGCAGAGGTGACAGGGCCTTCTCTGTAGCAGGACCAAGACTTTGGAACGAGTTACCTCTGCTTGTCAGACAGGCCCCCTCCCTCTCGGTTTTCAAGTCCCATTTAAAAACTCACTACTATTCAATAGCTTTCAACACAAGATGATCTGTGTTTTGATCCTGTATGCTCCACACTGGTTTGTCGTCATTATCTGCATCGGGTTTTTTTTGTCTATATTCTGAATTACCTCATTTTGTATTTTGCTTTGTGTGTTACCTGTTGTTTTGTCTGTACAGCACTTTGGTTGGCTTTGTAGCTGTTTTCAGTGCTTTATAAATAAAGTGGTATGGTATGGTATAGTATGGTTCAGAAAAAACACTGTGTATTTGTTTTGTAGTTTAGCCAATACAAGTGCACCCATAACCCGTTGGTCACATTATTTAATAAAAGAAAAACACAATGAAGTCCAGGAAAATGTTGGTTTTTACTTCCTCAAGCTTGGTCTTTAAAACATATTTTAATGTTTTTCCCAACCTTTCAATGCTATTCAAAAAGTCAAAAAGAAAACAAAACAGAGATTCATTTTTTCTTTTGTTTTTCTTCTGTTATTCTACTATGGTTGCAAATACTCGTAGGAAAAAGAAGATATGTAGATGTTATTTCCTGCACTACTTTGTTGTTTGATACCATTCAAATCAGTTATCTTTATTTTTCAACTAGTTTTGTAATATGTTTTTAAAGTGTATAAAATGTAATTGTTAATTTAAAAACTAACACATCTAACTCTAGAATAGTTTTGCAGAGTACTAGCGAGTTCACAGTCTATGCTCTTCTTCTGTTGCACTTTAGATGCTTTTATTGGGATGATCATCAGTGTTTACTTTTGTTTTGAAAGATGGTTTTGGTCTTCCTGACTGACAGTACATAGCTACAGTGCACTTCTTTTTTTTTTTTTTTTTTAATTAATTTATTCATTTCATTTAAAAAACACATATACAGTATACATAAACATATATGTACACATATACATATACATACTGTATATA
>NC_056503.1:25799829-25814346 GCF_014905685.2 Nematolebias whitei | reverse complement strand
AAAAATTTAAATAAAATGAAAGGTGGCAGAAGAAGAACTAGTCTTATGAAAACTGCCCCTTTTTTACTTAATTCTAATGTAAATCAAGATATTTTTACAAAATTTAATTTAAATGTAATTCACAAGACAATAACGATTTAGTGAAATTAAAATATAAAACTCAAACATCTAAATCAAATCAGACAACAACTTAAGTAGATTTATATTAATGATTTCCATATTCTTTCAAGAAACTTGTCTTTATCAATCTCTTAAATGTAAACAGTGATCTGGCATTTTTAACGTTATCATCCAAACCATTCCACAATCCTATTCCCTGAATTATTGTGGATCGTTTCTTCTTGAGAGACTAGTGTCTCTTATTTGTGTGAGTTATTATAAAATAGCTCTGCATTCCCATTGCAGTTCCTGAACGCTGCTCAGCTTTAACAGCACCATTGATAAATCCCTCCACAGTCGCAGTGCTAAAAGCATTAAACATGACAGCGATGAGTAAACAGACCGACTCTTAGCTTCCCCCCTGAGAACCTAATGATGGTCCCATGAGTAGTTGGTAACATAATAGCATCATGATATTTAGGGGTTTATGTCTTTTAAAGATCACACTGGAAAAATTTATTTAACACCGCCTTCTAGCTTGTGAAATCTTTAAATAAATTATAGATATCACCTGTTGCCAAATGGTAATGGTGGACAATAATGTATTTGCCTGCCTGTCTGTCTTGTTTTAATATATCACCAATTCACAACAAATGTTTTATCGGTCGTATTGTATGAAAACATTCATTTACAATTAGTAAAAGTTATCTAGCTAAGGAAGCTTGCAGATTACATGAAATCTCCTGTGTTGCAATTTCTCATCCTGAGCAAGCACACTGACAACAGTTTGATGTTGTCTGTGTGTGTGTGAGTATGCATGCCTGTCTGTTACCATTGCATTTCAATAACCACAGGACGCATTTTATTGAAGCTTGCAGAAATTAATAATTAGTTTTATCCTGATGCATGCTCAATAATCCAGGTAGAAAAATAAAAAAAAAAGTTAAAACAGGTCCTCTGGACATTCAAAAAAACAAAACAAAAAAAAAATGTAGAAACGTTTCGTCTTTCATCCGAAAGACTCCGTCAGTCTGAGGCGCTGTTTTCAGCTCAGTCTCTTAAATAGCACCTTCTCAGAGTGGATCAACCAGTTTGCTGCTGCAACCAAAACCAGCTGCTCACATGATCAAGGAGGACCATCAGCCTAACAATGGATCATTAGCACACTGATGGCTGTTTACTATTCACAGGGGGCTGAGTGATACCAGCAATAACAGCAGTGTAAGAGGGGGACAGTTGAACATGGAGGCCTCCACCCCTGTTTAATGATGGGTGGTTTATTTTCACAAAGATGGCCTCCTTTACTCCTCTCTCAAACCATTGTTCCTCTTTATTCAGGATGTGAACTCTTCATCCCTGAAAGAGTGACCGCTGGCCTGGAGATGAGTGTAGACCACAGAGTCCTGGCCTGATGATGTAGATTTTCTGTGCTGGGCCATCCTTTTGGCCAGTGGCTGTTTAGTTTCCCCGATGTAAGACTGATCACAGCCCTCCTGACACTGAACAGCATACACAACATTACTCTGTTTGTGCTGGGGGACTGGATCTTTGGGATGAACCAGTCTTTGCCGTAATGTATTTTGGGGTTTGAAAGCCACTGGGACGTTGTGTTTAGAAAATAAACGTCTCAGTTTCTCTGATACTCCCGCAACAAATGGAATTACCACTGGTCTGGGTTCCTCCTTTTTACCTGATGGCTGACTGGAGTCCTGTTTGGATTTCTTCTCCGTTTTCAGGAAGGCCCAGTTAGGATATCCACATTGCTCTAGAGCCTGTCATGTGTAGGATTTCTCCTTCTGCCTGGCTCCTGAGTTAGTGAGGACGCTGTCTGCTCTGTGGTACAGAGTCCTGATGACTCCTAACTTGTGCTCCAAAGGGTGATGGGAGTCAAACTGCAAATACTGAGTGTGTCTGTGTGGTTGGGTTTGCGGTACACCTCAGTTTGCAAATGTCCTCTATCAGAAACTGAGACCTCACAGTCCAAGAAAGCCAGCATGCCATTTTTTACATCTTCTCTGAATCATTAGTTGTACATTTACAACCACTAATATTTAAACTAATCCCTAATCAAGATGACTGCCACAACCAACTGACCAAAATAAATCATAGATTGTTAAAACTCATCACATTTTATTGATATACAGTAGTCCCTCGTTTATTGCGGGGTTTAGAGACCCTTGTGATAAGTGAAAAAACCGCAAAGTAGGGATAGTAGTACAAATGGTAGTAGTAGTTTATTTTAGTATTTATTTATATATATATATTTATATATTGAGGCTTTATAAACCATTTCCAAACTCTTGCAATATTCTAAACAAGGCTTCTAATCCATCTAAAAGAGCAAAGCATATCATGATCTCTGCTCTCTGCCCCTCTGCGATCACACTCATCTCTAGTTTCACTCCAAATCTTCCTCTTTCTGTGTAAATAAACAATTTACATGTAAATACTATATTTTTTTAACTAAAAATCCATGCAGCATTGACTGTTTATTTAAAATATTACAGTATTTAAATTTAAATTGTAGGGAAGAGAATCACAGGAGGACATCAAAGGGTTAACCCTTCAAGCAGCAGATGCAGAAATGTACTTCTAGATCTATTACACTGTAACAACTGAACATTGAAGTTCGAAAATAATTTAAAATAACTTCTAATACTTTTATATTTGTGATTATGACGATTTTACGTTGTGACATACTTTGAATTTTTAAGTTGGAAGTCAAAAGTCGATTGGTGCATCTGGACCACAAAGGGTTAACCCTTGACGAATCTGCTGCATCCAGAGGAGAAATGTGGGCGTGGCAGGGAGCCACAGGTGGCAGAGAGCGGAGATCATGACAGGCTGCAGGAGTGAGTTTCTCCTTAAACCTAATGATTTAGCAGGTGCTAAATCATTTAAAATAATTTTATTTTAAATAAACAATCCATGCCGCAGTTGAAGCTCATCCATCAATAGCCAGTAATGTGTTATGTCTGATATTACTTTGAAAAAACGCAAAAGAGCGAGTCCGTGAAAGTCGAACCACGAAGTAGCGAGGGACTGCTGTATACCTAAAGGCTGGTGTAGTAATAGCTGCGTGAGTGATTCTCAACACATATTCTGACTGATGCCAGATTACATGAGATTTTTGTTTAAAATTTTGGATATAACAATTTGGAGTCAAAGGTGGCACAGTGGGACAGTTGGTAAAGCTGCCGCCTCTCAGCGAGCAGGTTGTCCTGGTTCAAATCCTGGCTCGGGGCCTTTCTGGGTGGAGTTTGCATGTTCTCTCCGTGCATGCATGGGTTTCCTCCCACAGACCAAAAACATGCATGTTAGGCTGATTGGTAACTCTAAATTGTCCTTAGGTGTGAGTGAGAGAGTGAATGGTTGTTTGTCTCGTTTGTCTCTACGTGTCCCTGTGATGGACTGGAGACCTGTCCAGTGTCCCATGCCTCTTACACAGTGATAGTTGTACATGGGCGCCAGTGACCCCTGCAACCCAAACAGGAAGAAACAGGTAAAATATAATGAATAGATGGATGGGTGAATGACTTTGAGTCAACTGTTCCTGTCTGTTAGCAAAACATCTCATGAATCACTGGAATGATTTTAATGAATTTTTCAGAAAGTAATCATAGTATTTACCTCCAAATGATTACCATTTGCAACCAGACCAATTTAAGATAGCCCCTGCTGCCAACTGACCTTAGGAAACACAACAAGAGTTATACCTGAAACTTGCTGAAAGTAATCATTGGGTTAATCTGCAAATCATTTAAATTTTGGAATTAATCCAACTTAAGATCATTGCTACGGCTGCATGACATTAGCCAATACAAAAATAACTTTAACTCAGAAAATTTAAAACATGTTGAGCTAAACTTGTATTTAGTAGTAGCATTTTTATTTTTTGCAGTGTCACATGTCATAGTGAATTAGTATTTTCAATTGTTTTTCAAATCAGACTACAACTCTGGCTTGAAAAGACATGGTGATATGCATTCCTTTAAGGACATCCAGGCCTTTTATCACAGATGTTTTTTTTTTCTTCTTCTACTCAGAAAATAATTTAACAACAGCGTTTTAGAAATTTGAACCAGTTGACAAGAGAAAAAAAATGATAGGGTAATGTGAGAAGGTAGGTACAGAAGGAGTGAGGATGATCCCGCAGGGCATGTGATGAGCATTGTGCAGTTATAGCAGTAATCGATATACAGCGGAAACTGATCAGCAAGACGGGGAGTTAAGGAATATAAATGAAGAGGAGGAAGGATGAACAAAACAGGGGGAGGGCAAACCATGATGTGTTGGCTTTTAGAGCAGATTTCACTGTTTCTCCTTTTGCAGCAGTAACTCATTTACCTTACTTCCACTTCACTTCATTTTCCCTTTTCTTTTCTTCCCTTGGTTCTTCTCAGGGTACAATCCCTCTCCCACCATCCTGAGATACTCCTTCTGTTCACAGTGAAGTGTGAGAGCGTTTATTTTACTAACTCTGAGATGCTACGTTGCATTAAATGTGTGCCCTGCAGCACTTAGTTGTTCAACACAATGGCTGAGAACGGTAGACACAAAAAGCTTGGTGTGTTTTTATCCCCAGGCTGCTTTCAGGCACTGCTCAGAATGCTGCCACTGTAACAGAGAACACATACGTACATCACATCCAAACCTGCAATCCCTTAAATCCTCATGGCTGATGCGAAATTGTGTTAATGCAAATTAAAATAAATAAATTAAAAAAAAATATATATATATATATATATAAATCCCTGTGGACAAATTCACAGACAAATTTTTCCTTATATGTATTTTAGCTTTAGGAAAATTTAGAAGTGATAGTTCAGACTAGAAGTGTGGTTTGTGGAAAGGATAGCAACAAACATCATATTACCTGCAGTAGATAGCTCATTAAACAGCATCAGTTTGGAGAAATAGCTTATTTCTTACCAGTTAGTGCAAGCAGAGATAAAAACAAATGTGAACCAACACCTCCAATGTTTAAAATTCTAGTTATCTTGATGAACACAGCTTTGTTTTACAAACCCTAATGTGTTTGGGATGGAATTTTTTTGGGTGGGTTCTTTATTGTATCTTTGTTTGGTCATCTTCCTCAGTTTTCTGGGTCTCTCCACACCTGTCCCTTCACTTACCATACCTTACCGTACCATACCATACTATATCATACCATACTATGTCATACCATACCATACCTTACCATACCATACCATACTATGTCATACCTTACCATACCATACCATGCTATACCATACCATACCATACCATACCATACTATGTCATACCTTACCATACCATGCTATACCATACCATACCATACTATGCCATACCATACCATACCTTACCATACCATACCATACCATACCATACCATGCTATACCGTACCATACCACACCATATTATGTCATAGCATACCAGACTATGTCATACCATACCATACCATACCATACTATACCACACCATACCACTTTATTCAGAATGCACTTAAAACAGCAACTAGTTCCCATAGTAATCATCCTGGCTGTTATCCCTTACTAATCACCCTCCCAGTACTAATTATACTCCAGGTTTTCACTTAGCTTTTGTCAAATTCTTTTGTTGCCTTTCTTTGTCATTTTGCTTTTATGTTAACAGCACCTTGTTTTTTTCACAAGTTCTTCTTCTTTTGGCTGCTCCCATCTTCAGGGGTTGCTACAGCAAACTAACTCACATAAAGACTTGGTTTTTACACAGGATGCCCTTCCTGACTCAACCACAGACCACTGAGCTGCCACAGCCCTCTGTGTGGAGCAGAGAGCTGATATCTAGTGCACCTGGGGGAGCAAATGGAGGCGGTTAAGGACCTTGTGGGACAAGGGAGGTTGGAGACAGGTGTGGGTGTGTCACCTTTCCCACCCACATTTTGATGTCATTCAGGGGAATCTAACCAGTGTCCTTCCAATCATAGGCTTGTTGAGTAACCTGACCAAGAAAAGATGTTGGGTATCTGATTTGACTTAATGTAGTTTCTGGAATTGGCTAACTCTAACCTCTGTGCCACCAAGCTACCATTTTTTTCCCACAAGTTAATGTGTGGAATTCCAATGAATGTCCTTTTGATTGCTGCCTCAACAACCACAATCACCTACTTTTCATTGTGCTGGCCATGTGCTTTAATTTCTGGTCTATTGAGCACACCTGAGTATAAGCTGTGCCTGCAAAATTTAAAAAGAAAATTAAAATGTTACATAAATAGGCTGCACTTATATATAAGCCGTGGGTGTTCACATTGTAACATGATATATTTACACAATAAGATTATTGTTATTATTTTTTTTTTTTTTACTTTTAATTAAATACATACCGGTAATACGCACAAATACAGTAAATGTTTTTGTTCTTTTTTCTGAACAGTGCCTGTAACACGGCTGATAAAAAATATGCAGTAGTCTACCAGGAAGTCAGTGATCACTACTCCACAAGAGAGATGTGTATTGGGCAGCTATATGAGCGCCTGCGTGTGACAAAGTTAAATGTTTTGGTGGCATGAAGCTCGTTAACCCATCAAAAAAAAAAAATATAACATCCCCAAATTAGCCTCATCATTGTATAAGCCGCTGTGTTAAAAACTTGTGAAAAAAGTAATGGCTTGTAGTCCGGAAATTACAGTATTTGTCTGTTTGTATGTTAGCAAAATGTCAAACTAGGAAGCATACTTTATATAAACTCTCAAAGTAGTTATGGAAAGTACTTATACTTACAACTGATAAACCAGCGTTAACCAGATTCACGATGTCTGCCACAGCTTATAAATACAAATATGGCAAAATATTGATTTAAAATTTGTTGTCCAAGAAGCTGAACGTCAGCCCAAACACACACTCCAAGCATTAACATATTGCATGCGATCCCACAAAATGTTTACAATAAAAAAAAGACCTAACATATATATATATATATATATATATATATATATATATATATTTTTTAAATAATATTTTTTCCAAGAAAAGCCAGTGATAATGACATTAGGGCAATTTTAATAGAGCAGCTATTTATTTTGGTCTTCGCTCTATTCAGACTCATCTCATATTAAAACTAAACTCTCATTCACCAAACTGAGGTCATTCTTAGAGCTATCTACAGCAGGCAAGATGTTATTTGTTCACAACAATTCAACAGAACCGCACTTTAAAAAAAGATAATTGTTTTATGATTATAGACATATTTTGCACACATTTTGCTTGAACAATTTTTATTTTATGCGTAAACTATGATAAACTAGCTTTTTTTTTGGTCATACTTTTAAATTTGTCACATTTAACATTTTGTAATATCCTATTCTGATGGTCCTCCTGACTTCAACATTTACCCTGAAATGACTGCATGCATTTTACATAATTTGTGGAAAATGATTCCATTTGACAACTTAATCAGACTGTGGTGTTACAGCACATAATAATAAATTATAAACCAACCTCAAGTACAGATAGAGCAGGATAAAATAAATATACATAACTTATATGCTATAATAATGCATTGTCCTGTGAATGAACCATACTGTGATGGAGGCAGCGTGCTCATAACACACACTTGCACTCACATCCAACTCTGTGCACCCTCAGACTCCTTGGATTTAAGATTAAAGCAGTGTTCCCTTTAACTGAGGAAGTTGCTCATGTTGCATGCTGAGTAGGGTTGTGAAAGGGTTTGTGGGGGCAAGTGAGAGAAATGTGCTGGTTAGGTGCTCTAAGTGCTTGTGTGTGTGTGTGTGTGTGTGTGGGGGGGGGGTTACGCAGATAAGAACACAATGATGAAAGTTATTTCTGAACAGAACAAAATAAAGTTTTTTATTTTTTTCATTTTAAATGCAACAATTTTAATTTAGAGGCAAATGACAAACTATTTTTTATACATGTTTCCGCCACTCTCTTGTTTTTTACTGCGTTTCTTTTCTTTCTTCTAGCCAATTTAAGTTTAACCCACTCTTAAAACGTTGTATAATGGCAGCCTGGTCATTGTAATTTATCTCTATCAATAGTTTCTATTCAGACTGCAGATCAAATTGTAGCATAAATGTGGTCACTCAGACTTTTGTATTGGATTGCGAAGAACCTTTCCTCTCTATTGGCTAATGGCTGCCAGAATATAACAAATCCCTGTTATTAAAAACAACTGTGAGGAAGATGTGGTCCTTTTAAACATACATTTTAGTGATTTAAATATAATCTGGCAGACAGACACAAAATGGAACACACATCATAAAACACTTTGTATTTGAGTATTTTCTGCCACAAAAAAAAAAAAAAAACATTGTATGGAAAAATAAATCAGAATATTTTCCAGTGAATGGATGCAGAACTTAATCGGGGGGGAAATAAACCTGGACAAGTAATTGCATCTGAGCTGTGAACAATATTTAGACTGTAAAACAGGGTAGAGCACAACATTTTGGCTTACATATGAAGATACCACTTCATTAGCAGTGTATTGATAAACCTTTAATGCCTCCCGACTGTGAAGGAGAGCAACAATGTTTTTGCCAGTGTCTATGTGTGTTTGTTTGTCTGTACTTTAAGTAAATAATCTCATGAATCATTGAATGGATTTGAATGCACCTCTCAAAATGTAATTATTGGCTGTACATCTATAATTTAATACATTTTAGTGTCAGTCCCATTAAAGATTGCTGCTACAACTGAGCAATCTCAGCAAACACATACATTGCTATGACTCAGCCAATTCTAAACATATTGAGCTTAAACTTGGCATGTTAGTGGCTATGCATGGTCCCCAACACATTAACTCCCAAGTGAGTAAGCAGGATCTGTTTTTTAAATGTTTTCACAAACTGTTGGAGTCAACTCAGTCTGTATGTTTGCAAAAGTATCACATGAACAGACAAAGCCTAACGGACCCTACCTTGTTGCAGGTGTTAGGTTCCACAAAGCCCCATATAGATAAAAATCCACTAAGTAGGGACATTATATCTATTTTAGTATTTATATATATTGTAAGGCTTTATTAACCCTTCACACACTCTTGCAATGCTCTTAACAATGTTCTAAACTCTCTAAATGCTCTAAAAGTGCACCACAAAAGAGAGCACACAGACTGATGCAACAGTTACTAAGCCAATCCAGGGGGTGGACTGGCCATTGGGAGCACTGGGACATTTCCCGGAGTCGTGTCCCACTCATTGATCACTGAGGGGGACTAAAGGCTCGGTTCGGGTCACGCTTGTTAATTTAAAATAAACAGTCCATGCCACTCTTTCTGGTACCTGCCTTACTGAAGCTCCCACAGCAGCGATGGGGAAAGAGAGACCCCCGCCCCCTTCTCTTTCTGAGGCTGTCACAGCAGAGCAAAGACACACAAAAGTTTGCGCGTTCACCTGTTGTGTGTTCTGCTCTGCTGTGACAGATAGCCTCAGAAAGAGAAAGGAGGGGCCCCCTCTGCAATCACTGAGCAGGCCAGGCCACCAGGAAATATCCCGATGCTCCCGATGGTCAGTCCACCCCTCAGCACAAAATTGGAAGGTTGGTCGCCTTCCATCAATCAGCCAATCGTGTGTAATGTACAATCTTACATTGAAAACCCGTGAAACAATGAGTCCTCAAAAGTCGAACCACAAAGTATTGATGGACTACTGTACTCCGTGTGCTAACACATCGAGAGATCGCACAATAAGTCATGATTGTGCTTAATGCAATCCAATATTTGACCAATCAGCTGTAACTTCACTTCTAATCATAGGGTTATGTTAAATTAAAACTATGACATGAAATGTAACAGACAATGCTCATTACTTCAAGGAAAATGCATAAAAACTGTTAATGTGCTTTTGATGATTTCAGGTTTTAGCCATGAATCCCAAGCATTACTGAACGTTTACTCTAATTATTAACTATTTCTCATTTAACATTTCAAATCCCAATGTGATACAAATGCTCATTAGATAAAATAACTTCTTGTCTTGCATATTAGCATCAGCCACACTGGTACACTCACCTTTGCTTTTGCTTTGTCTGCAATGCAGCATTTTTCTGTGCAGAATTTGTCTAGCTTGGGGACACTGGCGATATTGCTAAAAGGAAAAACTCTCAGCAGCAGATTTTTTTAATGAGAAATTTTTATCAAAATGTGTTTACTTCCTTTCCTTTTTCAAATTATGTGTCACTGGTGCTCAGAGAGCTTTGCTTACATATTTTACAGTCTCTCTGTAGGTGTAGTGACAGGAAAAGAAGCCTGGAGTCAGATGATAGATTGGCAATATAGCAGGAAGGATAACTCACTGTAGCCTGACGAGCAGCAGGGGCGGTCATGAATTGCAGACATTTCATAGTAATTATAGAAGAAGTGTTTGTCAATAATTCATTTGCAGCTGTTGTTGCAGATTAGATTTATATTACTTGATATTTTGGGGAACAGGCTGTTGGATGTAGGTAAAAAAATATATAAGCATGAGATCAGCGTTGGAGACTAGATAATATGAGAAAAAGGAGGAACCAGCGTATGATTTTAACTGACTGTTACTGTTTAACTTAACTTTTAAATATAGTAAAAAAAAAAAAATCTAATTTAGGATTTTAGCAAGTTACCAGTGGATACATCACTGGTGAATAATGATTCTTAATCACTGAACAGGACCAACTTCTTACACTTTAATTCAGTTTTCAATGACAACAACCATTTTTTTTTTTCCTAGTAATGGGAGCATTCACAGTTGCCTCTTTATAATTGTTCCTTGTGAGCCTTAAGACAGAGTTAGCTATGTTTATGGCAATGAATGAAGAAATGAATGCATCCGGAAGACTGTTCACTTACCCTAATGGATTCACTCAACAAGAGCAATTGCTTCTTTATTGAATTTGACCCGAAAACAATTTACGTCTGACATTTACATTCAGATGCACTCTTCAGCTTCTGCATTGCTTCGGCTGCTTCACAATTAATAACCGCTTTATGATTTTATGGTGCAAGAGCTTTCCACCAGTTGTTGGCAAGTGATTTCATGTCCGCTTGTCAACTTGTTCTGCCTCATTCACTGGATCTCATTCGCCTTTACAGGCCTGCTGAGCACTGCAGTAAAGTTCAGTCTAATCAAGAAGAAAATGAGATAGTAGTGCTCTGGACTTCCTAACAGTGTGGCTTGTAATTGGTAGCAAGGAACGCCAGGTTTCAAACAATCTTAAGTAAAGAAGGCTGTTTCATTAGCAGAGAAAAATAACATTTTAAGTCAGATAATATGCAGCTAGTTTGCAATTAGATAAAACTAGATTTACTACTTTTGTTTTAGTTTTTGCTTTTCTTCAGTTTTTTTTTAATTATTAAGAATGTATTTCTTGTATAAGAAAAAAAAAATACAGCAGTGACAATCATGTTTAGTTTATTTTCTAAAAATGGACCAGGTCCAATGAAAAACTGTAATTTAAAACCTGTAAAGCTGTAAAACCTCTGACATCGAAGTGAATGCTTTAACAATTTGCTTTATTAAAAACACAGTTTAGGAGATTTTGTGCAACACCCCCAGTGCATTTCTCAGCTAAGAACAAATTAAGCCCCAAACATAACACTTAAGCAAGAATCTGTAGGTGGTGCGTGAAACCAACCCAAGAGCAAATCTTTGTTACCATTACTTTAAAAACGACCAAAAATATGTTTCTTTCCTTGTAAAATCCAGGGTGGCTGTGTGGCTAGAACAGTCATCCTCCAATGCAAGAGTTGGGTGTTCAATTCCATGCCTAAGCATCCCTGGGCAAGACACTGAACCCCTCATTGCCTCTGATGTGTGTCCGATTGCTGTATGAATGTGATAAAGCTGTGATTATTCTTTATACAGAAATAGCAGAGTGCTGTATGAATGGGTAAATGAGGACACAGATTAAGTTGTAAAGTGATTTGAGTATCTTGATAAGATAGAAAAGTGCTAGAAAAGTGCAGTCCATTTACCATTTAAAACCGTAAAATAAACTGACACTTTGTCACTAATAGAATGGTAATTGGACTGTACTTATATTGTGCCTTTCTATCTTATCAAGATACTCAAAGTGCTTTACACTACAATCTGTGTCCTCATTTACCCATTCAGCACTCTTATTATATCTGTACAAAGAATAATCAGAGCTTTATCACATTCATAACTGATGGGACACACATTGGTGGCAATGAGGGGTTCAGTGTCTTGCCCAGGGACACTTCAGTATATGACTGCTGGTGGAATCGAACCCCAACTCTCCTATTGGAGAACGACTGCTCTAACCACTCAGCCACAGCCGCCCTAGAAACTTTTCTTTACAACAGTATTCAATTCTATAAATTCACCAAACGATTAGAAGATTTTGTACTTGTACATGTTCACACCCAGTACCCACATGACACAATGTGTGTACCACCAAGCCAGGGTGTCAGTAGAAGAGGGTGTCTTGTAGCTTGAATGTATCATGTAAAGCCCATCCATTATTTACGCAGCACAGTGATGGTGTGTGCCTTAAGAGCAGAGTGAAGGATGAATCTAGTCTAGAAAGTCTGCTTCATCCCACATGTGCAGCTGTGTTCATTCTCTAAACACACACACACACACACACACACACACACACACACACACACACACATATTGTACATATCCAGAGTAGCTGCCGAGGCTCTGCAGGAGGGCTGACAGCTCAACTGTCTAACTAATGATTTTTCTCCTGCTTTCTATCCTGTGCTCTCTTTCTCTTGTGGTTTCCCCGAACCAGGTATGGCCTACACCAATACTGCTGCTCATAGTAAAGCGGCTGTTTGCCGTTCTCAGGTTAAAGCTTACCCTTTAAGCCATTTACACACACCTTTAATACCCAGCCACTGACTAGTCAAGTGACAATATTTGTGAATGGCTATGCACCATCCACGAACAGAACAACCCACTAGCATGCATGAACAACATTTTAATGTTACTAATGCTATTAAAAATAAAAAACAACAACTCCTGACTGTGAAGTCGGGGGGGGGGGGGGGAGTGCTACAGAGTCATGTTAGAGGTCAATGCAGACACTGGTTAGCTTCTAGTGTCAAATTCTAAAACAGTCACCATTTCAAAACCACATACACTTTCTGTCACACTGGTCCTGTGCCTTTGAACTTCTCAAATGATTTTTGCAAGGCTTCACCAATTTAAACACCCTCTCCCCCACCATTTGATATGAGTTGTAGAACGTTGGAGCCATTTTAACTTTTACCCCCATTGAATAATTACAAGATCTACGTAGTGGGGAATTTATCAGATGGCAAAAATCACACAGTCAAGACTTGGTTACTAAAGAACACCAACCATCTTTCTTCTTACACTGTTTTAAATCAAACATTTTCCCCAAGCAACAGTTAGGCTCGCTAGCAGAGCTAAATAACTAGCTAATTTTAACTTGTGCTCATTAAAATAAGAGAACAAAAACACCTTTTTATTTATTTATTTATTTTATTTGATAAAGCTTTTGATTTGTTGGTTTGTCCATGTTCTAACCCTCACCTCTGGGAATGAGGCAGCTGACTCCTTTCCTTATAGAAAGGAGTTGCTGAGGTGCTTTAGGCATCTGACTGGATACCTCCCTTTGAAGGTTTTCCAAGCACATCCCACTTGAATGAGACCCTGCTACTGACCCAGAATTTGCTGGAGGGATTATATATATTCTCTGGTCCATGAACATTGTGGGATCCCTCAGGAGGAGCTGGAGAGTATGACTGGGGAGAGGGATGTCTGGGTTTCCCTTCTGAACATGCTGCTATCTGACCACAGATAAAGTGGTCAGTGGAAGATAATGTGTGAATGAGTGAGAAATTTGTAATTAGATTGAAGGATTTAGAAATTCAGAAAAATATATTTTGTTTTTCTGACCATCAGCAGTTTTACTTTTCTGGAAAATCTTGCAATCTGGGTCTTCTTCTTCTGGGTTAACTATAGGCTCTTTTATGTGACGGTTCAGCAAAATGGCCATAGAAACTAGTCCATTGTTAAACTCTCTCTGTTGTCAGTCATCGTTGATATTTCTTCTGTAATAAACCTGTTTGTTGTTGTTGTTTAATCCAGCGAGCAGGTGTTCACACTATTGTCATCACTTCATTGCATTACTGATAAACGGCACTGTTGCTTACTTTTTCTCGTCAGTCAATCTGAATCTGTTACTACCTTGTTTAGTGGCATAGAAGTGCAGCAAAGGTGGGCTGTCTGTGACCCTTCTTGTCTTCTTGGTCCATTCAGAAGACACAATGAGTCAGAACACATCTCATTCTCAAACTGATTCATGTGGTGAAAGAGCCTATTGTCAAATTTGATACTTTTTCAGAATCCTCTTGATGTCAGACACACCCCAACAAACACGAGCTGGTAAAATACTGGCAGAGACATTTTTTTTATATATATGGCAAACATACTGACTCCAGCAAGGCACAACTAAATCTATA
>NC_056503.1:25785796-25799429 GCF_014905685.2 Nematolebias whitei | reverse complement strand
CATGTCTGATTTACGTCTGATTTGACAAGGTTATATGACAAAATAACTACCGTAACTAGAGGACAAAAGAGAAAAAGCCAAGGGACCATTAAGATTTTTTTTTCTTTTTGCGGTATGGGTGGGGAGAGGGGTTTTTATGTATTGCTATAAAATTTTATTTATCAGCCTAAATATTTTTTCTATTTCCACAGTTTGAGTTTTTTCACTGAGACTGTTTAAAACAGGCAGAAAAGTATCTTTACAGCTTTTTGATTATGCAATTTAATCAACCTGTTGTCCTGTAGAGAATTATTGATCTTATTACTATTTGGCCCGAAGAAATGTACTAAAGATTAGATTAGCTCCTCTGATTATTGCATTGGTTTTTCAAGGGTCTTATTGTGCTCTCAGTGTAATTCCTCCTTTTAAGAACATCAGGCACAATAATAAAATGAAACACAATAATACAAAGTAAAAAACAAAAATGTTGTTGATTTTAGTCATTAAGAATAGAGGATTAATAGATTTGATGTAAAATCATTATCAGATGGCAACAAAAACTCTTTTTCATTATTTTATTTATTTTTTTTTTATAAATGAACAAATCATTATAACATCAGGCAAGGGAAAAAAACAGTCCTTGACAAATCAAATGTCTAAAACAGAAATCAAATCCCCCCCATATCAAAAATTAATTAAATTAAAAATAAAATTTAAGAAACTAAAACTGGTCAGGGCTCAAAGTAAGAATAAATACAAACTGAAGAATACATATTGTATTAGGTATTTGGAATCAGAGATGCATCTAAATAAATTAAGTAAGGCTGCCAAATTTGGCAATGCACTCTTAGCTACACACAAGGCAAATTCCATTCATTGAATTTGTGTGCTTTTTAATGAACTTTTAAAAGTTGTAATGTTCAAGGATTCAAGGATTCAAGGTTCTTTATTTGTCATTCCATCACATGTGGTACATGTGTTGAAATGAAATTGTGTAAACAGAGTCCAAGTTACATCTAACAAAAGTATTAAAATGTAAAAGAAAACAGCAATAATATCCAAGATATGAATTCAGAAAAAAACATTAATAAAAATACACTAAGCACTAGAAACATAAAAACAAAACACCGAACAGCAGCACGAACATGAGTCTATGTGAGCAGATGAGTACGTATGAACACAGCAACACGAAACAGATCAGCAGCAACATGATGTGATTTTTTTCACAATGATTATTCTGGTTAGAGATTCATGAGTCTAACAGCCTCAGGGTAGAAGCTATTCCTCAGTCTAGTGGTTCTACACTTAATGCTCCTTAACCTCCTTCCTGAGGGGAGTGGGGTAAAAAATGTGTGTGCTGAGTGAGTGGGGTCCTTCGTGATGCAGGTGGCCCTCTTCCTGCATCTGGAGGTGTAAATGTCTGTGATGATGGGGAGACTGAGTCCAACAGACTTCTGTGCAGCCTTCACCACTCTCTACAAAGCTTTTCTTTCTGCAGCTGTGCAGCCTCCATGCCACATGTTGATGCTGGAGCACAGGATGCTCTCCACTGCACAGCTGTAGAAGGAGGTGAGTACTGAGCTTCCCAGACCAGCTCCTCTCAGCCGCCTGAGGAAGTAGTCTCTGATGAACTTTCTTGATCAGGCTGGTGATGTTGTTGCCCCAGCTGAGGTTTTCATTCAAGTGCACACCTAAGTACTTGTAGCTGGAGACCATGTTTCTGGAAACCATGATAATGTCCCCCAGTAAACCAATTTCTGGATCCAGCTGTACATTAATTATTGTAATACTGTTTAAGGTGGAGCAGATATAGTCCCCAAAAGACATTGTCTGTGTACATATCCAGGTGCAGTGACAATGTATAGAGACTGAGTTTGGGAGGGTTTGCGTCTTGGATACCAGGATGATGATGTAACAAAAATATATTTGAATGTTTATTAGTAGTTTATTCACAGGTAAACATCCAAACCAGCCACTACGGATCACAAGCCAGTGTATCTCTTGTGCCAGTCCCAAGCCCGGGTAAATGGTGAGGGTTGTGTCAGGAATGGCATCCAATGTAAAATGTGGGAAATGTGTCAGGAGACAGAGGGAGAAGAGGAAAGTGAACAATGTAGGACTGAGGATAGCAACTCTAAATGTGGGGACAATGACAGGCAAAGGTATAGAGCTGGCTGACATGATGCAGAGAAGAAAGGTACATGTTTTATGTGTCCATGAGATCAAGTGGAAGGACAGTAAGGCTCACAGCATTGGAGCAGGGTTCAAACTGTTTTACCATGGTGTGGATAGAAAGAGAAATGGAATAGGGGTGGTCCTGAAGGAGGAGTTGGCAAAGAATGTAACAGAGGTGAAAAGAGTGTCAGATAGGGTGATGTGCCTCAAGGTAGAAGTAGAAGGTCTGATGCTCAACATTGTCAGTGGTTATGCTCCATAGGTTGGATGTGATGAGGAGGAGAAAGATACATTTTGGAAAAATCTGGAAGTGATAGAGAATATTCCCAGGGAGGAGAGAGTGGTGATCGGAGAAGACCTGAATGGACATGTTGGTGAAGGAAACAAAGGGGATGAGGAAGTGATGGGTAGGTTTGGTGTCAAGGAAAGAAACCAGGAAGGACAGATGGTGGTGGATTTTGCCAAGAGAATGGAAATGGCTGTAGTCAATACCTATTTCCAAAAGAGGGAGGAACATAGAGTGACCTATAAGAGTGGAGGAAAGAGTATGTAGGTCGACTACATTCTGTGTAGAAGAGGAAACCTGAGAGAGATTGGGAACTGTAAGGTTGTGGCAGGGGAGAGCGTGGCCAGACAGCATCAGATGGTTGTGTGTAGAATGACTGTTGTTGTGAAGAAGAGAAAAAGAGTAAAATCAGAGAAGAAGACCAAATGGTGGAAGCTGAAGAAGGAAGAATGTTGTGAGAAATTCAGAGAGGAGCTGTTGAAGGCTCTGAGTGGTAAGAAAGCAACAGTAATTAGAGAGACAGGTAGGAAGGTACTTCGTGTGTCATCTGGACAGCGAATGGATGATAAGGAAACCTGGTGGTGGAACAGTGAAGTGCAGGACGCCGTTCAAAGAAAGATATTAGCCAAGAAGAAATATGACAGTGAGAGGACTGAAGAGAGGAGACGGGAATATAAGGAGATAGGACATAGAGCAAAGAGGGAAGTAACTAATGAAAAGCAGAGGGCGTATGATGAGTTGTATGGGAGACTGGACACTAAAGAGGACGAGAAGGAGTTGTACCGATTGGCAAGACAGAGGGATCAGGCTGGAAAGGATGTGCTGCAGGTTAGGCTTATTAAAGATAGGAATGGTAATGTTCTAACAAGTGAGGAGAATGTGACGGGAAGATGGAAGGAATACTTTGAGGAGCTAATGAATGAAGAGAATGAAAGAGAAAGAAGAGTAGAGGTCATATAAACTGAACCAGGAAGTGGGAAAGATTAGTGAGGGCGAAGTCCGGAAAGCTCTGAAAAGAATGAAGAAGGGGAAGGCAGTAGGACCCGATGACATACCAGTGGAGGTTTGGAAATGTCTTGGAGAGATGGCAGTGAGGTTTTTGACTCAAATATTCAATGGCATATATGAGGGTGAAAAAAAATGCCTGAGGAATGGAGAAGAAGTGTGCTGGTGGCCATTTTTAAGAGCAACGGTGATGTACAGAGTTGTAGCAACTACAGGGGAATTAAGTTGATGAGCCACATGATGAAGATCTGGGAGAGAGTTGTGGAAGCAAGACTTAGACAAGAGGTGACTATCTGTGAGCAGCAGTATGGTTTCATGGCAAGAAAGAGCACCACAGATGCCATCTTTGCTTTGAGAATGCTGATGGAGAAGTACAGAGAGGGTCAGAAAGAACTCCATTGTGTCTTTGTGGATTTAGAAAAAGCATATGACAGAGTGTCAAGAGAGGAGGTGTGGTATTGCATGAGGAAATCTGGAGTGGCAGAAAAGTATGTTAGACTGGTACAGGACATGTATGAGGACAGCAGAACAGTGGTGAGATGTGTTGTAGGAGTAGCTTCAAGGTGGATGTGATATTGCATCAAGGATCAGCTCTGAGCCCCTTCTTGTTTGTTCTGGTGATGGACTGACTAACTGATGAGGTCAGGCAAGAATCCCCATGGACTATGGTGTTTGCAGATGGCATTGTGATCTGTGGTGAGAACAGGGAACAGGTGGAAGAGAACTTGGAGAGGTGGAGGTATGCACTTGAAAGAAGAGGAATGAAAGTCAACCATAGTAAGACAGAGTACATGTGTGTGAATGAGAGGGAGGCCAGTGGAACAGTGAGGCTATAAGGAGCAGAGGTCACAAAGGTGCAGGACTTCAAGTACTTGGGTTCCACTGTCCAGGAAAATGGGAAATGTGGTAAAGAAGTGAAAAAGAGAGTCCAGACAGGATGGAGTGGAGGGATAAACGTTTCAGAAGTGATTTGTGACAAAAGAGTGTCAGCAAAGGTCAAAGGAAAAGTTTTCAAGACAGTGGTGAGACCAGCTATGTTGTATGGTCTGGAGACAGTGGTATTGACATAAAGTTAGGGAGGCCAGACTGAGATAGTTTGGACATGTCAAAAGGAGGGACCGTGGGTTTATTGGTAGAAGGATGTTAGAAATGCAGCTGCCAGGAAAAAGACAAAGAGGAGATATATGGATGCAGTTAGAGAGGACATGAAGGTAGTTGGAGTGAGGACAGAGGATGCAGAGGACAGAGTGAGGTGGAGGAGGATGACTTGCTGTGGCGTCTCCTGAAGAGGGACAAGCCGAAAGAACAAGAAGAAAATTCACAGGTAAACATTCAAGATATTTCAATCAATTTAACAATTACTCATAAAAGATAAATATTAATATATCTAAATTTTTCTGAACTGTGATGACCATTAGACTAAAGTAATTTATTGAAAATGGGCCCCAGTGGGACATTTTTTACTGCATTTATTTTTAAACAGCACATATCGAGTTTCTAAGTATTAATAAGTTTTTTATTTTTTATTTTTTTACAAAATTCCCCAGGGAGACATATGGCAGTTTCTCTCACCAGTGATCTAGTACTTTACACATTTGGTAAAATAGAACTAGCTAGCTTTTGTTACATAGGAAGTCAGCTACATTAGGTCCAAGTCTCATGTTTGAACTCAAACAAACTGGATGTAAATTCATTTTGTCTTGTGTTTTTTTCTTGTTGGCAAAAAAGAACAAAAAGATAAGAATCCCTGTCTGCTGCCATGTTTTAGAAATACATTCTGATTGGTTGGCTGAATCTTCGGATCACTTTATTAGGACAGCTTGCTTCACCATGGGCCAGCTGGCATCCAGTCAAGATAGTCACGCACATAATCTCAAACACAGATTCGCTTTCTCCGTGTTTCTGTCTCGTAAACACTTCTGAGAGCTGCCAGCATTGAGAAGCCACTAGCTGTTGAAGTAAACTGACACAATTTATCAATGGTACAATTGAAAGGGAGGTGTTGAATATGGGCAAAGAAAAAAAACAAAAGTTTTAAAAAGGACACAGAGAAAATAGTAGCAGTGATGGTTAAGGCTGCAAGAAATTGAGATAATAAAAAAAGTGTGTAAGAATAGAAAACTGTATGTTTTGAAGGAATGCATTTGACCCCTCACCTTGCATTCAAAAGAGATCTGTTAGCATGCTGATGGTGTGTTAGGGATGACTCTCTGATTTGACCATGTCAAATCTGAGCTCAGTATTTGTACATATTATTCTATAGCTCAGGGCTATTCAACTAAATTTCTCAGGGGCCACAGTTACTGAAAGCCAAGAGCTCAGGGGCCAGACATCCAGCAGTTATTGTCATTAAGTAGGTTGTTTTATGGTTTAAAAGTTTGTTTTATTTAAAAATGAACCCATTGGTCGGCCGAACTGAGCTCATCTGTGGTCCTGATTTGGCCCCCGGGTTGCCAGTTGAGCAGCACTGTTATAGCTCAATTTGTAACAACTAAGCTATAGCAATTTGTGTGTTTGTCCAAGGATTATGCTTTTGATGCCAAGATAGGCACAGTTTGATTATTATTATTTTTTTTATATCTGTATTCTGTGGTAAAACAGAATAATTTACTCCTGTTTAAATATTTTTTTGTATTGTGATAAACGTCGGTCTTGTGATAAACATATGGTAAGCCTTACCTAAAACTCCAGTTGCTTGGCATTTGGCTCTTCCATTAGTTTTAGTGCTGTAAAAAATTCTGGTACCAATCTAAAAAAATGCTTAGTAATTTGGCCAAAATTCACTCACACCACATAGACTCAGAAACAACTTGATTGCCTACTTTCTCCCACTGACATCACTAGGGATCAGAGCTGGAGACAATAAATGCACTTAACGGCCTAAAAAGTCTCATTATGAAATGCCTCTCTACGTTGTTGAGCTGGCCCTGGCCCCTCTTAGTGCTGCAGTTTAAATGGGATTGTTACCTCATGCTGCAACTGAACAAACTAGTTAAATCTCCATTCAGTGACCACTTCAGTCTCAATTACTCATATTGAACTATTACGGCTGAAAGTGGACGCTAACCTGTCTATGGCGAGGTGCTTGCAGAGGTGAATCAGTGCACACTTATGTTTCCAATTTTTATTGGGCAAATATGGTAATATAAGAAAGATATATTGGGCCCTCGCAGCTGCAGACATTTTGAATTTGTGATTATAGTTGTAAAAAAAACAAGAGATGTACTTTAGGATTCTAGTAGGAAAATTTGTTACAGTTTAAAGCATGCTGCAAAGACCAAGCAGATTAAAAAAAGAACGGAAAAAGGTGTAATTACATGACAATTAAATATGGTGACTTAAAAAATGTATTTTCAAATAAACAAGTCTTATGTTGTTACCATAAAATCTGTAACTGCTTTCGTCTTAAGATGTTAGAGAGTGGCTGTAAAGTTGGAAGACGCTTTTTTCATTCATTTTTTATGACAGTTTTTTTCAGACGCAAGCCCAGTCTATACTATCACAGATGTTTTTCTTCTCTTTGATACATCTTACAATTTCCTCTGTTATTAATCTTTTCAGCACATTATCAATGTCTAATGGTGACAGGAACTGGACAAAGCCAGCCAGATGAAAAATAACCAGTCATTTTTAAATATTAGTTGCCATATGCAAAATTCAATGCAACCTTTATTTATACAGGGTAGTCTCATTGAGCCTCGAGGACTCTTGTACAAGAGAGACATGTTTTTTTTAACAAAGAGTGATGACAATAGTAGATGACAACGAAAACAGTAGACATTTTTAAAAGAAGGCATATCAATTGAAAAAAAACCAACAAATGTAAAAAAAAATATGTTAAAAAACAAACAAAACAGCTATGTACATTATAAAGCAATATAAAATGTTAAAAACAGGAACATGTCTGTATTGATTTTTCCTATGAACTTAGCAGTTGTTTGAAGCCACTTAGAGAGGTCAAGGTTGAGAGCGTCATATCTTTTTGCAAGATATTCCAGGAAACAGAAGCGGAGTAGGAAAAGGCCCTTTTGCCTAGTTTAGTCCTCACTGAGGGGACACTGCAGGTAATAATGTCCTGAGAGTTCACGCTGTCGCTGCACTCACACAGAGACATGTAGGAGGAGATGTATGAAGACAGCAGACCAAGAAGTGATTTAAATATGAAAATGTACCAGTGAGAGAGTCTGTGTGAAGTTAATGATGACCAGTTAACCAGTGAATACAGGGTGCAATGGTGGGCACAGTAGTTTCAGCCAGTTATGAATGTGCACCGTGATAGATGGCATCCAACATCTGCAGGGTGCTTGTAAGGGTGTTCATGTAAATAATGTCACTGTAGTCAATCGAGGAAAGGCAAGTTGCAGTTACAAGGAGTTTCCTACCATTCAGAGTTAGACAGGATCTATTTCTGAAAAAGAAACCTAGTTTTACTTTCAGATTTTTTCAATGTGGGGCTTAAAAGAGAGATGCAAATTGACTAAAATACCCAAATATTGGTAGGAATTGACAAACTCAATAGGAACACCATTCGAAGATAAAATCAAGGAAAGGACTGCTGGGACCAACTCCTGTTACAACATCCCTTTGCTTTTGTCTGCATTTAGTACAAGTTTGAGATGGAACAAATCAGCCTGGATGATGGCAAAAGCAGATTGCAAAAGCTGGAAGACATTAGCAACTGTTTTAGTTCAACAGTAAACCACTGTATAATCCGCATAGAAATGTAAAGATGCATCAGGGATGATCTGACCTACATTACCTATGTAGATTGTGAAGTGTGTGGGGTCTAAGATAGAACCTTGTGCTACACCGTTATTAACAGTTAGATAACTGGAATAAGTCTCCATTAATGAAAATAGGTTAAATAGGTTAAAATAGGTTTTACATTGTTGTTTAAAAATATATATAGAGAGATTTTGGTCCAAACAAACCCATCAAATCTGAGTTTAATACCACCACCCCCCACCACCACTACCAAGAAATAAAGAAACAAACAATATAATGAAGTAAAAGTAGAATAAGAGTGAAATGGAAAAACAACATTGTACCAAACTGTAAAGAATCATTGAGACAGACAGACAGAGACACACATCGAGACAGTGAAACACAATTAGTTTAGTGGAGTTCTGTGAGCTTGAAGTCTGCAGAGGAATGTATAAATAAATTACAGATCATGTTACTGTAAAGCATACGACTAGATTCGTTGCACACCAAAGACATTAATACTGAACAGCTTAGGTCAAAGTCAGACAAGTGTAATACTCAAGTCTGTAATTAAGCAAAAATAAATAAATAAATATAATAATAATAATAATAATTAATATTATTATTATTATTATTATTTATTAAACACCCGCTATCACCAAAAGAATGTGATGGGCATGCAGGTCAGCAGCACATGCTGTGTGTGTGGGGAAGCAGAGGAGGGCATTAGACATATAGTTTCTGGCCGCAAAATATTGGCCACAAAAGAGTACCTGGAAAGACACAACAAGGTTGGGACATACCTGCACTGGTAATTGTGCCAGAGAATGGATGTAGGTACAACTGACAAGTGATCTGAGCACAGGACTGAGAAAGTGCTTGACAATGGGGCTTATGTCGTCATGTAGGACATGACCATCCCTACTGATCGTACAATCTCTGCAAACCGGCCAGACAATGTGCTCCATGACAAGAACAACAAAATGTGTTACTTGCTTGATGCGTCTATCCTGAATGACAATAACATCCTAAAGATACAATCAAAGAAGGAAAAAAAAAAAGTACAAGGACCTGGAGATAGAAGTGCAATGCATGTAGAACACAAAAACTCAAATTCTACCTATTGTAATTGGAGCTTTAGGAGCCATGAAGAAAGTATTTCAAGAGGAACTAACTCCCATGTAGAGTCCATGTCAAAGAAATGTAAAAGACTGTGCTGCTAGGGACCGCTAACATACTTTAACAAGTACTCGGCTGAATACGAGTGGAGTGCAGAGATTAACCATGAGGGACCTGGTTGGCCCCTGGTGAATGACCCAGCAATAAATGAAGAAATGCTGACAATAATAATAATAATAATAATAATAATAATAATATTAACACATTTGTATTTTTTTGTTAAAATGATTACAGCTGCTAATAGGTCTAAAAACATGAACAAATATAAAGACAGCGAAAAAATAAATCACAAAGAGCTTTTCTAAATGACTTGTTCTTGCCAGTATGGTCTTCAAGTCATGTCATATTTGATTTAAATGTTTGTATGTACACTTCACACATTGCTGTAGTCAGAATGTATGAATACCTTACCTAGATTATGTAATATAATGTTAGATTCAGTCTGCCACACATGAAAGAAACCTTTACTTCTTCACTCTTGTTTCTATAAATCAGTTCTCACTTATTCTCTCTAAAAGTGTATACAGTCTGTGTCTCAGAGGATGAGTGTGGATAGACTGCAAAGTCACTTAAACTATTTTCTTGAATGTTTAGCTGAGCCTCAGGGGCAGCAAACAGAACACAGTAGGTGGCAGTCCGAGGGAAGTACTTGTGCACGAAACAATTCCTTCTACTTTGTGAGACATCTAAACTTAGTTATTTAATAAAACTATAGAGTGGCATAAAGCCAATTTGATACTTTAACGTGTGGCATGTGCAGGGCAATCTAAATGCATTTTTAAAAAAAATAAAGCACCAATATTTATAGTTACACACAAGTGTGCAACAATATATAATGATAATATATAATATATAATAAAGTATTTTTGAATTTAATTGAAAATACACATAGAATAGTTATAAACAAGGGTACAACCAAGGGTGTCAGAAGCATCCGTAATGTGGGGGGGGGGACACAATGATGTGTGTAGGCGCATGTGCGTGCTAAAATGTGTACACTAGTGTACAAAAAAGAAGCATTTTACTTACAAAGTAGATTTCCTTTAGAGGCGGCTGTGGCTGAGTGGTTAGAACAGTCGTCCTCCAATGTGAGAGTTGCTGGTTCGAATCCACCAGCAGTCACATGCCGAAGTGTCCCTGGGCAAGACACTGAACCCCTCATAGCCTCTGATGTGTGTCCCATCAGTGTATGAATGTGATCTAAAAGCACTGATTAGTCTCATTAGAATTATGTTTTTCAATTAGCTTTGTAGAGATCTAGTAGAGTGCTGTATGAATGGGTAGATGAGGACACAGATTGTAGTGTAAAGCGCTTTGAGTATCTTGAAATAAGATAGAAAGGCGCACTATAAGTACAGTCCATTTACCATTTATCTGACAACTTCTGTACTGTGCAGCACTTTGTGCACCTTTTGGCTGCTGGAAAGGGCTCTATAAACAAAGTTTGATTGATTGATTGAGTTGGATTTCTTACCTTGGTATGATATACAATTAGTGTTATGCCAGAAATCGATGCACTAATGTATTTATTTAGTTTAAACCAAAATTTAAAATAAGAACACAGTTTACTGTATAAAGCAAGGTCAAGGATTAAGAGTAATGGGTTAAAAACCAACATATTCTCACTCCCTACTCGTCATATGTTGACACGCGCGGTCAGGTTCCCTCTGCGTTACATGCTTGATGCGTCGGGTAGCCCCTTCTCATCATTAATTGACGTGTGGGGTGCTCTCATTGAATATTTTTTTCTTTCAACCTTTATTTAGACAGGTTAATCCCCACTGAGCCTCGAGGACTCATTTACAAGAGAGACCGGAATGTTATGCCGTGATCTCCTTTTCCAGTTTGGACAGTGATGCATTTTCATATACGTTTATTTTTTAATAACAGGATGGACTTTCTGTCATAAATTTAAAAAAAAGGACAGATCTCACCTGATAAAAATCCAATAAGAAGTAAAAGTTGACGTCATTGTCTGGGACAGATTTTTGTACTATAAAATACCACACACATCAATTAATGACAAGAAGGGGCTACCCGACACGTCAAGAATGTATTGCTGAGGCAACCTAACTGCTCAATATATGACGAGTAGGGAGTGAGAATATGTTGTTAAAAACACACCTTCCATGCCCTTCCATAAAAAAAGAAAATATATGCAGGTAATAACAGTTTATCTGCATACTATTTTAGAGCTAAGGGCATAGTACAAATTTAAAAAAAAGGCATCTCCTCAAATAAACTATGATGTTTTGTGATAAACTAACTCAGAATATCTTGGTAATACTTTAACAATAAAGCCTTATGGAGAGATTAGCTGGTTTCTGGGCAACACCGCATTGTGACTGTGTTTTTTATGAAGTGCATCTCATGTCCTTTTCGATTGCACTTCAATTAAATATGGTTTATTTAATTGTATTCCATGTTTTGAGCATCTATCTGCTGTCCTGGTCATAAACGGCACATTTGGATGTGCTAGAAGCACATTTGTGTTAGGATTCTATCTATGGGTGTGAGCCCACTGGTGCAGGCAAGCACAGGGAACTCGCAGGGTACAACAAAATAATATTTATTAACAAAATAAAAGGCTGATGAGGCAGCAATACTCACATAGGGTATAGGTATCACAAAGGTATCACTTAGGAGAAAGACAGAACCATATTGTTTGACAATGTGCAGACACGGAGAACATAGAGGCACATATTTAAATACAAAGGCTAATGAACAGACAATGACAAACACCTGGGAAGGACAACAGGTGGCGGAGGCAGGAACTGATTACAAGAGGGAGAAACACTGAGGAAAGCAGGCCAGAAGACGCATGAATCACACAAACACACACAGATCATCTCAATTTTAAGATTTGATCATGTATTTTAATACTCATTTATTGTTACGTTGTGTTGTATGGTGAGCTGTCCTCTGGGTGGCGCAAGAAAGGGGCACTACAGAAGTGCTACAAAGACATCATCAAGGCCTCCCTGAATGCGAGTAATATCGACCCCCAAAACTGGTCCACGCTTGCCGCTGACCACGATGCCTGGCAGTCAACCATCCATGAGACGTGGGCTCCTTTGAGACAGAAAGACGCACCAGCCTGGTGGACCAGCAGACCAGGAGAAAGAACAGAGCACCCACTCCCACCCCTGACCACACATTCACATTCACTTGCAGACACTGTGGCTGAGGATGCCACTTCAAGATCGGTCTCATCAGTCACCAGAGGACCTGCAGTCGTGGACACCCTTTATGATCTTTGGAGACAAAGTCAAACCAGAGAGATTATTATGTATTGCCTCCCAGCACATGCTGCTACAATAAAGATACACTTTTATTTTTTTTACATACAATATACTTTTTTTTATTGAAAAAATTTTGTTTTCTAGTAATAATATAATCAGATTTGTCTGTTTGACTCTGTTTTTATCTTTTAATAACCACAAAAAGCAGGTATACTTTACACGATGTTGCTAAATTAAGCATGTTGTTTTGGGGAGTCAATTTGGAGTTTTACAAGCCACAAGCCTGTATTTTCATATTCTGAGCTAAAATAAAATAAAATAAAATGATGCATTATTTTTTCTGGCTTGTATGGGAAATTAAACTTGAGAAAATTGAATTCAAGTTACCATACACCAGTTAAATATGATGCTTTGTACCATAAAATATTTATGTACAGTAGCATTACTCTGTTTTCAGAGCAGTCGCATTCTGTTTGAGATATAGTTTAGGCTGGAACTCTATGACCAGATCCAATTTGACATTTTCCCTTAATGTTCTAGCACTCCCTCAAATGTTAGGCCTGGAGAGGTGGAGGAGAAGTGCTAATGCACACTGATTAGACTGGTTCAAACAAGAAATTTTGAGGTCACACCAGAAAGCAATTCAGTTTATATGTATATAGGGGGAGTGGTGGCGCAGAGGTTGGAAGATGGGCTTGTGATCGGAAAGTCGCAGGTTCACCTCCCGGTACCGTCAACATCAAAATGTGGGTGGAAAAGGTGAAATACCCACACTTCCTTCCACCCTCATTCGCTCCACTCTGGGCCACTGAGCAAGGCCCTTAACCCCCACCATCTGCTCCCTAAATCTGGTCTCTCTTGAAAATGAGTTCTCGTGGCTCAATGAGACTACCTGTATAAATAAAGGGTAAATGAAAAAAATAATAATAATAAATAAATAAATATATATATATATATATATATATATATATATATATATATATATATATATCCTGATGCATGCTCAATAATCCAGGTAGAAAGATAGATAGATAGATAGATAGATAGATAGATAGATAGATAG
>NC_056503.1:25757311-25785696 GCF_014905685.2 Nematolebias whitei | reverse complement strand
AGATAGATAGATAGATAGATAGATAGATAGATAGATAGATAGATAGATAGATAGATAGATAGATAGATAGATAGATAGATAGATAGATAGATAGATAGATAGATAGATAGATAGATAGATAGATGATAGATAGAGATATGCATAAAAACATTAAGTTGTAAGCCTAATTTGCTAACAGACTTTGAAAACAAGCTTGACAGTCAACATGTGGGCATATGATTGATATGATTAGGCTTTCAATCACTCAAAAAAAAAATATATAAACTGACAAATGAAAGTGTATCAAATTACTCTCCTGACACAATGGAATAGTTGAATGCTACTTGCAGAGTTTTTTTTTTTTTTTTTTTTGTGAAGTGCCAAGGGGTATCGATAACCATAATGAGTGAAATACAGTCTACAAGGCAAGATGATGTTTAAACAGATCCATGTGTATGATTACAATCTTGCCATTGCTTTATTGATTTGTAAAATATAATATGCCTTTGGTGAGTGCACACTGATCATATTGAAAACTGTCTCAGGTGTTATGATGCTTCTTGTGTTGTGCAAGTAATATGTTAGATGCATTCAACTAAACTGTCATCCTTTTAATGAATGTAAAACAGAAGTCTAATAAAAAAAAAATTAATGGACTTTAAGCTCAGGCCATTGTTTTATCGACAAAGGAGAGATTATGTTGTAAATTTGAACGTTTTTCTTTTCATTAAATGGAAGTCCTAGGAAAATAACTGAACCAAGTCCATAATGACCTCAAATGCGTTGCACAAGCACCTGAGTGTGTGAGAATGCCATCGCACACTATTCTGTTGATAAATCCCCATTATGTGTGCTTATCACAACCTTGAATGAAAACCTTGGTGAATGCATCTGGCAAAATAGGCGATCTACATGTCACACTGCAGAGCATTCAGAGAATTAATTAAAAGTTGAAAGGGCCATCAAGAACGAGAGAATGCCAGAGGCAGTAAATAGCAAAGGAGACAAGCTTCTTATGGAAAAGAGACGAGGTAGAGCATCCCACTGAAAATAGGATTTGTCTAAGACAAAAGGATGACCACTAACAGGTAGATGGCATTAGCCCGACACATTTTGTTTGTGATTGAAGGTTATTCAGTCAATTAATTAGTCATTTTATGTCAGTAAAATTGACATTTATTTCTCTAAACCATTCATGTTCATTTTGAATCAGCTATTTTTGAAACCTTTCACATCTTATCAGGACTTAAAAAACATAAATAGAGGGTTTAAAGAAAAAAACAAACAAAGGGGTGAAGAAAGTATAAGCTGACCATGTATAAAAAAGGAGCTGGTGAATAAACGGATGATGCAAAAGCAGACATCAAATGAAACACTGGAAGAGTAAATTCACCGTTTAAATTGCTCAGTAATGAGGTCCGGGAGAAGTCGAGTGTTCAGGAATAGACCAAGGGATATATGATGTGTCTCAGTGACCACGGCTCATGGCAGCAGTGTGTGTGTGTGTGAGAGCAAGAGAGTAAATGGAAGGTGTTTTATTAGAAAGGGTTGATTAGGTCATTTTCAATGTTTAGATCTTCCATCCCCTTCATTATCGCTGCAATGGCATTAACACACATAGACTGGTGTGAGATGGATAAGCAGATACATGAGTGAGCACTGACCACTGCGCTGTGCAGGGAAACAATAAGGACTTGGAGGTGGGGAGAAAGTGAGAAAACAAGAGCCAGACAAGTGGAGTGGGAGGACAGAGAGTTTAACGCCATGAGAGAGAACGTGAGGGAAGAAAATTCAAGAGAAATAAGACCAAATAAAGTTAATGAAAAACATCAAAGCACATGGAGAAAACAAGCACATTCAAAATACTGTTAGGTTGGATATGTACCAGTAGTTTATTTTTTTTTATGCTAGCAGATTTTATTTTTGATTTAAAATAAGTTGGACAGTGTGATGCAACAGTTCCATGCTGAAATACCTCTTCTGCTATTGGATTGAAAACATGTAGCTATCTGGGGATTTAGTTTTGATCTTGAGGCTGTGCTGTGGAATATTTTTTAAAGCCCAGTCTACTGATGCTTGATTCATTTTAAACTGACTTTTTTTTTCAGTTTATTTTCTATGACTTGTCATAGAATGTTTATAGCAGTTTATGTTTAAAAACATAAGAATATTCTGAGTATTTTTTTTAATCAAAAGTACTATTTTTTTATTTTTTATTTTTATTGTAATGATCCAACCATCCAATCATCCAGTATCTTTACCTGATTCTTCCGTTTTGGGTCACAGGGGTCACTGGTGCCCATATCCAGGATTCTCTCAATTATTAATGTTATTTTCTTACAATCACATTATGATAGTGACAGGATCAGGATAAAGAAATACAGAAATAGGAAGAAAAAGAAAACTGGCTCTGGTGTTGTGGTTTCTATGGAACAACAAAATAATGCACTTGTGCAAAAAACACTGCAATGTCATTGTTTCTTAAAATATCTAAATTTCAAGTCAACACAAACATGATAAATATGTTCAGTTTGGAAAGTGTCCTTAACAATTTTAAACAGTCACCAAACATCCCTGTTTGCATGGGAAGAGGTAGTGCACCTAAAGAAAAAAATGTCCTATTCTAAATTGTCACTAGGTAATAATGTGTGTGTGTCTGCACAACGCTGAATACATTTTTTTTTATAGTCAAGAGCAGTCACTAAGCCCACATGCATGTTTTTCAACTGTGCCAGGAGAAAACCCACGCATGCAAAGGGAAACCCCCTGACTGTGCCACCTGCAGCGTAACAGTGATTGTCCGAAATTACACCCATGCCATTGCTTTTCTGCATTTGATGCATTTTAAAATAATTCTTTTTTTTTTACATTGCAATACCCAAACTCATAGTATTTGCAATTTCAATTGATGCTTCCTAAAGAGAGTGATTTAAATATTGTATTGCAACTGTTAAATTGTATGACCTTATGAAACTGATGTTTCTAGGGGTACTAAATTCTAAAAAGAAAATTTTATTGGAAGAGATAAAATAGAGGCACTGTGAAAAGAGTAAGTCACTGTATCACTGTAAGAAAACAAATCACTGCAATGCCACTTTAATTGGTAATATGTGACTTATCAGTGCTGCTGATTATCCATGCTGCTGATCTCATGCTGCCGATTATCCATGCTGCTGTATTCATTCATACCCATCTACTCACTACAGACTCATGTTCAGGCTGCTGTTTAATGTACCACATTATTTTAACATTATTAGTGTTTAGTGTATATCTTAGATTTAGCGTTCGTTTAGTGTCTATCTTAATGTATATCTTAGTGTATATCTTAGATCCTTGTATCCTGTTTCTTTTTATACTTTATATGTTTGCTATTTTTGGGTGTAACTAGGACCTTGAGCACACAATTTTGTTCCACCTCATGTACCACATGTGATGTGATTGACAGTAAAGAACCTTGAACTTGATCTTGAACTTAAAGAGTACAATTATTGGCATTAGAATACAGAGGTAAAGATGTATATGTAAAAGTACATTATTTTCGTGCAAGCATAATTTTTATTCAAGAAACTTATGAGGAAGTAGATAAATATTTTGAATCACAGAAATGACAGTGAATGAGTGATACATGTAGTGAATTCAAAAGAGACAAAAGTGTTACTGTGTGGGAGGTGAGGAGAAACCATGAAGAGGTCAGTGTTAACGACTATGGTCTGGTTTTCTTCCTGAGACCTATCACAACCAACACAATCATTCTGATGACGCACGCACGCACGCACGCACGCACACACACACACACACACACACAGAGAAAATGCAGTGCCTCCCAGGTAGGGTAGGCAGAGTAAATGGAGAGAAATGAGTGAACTGGAAGTAGTTAGGAGACAGAGATCAGAAGAAAATGAACAAAAATGTCTTCGATAAAACAACCTGGTGCGAGATAAAGTAGACTAGAACTTTCATGAGGTTTGGGCAGGGTTGCTGAATGATTTCCAATTGGCAATTTTGAAGCATTTTACAAAAAGTATTGAATCAAAGCACAAGTTAAAATACATTCGTGAAAATATGCAATTATGTAAATGTACAAATTCTATAAAATGTATTAGATCTATGCTGTTGTAATCACCAGATTCAGTAAATAAAACAGTTTGTTTAGGTAAAAGACCCATTTAATATTCAGCTTCTGTATTTTTTTTTCTGTAGCCTATATTTTGTATTCTATTGCCCACAAAGGATCCAGGCTGGGATTTGAACCAGTGACCTTCTTGCTGAGAGGCAACATCTGGCATGCAATCAACTGAGCCACTGTGCTGCTCATATAAGAAACAATTGTATTTAAATATTCAATTTACATCACCCCTATGATGAGAAAAAGAAATGGACTTGATGTTTCCTCGCCTGGACGTGGGTCACCTGGGCCCCACTCTGGAGCCAGGCCTGGAGGTGGGGCACGCGGGTGAGCGCCTGGTGGCCGGGCTTTTACCCATGGAGCTCGGCCGGGCACAGCCTGAAGAAGAGACGTGGGTCCCCCTTCCCATGGGCTCACCACCTGTGGGAGAAGCCAAAGGGGCCGGGTGCAATGTGGGATGGGTGGTGGCCGAGGGCGGGGACCCTGGCGGTCTGATCCTCGGCTACAGAAGCTGGCTATTGGGACATGGAATGTCACCTCACTGGTGGGGAAGGAGCCTGAGCTGGTGTGTGAGATTGAGAGGTTCCGGGTAGAAATAGTCAGACTCACCTCTACGCATGGCTCTGGCTCTGGAACCAGTTTCCTTGAGAGGGGTTGGACACTCTTCTATTCTGGAGTTGCACCTGGTGAGAGGTGCAGAGCAGGAGTGGGCATACTTATTACCCCCCATTTTGGTGCCTGTGTGTTGGGGTTCACCCTGGTGAATGAGAGGGTGGCCTCCCTCTACCTACGTGTGGGAGGACGGGTTCTGACTGTCGTTTGTGCTTATGCACCAAATGGCAGTTCAGATTATCCAACCTTCTTGGAGTCCTTGGGGGGGGGGGGGGGTACTGGAAAGTGCACCTCCTGGGGACTCCCTTGTTCTGCTGGGGGACTTCAATGCTCACGTGGGCAATGACAGTGAGACCTGGAGGGGCGTGGTTGGGAGGAACGACCCCCTGATTTGAACCCGAGTGGTGCTCTGTTGTTGGACTTCTGTGCTCGTCATGGATTGTCCGGTACACCACCAACACTGTTTATAGTAGCGGCTGTGTGCTGTTGACCTCAACTTGGGATGCCGTGGGTCAGTGGGCAGAATACTTTGAAGACCTCCTCAATCCCACCGGCATGTCTTCCACTGAGGAAGTGGTGCCTGGGGACTCTGGGTCGGGCCCTCCAATCTCTGGTCCTGAGGTCACCGAGGTGGTTAAAAAGCTCCTCGGTGGCAGGGCCCCAGTGGTGGATAAGATTCACCCGGAGTTCCTTAAGGCTCTGGATGTTGTAGGGTTGTGTTGGCTTACGCGACTCTGCAATAGTGCGTGAACATCGAGGGAAGTTCCCCTGGATTGGCAGACCGGGGTGGTGGTCCCCCTATTCAAAAAGGGGGACTGTAGAGTGTGTTCCAACTACAGAGGGAATCACGCTCTTAAGCCTCCCTGGTAAGGTCTATTTGGGGGTTCTGGAGAGGAGGGTCCATCGGATAGTTGAACCTCGGATTCAGGAGGAGCAGTGCGGTTTCCGTCCTGGTCATGGAACACTGGACCAGCTCTACACTCTCAGCAGGGTCCTGGAGGGTGCGTGGGAGTTTGCCCAACCACTCTACATGTGCTTTGTGGACTTGGAGAAGGCGTTCGACTGCGTCCCTCGGGGAACCCAGTGTGGGGTACTCTGGGAGTATGGGGTACCGGGCCCTTTGATACGGGCTGTTAGGTCCCTGTATGACCGATGTCAGAGCCTGTTCCGCATTGTCGGCAGTAAGTCGCGTTTGTTCCCGGTGAGAGTTGGACTCCGCCAAGGTTGCCTTTTGTCACCAATTCTGTTCATAACTTTTATGGACAGAATTTCTAGGCGCAACCAAGGTGTTGAGGGGATGCATTTTGGTGTCCTTAGGATTGCGTCTCTGCTTTTTGCAGATGATGTGGTCCTATTGGCTTCATCAGATGGTGATACACAGCTTTCGCTGGAGCGGTTCGCAGCCGAGTGTGACGCGGCTGGGAAGAGGATCAGTTCCTCCAAATCTGAGGCCATGGTCTTGAGCTGGAAAAGGGTAGGGTGCCCTCTCTGGGTCAGGGAGGAGGTCCTGCCCCAAGTGGAGGAGTTTATGTATCTTGGGGTCTTGTTCACGACTGAAGGAAAAATGGAACATGAGATTGATAGGCGGATAGGTGAAGCATCTGCAGTGAAGTGGGCGCTGTACAGGTCTGTCGTGGTGAAGAAAGAGCTGAGTCAGAAGGCGAATCTCTCAATTTACCGATCGATCTACGTTCCTACCCTCATCTATGGTCATGAGCTTTGGGTTGTGACCGAAAGAACGAGATCTCGGATACAAGCGGCCGAAATGAGTTTTTTCCGCAGGGTGTCTGGGCTCTCCCCTTAGAGATGGGGTGAGAAGCTCGATCATCTGGGAGGGACTCAGAGTAGAGCCACTGCTTCTCCACGTTGAGAGGAGCCAGTTGAGGTGGCTCGGGCATCTGTTTAGGACGCCTCCTGGACACCTCCCTGGTGAGGTGTTCCGGACACATCCCACCAGGAGGAGACCCAGAGGAAGACCCAGGACATGCTGGAGGGACTATGTTTCTCGGCTGGCCTGGGAACGACAGAGGAGTTGGACCAAGTGGCTGGGGAGAGGGAAGTCAGGGCCTCCCTACTTAGGCTGCTACCCCCGCGACCCGACCCCGGATAAGCGGAAGAAAATGGATGGATGGATCTATTTGTTAAACTCTATACAAGTTGTTGCTAATGGGTCTGTGCTTGTCATTGTAATTGAAATGCATTTTAGCAAACATTTTATTTGGAATAATTTTGAATAATATTCAGTTTTCTTTTGACTGTCTTACTTTGAGCTTTATTTATTGACTGAAACAGGTCACCCTAGATCAGACTTGGCTTTAGCCATTTTCGTGCCCTAGCCAAGATTTAAAGGGGTGCCCCGCGCACAATTGTCTTTATCCTATTGCCACATCCATCCATCCATCCAACCATTATCTTTACCCGGTTCACATTTTTTTGGGGGTCGCTGGGGTCACTTGTGCCCATGTCCAGCCATCACTGTGTGATAGGTGGGGTACACCCTGGACAGGTTTACAGGCCATCACAGGAACACATAGAGACAAACAAGACAAACAACCATCCACTCTCTCACTCACACCTAGGGACAATTTAGAGTTAACAATCAGCCCAACATGCATGTTTTTGGTCTGTGGAAGGAAACTGGAGTACCCGGAGAAAACCCACACATGCACGGAGAGAACATGCAACCTCCAGCCAGAAAAGCCCCCGGCTGGGATTTGAACCTGGGTGACCTGCTTGCTGAGAGGCAACAGTTCTACCAACTGTGCCACCGTGATGTCACCTTACATACATTCACATACAAAATGAAACTTTTTTCTTTTATATTAATATTTATCTTTAGAAACCAGGTTGTGGATTCAAAACAGCTACTATATTGAATTTGAAACAGAATATCACAAGGCAGACAGGATTAAGAGTAATGATATTAACTACACGCCCTGAGATTTTAGACTAAGGTTTGTTTCAAGGAGACTTAATTGTCATTCGCATCACATGTGGTGTATGATGTAGAATTATGAAATAATGTTCTCAAGGTGACAGTTACACCCAAAAATAGCAAAGAATGAATACAAATACAAAGTATACAAGGATCTACAATATACACTAACAATAATCTTATAAAGAGCAATGATAATATAAAGACCAAGATGTCTGCTGATATTGTTTGCATATTAAAATAACAATTGAAATACCCTAAACATATTTTTCACACACCATCAAATACACACAGACATATAAAATAAAAGTTAATCTAGCTGCCCAATTTTACTACACAGAACTGTTATTTTTCAGCATACATATTTAATGTGGTTTTACCCAGCATGTTTTATTTTATTTTTATTTTTATTCAATTATATGAAGGAAATGTTTAATACACAGTATTTGCAATGAAAAAGACAAGTCAAATAAAACCCACCAGGGACTGTTACAGCAGATGTGATAACAAGGGTCTAAGAGCTAAATTTAATGTTGTAGATTAATCTCATTTTCATTCTAATTCAGTTTATTATCTATATTTATTTCCTTGTTTGTTTTTTTGTTTGTTTGGTGCAGAGATGGGGTAGAGGTAGGACAGCTGACTTGAGACCAGAAAGTTGCAGTTCAATTCCCCGCCACGCCCACATGTCGTGGTGTCTATGAGCAAGATATCTTTTACATTCATTCAACCTTTATTTAGACAGGTAAATCCCATTGAGCCTTGAGGACTCATTAACAAGAGAGACCTGATTTCAACAAAGAATGATGACAACAATGGACAACAGGTACAACAATAAACAGTTGTAAAAAGTCATACAGATTTTTTTTTTTTTTTTTTTAACAAAGAGGATGGCTAAAAAAAAGGAAAGTAACAAAAAACAGCTAGTTTCTAAGGCAAATGTAGAAAACTAAAAACAGGAACATGTCTGCATTGGTCCCTGCCAGGAGTCCAACAGATTCTTAAAGCCACTAAACACACATCTAATCCCTAACTTCTCCCCAGGAGCTTACATAGCTGCCCACTGCTCCACCTGGGTGTATCTCAGGTGTGATGGGATAAATGCAAAAAACTAATTCCGCCATTGTATAGAAACATGCAATGATGACAATCACAGACTTCCCTTCCCTTGTTTGCTCTGGAACGAGGCGCACACATTCTCTTCCCTCTCCCTGTTTTCCTCTTGCTTATTTTGCTCTCTGTCTGTCTATCGGAGCTCCTATTTTTACACATCTTCCGAAATGAAAACTATTTTGACGCAAATGACAAAATCTTTTCAACAAAGCAATGGTGCCCTGCAGAACCCTCATGTCTACCCGATCGACATGTATGCAGCTGGATATATCTCTGGGGAAGTGGAATGTGATGTGTCTATCTCTGCTGTTGGTCGAGGATGCCGAAATTGCATCTAATTGGATTTATGATAACAGGTTTCTTGTTTTTGGAATTGTCTGGTTCCTGGTTTATCAGCATACAAAGAAGATGGCCACAGCTAACTTGGTCCTCACCAGGCTGCTGCCTATGTGAAGGTTTGGTCCGTGCTTTGAGGACTCAAAATCAGATTATTTATGAGCTAAACCGTAAGATGGAAGTGATTTATGACAATTGCAGACCACCTGTGGCTTTGGGAGTTGCCAGCATGTTGACACGACCTTGGAAGGGCTCGTAAGCATGGACCAGTATAATGCACCCTAATCTGGCCATTGCGAATCTTGGAAGTACCAGTAAGACTAAAGGCTGACAAGAAAAAGTGTCTGCCTGAAAAAAAAAAAAACTATTGTGGCCTATCTGAATCTGACTCCCCCGGTTGGCCTCGAAAACAGGCCGACATATCAATTTCTACTGGGAAATCAGGTAGATGGTGCATGCGGTCGGCCCAACAGAGATTCTGTCGGGCTATCTGTGTGTGCCTGTTGGTTGCTCAGGTTGGGTTTTTGGTGGTCCCCCCTCTCTTGGTTCAATTTGGGCCCCACGTTTGGTGTGGGGCCCACTCCCCCCGGTCGTGCCCCCCTTTGGCGGGGGACCCCCTTGCCGCCGGTGCATTGGTGGCTCTCGGTGTCTGGGCTGGGTGGTGGGGTGCACGTCGGTCCACCCTGGTTGCTGCCTGGCGGGGCCTGGGTGCCCTGGCTCTGTCGGGGCTCTGCCGGGGGGTGGTATGGCCTCGGGGCTCGGTGTCCATGGCCGGATCTACTTGGGGGGGCATGCGTCGCCGGCCGGACCTGTGGGCTCGTCGCTGCAGCTTCCTGGAGGCTCTGCATTGTGGTGGCTGGGGTCACCCGGTTCTTTCCTCTGCTCCTCTCTGGGGGGGGGGGGGGGGGTTTCCTCCCTGTTGGGAGACTCCTGGGGCTCCGGGCCTGTCTGCCGCTGTGTGTCTGTGGCTCTGGTCCTCCCTATGTTGCCACTGTGTCCTGGAGGGGGCGGGTCTGTGGGCCCCCGCGTCCACTATTGGGCATTCTTTTGGAGAAATCTGGTGGTGGCGGGCGTGCTTGCGCGGGTGTTTGAATTCAGGTGCTTTGACAGATGCACGCTAGGTTGGGTAGTGGTGGAAGCTAGATGATTCCTTGTGTGATGTCGAATGTTTCATGGTGATATTGTGAGTGGCATTGTGCTATGAATGTTGTTTTGTCGTGGTGGTCTCTCGTTTTATCTATTTCTCTTTTATTATTTATTTACTCTTCCTTCTTCTCTTTCTTTAAAAAAAAATAAAACATTGAGCGATGATGATAAGTTTATTGAAACACTTCACAATGTTTCTACACTTAAACTGAGCTAAAAAAAAAAAAAAAAAATTCTACTGGGAAATGTGTAAACTAAGGACAAGCTTTGTCTAACCCCCCCCCCCCCCAAAAAAAAACAAAAAACAAAAACAAAACAAATAAAAATAAAAAAATAAAAAATTCTGTGGAGGTTTATCAGAACTGTGCTGGCCATCATCTTATCAGGACAATGGACTATATGTCAGAGCTTCATAGCCCGCCTTGTCATCAAATGCATATGTAACATATTCATAAATGTGCTTGCTGGCAGAGGTTGTTTTTTTTTTTGTCTTAAATCGTGTCCTGTTAGGACCAGGTGTGAAGAGATCTTTTTTTTTTTGTTTTTTTTTGTATTGCCACTATCCTCTCCTCTTGGATTTGTCCCTTTTTCTATCTAAAAAATGTATTCTGAAAAGGATAAGAGGCTGCGCTCTCAAAGAGCAGCAGCTACGTGCACTCCCCCATCTTTCGAATGACTGCATGGACGTATTCTCGCTGTATCTCGGTACAATGATAATAGAGTTTATTCTGATTCTGATTCTTTGTTTATGGAGAGGGATCGATTTTACAAGAGCCACGTTTAACTTGTGGGCCTTGAGTTTGTCATGTACTTTTAGACTAAATGAACTAACATAACCAACAGCTGGACTCACAGTTATAATATACAGAGGAAAAACATTTTGACTGAGCATTATAAGCTGAGCAAAAGAGCAATGTAAGCAGACAAGATGAATGTAAGGAACAGTAATAACATGTTAACAAATGTAAACCACCTGCTTAAAATATTTAATCGTAAACTTCCTTGAAAAATGTAAGGTGGAAGTTTCCAACTTAACTAGTTTTTATCACAGTTCAAACACTTGTCAGACGTTTGTCTTGTGATGTTTTATTTATTTTTTTCAACTTTGACATCTTACCGTGAATTTCTCTCACTGTCAAAATGCCGAGTTAATAATGGTCTTTTTAAAACTTGCATGAACTTCCTCAGTGACTGTACTGTTTATTGAAAAAAAAAAGAAACAGTTTTTACTGATTCAGCAAAATGCTGTAGTTTTATTGTTTACATTAAAAGGACTTTAGTCTACTGGCTGTTGCCTGGTTTGTGCGGGTGCCTTAGATTAAAAAAAGGATCTAAAAACTAAAAATGACATAGCTCTGCCTTACAGAGACATTTTATTTGAAACAGTGGTATGAAGGCAAGTCAGGTTAACATTTTAAAAATAAAAGAGGAAGTCATGATCTGATCAAAGGAGCTACGCTATATCAGCAAAACAGAGCTGACGTTATCAGCGTGGCCGTACAGACTTGGAAGCTGCAAAGCTCCAGAAGGTTTATTAGGCTGCTTCGTATGGGAAGCAGGTGTGAATACACCTCAAGTAAAATGTAAACTTATCTACTGACATGCAGGATAAATGTTGGGGTTATGTGGTTATTTATTACAAAGTAGACTGCTGTGTTTAGACAAATCCATCCCCTCCTTCCTTTAATCTCTAATCCTTCACACAGCTTGGGCAGTGTGTGTGTGTGTTTGTTGTACCTCATTAGAATCATTTTCTGCTATAATCACTGACCTTGTTGCTACCAGTCGTCTTTATTGTTTCTAAAGGTTCAGTCCTAATGAGACCAAACATTCGTTCTGGGGTTGAGCTAAAGGTCAGGGCTAAGGTGTGAGATAAGTCTGGGTCTAAACAGGTGCAGGATGAAGTCAGAGTTTTAGTTTGGTTGTCGAGAATTAAAGGAAATCAATGCAAAGCTCTAAAAATTATAGCTATGCATGCTTATGTGTGCATGCATGCATGTGTGTGTGTGTGTGCAACTTAGGCAGGGCGTGTTTCTGTGTTTGTGTGTATGTCAATATATAAGTGTGTGTGTGAGCAATGGAAAACATACACTTAGAGGCTAATTTGGTGTGCGAGGCAGCAGTGGGAGGTGCTAAACGCAGAAAATGAATGGAGAGCAGGACGACACTACATAAAATGCACCTCCTCTTCATGTTTACATGAAATAATTTCTCTGGATGTTATAATGAAGTGTTTTTTTAAAGTTATGATGTGCATCATTGTTTTTGTCACGAGTTGTAAAAATAATACCTAAATGCAGAATTGGGAGGAGGCAGGTTCTGGATCCACAAGTTGTTTAAAATTAAAGGCCTAGAATTTCTTAAATGAATACACATGAAACTAAACATTTGCAAACTATAAACATCAGTAAACACAGCAGCAGGTCTGCAGAGCTTGTTTCTGCTAGAATTAGCGAGAAGTGTTTAAATAAATTTTTATGCTTTAATGTATTTGAACATGCTTGTCTCACAGCGCAGCTGGATTACTGTAACTTTCTGTATGTTGATGAGAGCCGGGCCGACCTCATGACTGCAGTTTCAGAATGTTGCATCTTATCTTTTAAAACGAACCAAAGAACGTGAACGTATCTTTTCAGCGTTCGCTTCCATTCATAAGCACCGTTTGTTTAGAATTGATGTTAAATTTTTATTGGTGTCACATGAGGCCCTGAATAAATAGGCTCCTGTATATCTGTCTGACCACATGCACATCCAGAACACTCACATTTAACGACTATTTGCTTTTAGTTGTCTCAACTAAAAGAGGTGATCATGTCTTTAGTTGTTCTGAGGTCCAGTCTGGTCCACAGTGGTGATCAGATCTTGGTGTTTCCAAATCTAATCATAGGAAAATATTTGTACTCACCGGTTTTTAATACATCTCCTACATTTCATAGCAGATGCTTGGACCAGGACCATCTCATGTTGAGAATGAAAAGAGTTGTGTCCATTTTAGTCAAAGTTTAAAAATAAAATTGTACATGATCTCACACAATGCATTTAGATGGGATGCTGTGTTGATAATCACTGTTAGCTATTCCTCTTGCAAGTTTTAGCTGAGTATTTGTAAAATTGTTTGAAATATGACCATTTTTGTATTAGCTGTGGTGGCCATCTTGAATTAGGCAGACGTCAAACAGTAATCCATTCTAGAGGTAAATAAAAATGATGATTGTCTGAACGTTAATGAGATAGTTTGTTAATAGACAGACCAGGTTACGTCTGAATATGTATTGGCAACGTTTTAAACAAAGGCATTGCACAATCAGTTAGTGCTTAGTTTAACGATCCTGCTTTCTTTGGGTCAAAATGACCCACAAGGTTTCTGTTTAAAACTGAAGTTCACTGTTTCACAAGATATTTAGGTAAAAAACAGACACAGGCACTTACGCAAAGACATGAGAAAAAACATCCATCCATCCATTATCTTTTACCTGCTTCTTCCTTTTCGGGGTCACTGGTACCCATATCCAGAGGTCACTGCGCAAGGGGCGGAGGACACCCTAGACAGGTCTCCAGTCCATCACAGGGACACATACAGACAAACAACCATTCACTCTCTCACTCACACATAGGGACAATTTAGAGTTACCAATCAGCCTAACAAGCATGTTTTTGGTCTGTGGGAGGAAACTGGAGTACCTGGCGAACACATGCATGGAGAGAACATGAAAACTACACCCAGAAAGGCCCCTGGACCGGGATTTGAACCAGGGTAACCCGCTCACTGAAAGGCAGCAGCTCTACCAGTTGTGCTACTGTGCTGCCCAAATTACAACTTAATTGTTCGTAAAGTGTTACACATTGCTTTGAAAAGTGTTTTATTGTCTGAACACAGAACGCTTATAATAAAAAAGCGCACTCTTGTTTGTTGATATAATGAACTGAACAAAATTAGATCAGCGGTTGGATTCTGCAGATGCTAAGAGCATCTATACCAGAGAAAGTCCCAGTGTTACAGATGACATCTGTGCTGTTGCATGTGTGTGTGTGTGTGCATCAAAAACAGTGGCTTTTAGCACAGCATGGGGCACATGTGTTAGCAGGGCAAGGACACAACACTTGAGTGATCAAACGTTGAACTGTATCCAGATCACTGTGCGCCCCAGTGAACAATCTTCACAACTACACCCTCCCACACCCCTTCCCCTGACACTCACTCATCCTGTCACCCATCCACACACACACATGCACACATAAACTAATACACCCCTTTCCACACCCTGTCCACTAACACATTGGTTAGCATCTAAGGAGGCGCCGGAGGTCTAAGTGTGATTTTTCTCCCAGAAGACTCACAACCAGCTTCTGACCCTTATACATTTTTTTACATGGACCCAACAATATACTATTACAGTCTCATCACTTGACCTGATGTAGTGACTAAGAACATGAATACTACAACAAAAAAAAAAGAAAATCAACAAAATGACACTTTAATTAGTTATGTGTGGCTTATCTGTGCTGCTGATTATCCATGTTGCTGATCTCATGCTGCTGATTATCTCATGCAGCTGTATTCATTCGTATCTATTCAATACAGACTCATGTTCAGGCTGCTGTTTAATATACCATATTATTTTACATTATTAGTATTTAGCATATATCTTAGATCGTATAGCGTTCTTTTAGTGTGTATTTTAGATCCTTATATACTGTTTCTTTTTATACTTTATTTTTTTAGATTTATGGGCGTAACTGTGATCTTTTGTATAGAATTTCAATCCACCTCATGTACCACATGTGATGAGAACAACAAGAAATAACCTTGAACTTGAAGAGTATAGTTTTCTCTAAATATTTGCATGACTTTTGTTGCTCATCTGTGTGTGACATGTTTACTCCTCATTAGGTGACATTATGCTTTTTCCAACCTCCATTTTCCAATACGGAGCCAGGTCTAAGGTCATAAAACATCCATTCTGTATTGTATTACAAAACACCAATCAGAAGTTGAAATTATTTGGATAGTTGATATTTTTATTTATATCATATAATTCGACCCCTTTGCTTTCCTCTTTTTACCTGCTTACCTTTTAAAATGTTCTTTTCAAAGAATATTTCACTACTCCTACTGTAATAAAACTGAAATCTTCTTAGTTGGGAGATCAAAGTTTCTATTAGATTTTAGCCCGTATAAACATTAAAGTAAGTGTAATTGGGTCGTTTTGAATATCCAAGTTTATTTCTCTGGAGAAAGCTTTTCTTAGCCATTTGCACATTAATAGGCCGGTATTATTAATAAACTGGATGTAACCATGGCAACATTTTCTCTTTGCATATTCTGCATTGTGTCTATTTTTTCGAAATAACTGACAAGACTTCTGTCTCTACGTGACCTTTACTCAACATGAGAGCTACAGTAAACACCAACATTAATCTTAGTCAGTCAGGAGTGTATGAGTAGTACTTACTTGTCATTGTGTGAAGCAACAATAGAGGAGTCAAAAGGGGACAAAACAACTTCATAAAAAATAACTTTGTATTGCTTAACAGCTGGGTTCAATGAGTTCTGGCTTAGTTTGATGATGCATTTATTGTCTTCATATAAAACACCCACCACTCTTTGCTTCTTAAATGTTTTAATAAAATAGCCACAGGATTTTATTTCAAACTGAAGATGATCAGACAGAATAATGTACCTGTATGTATTCAGATATCATAAAAATAAAATAAAAATAACTACAGCAGATGAGATCACTCACTATTTTATTTTTCTTTCCTCTGTGGGTCTCAGTCAATTAATCCAGCATCTTTACTTGCCTCTCAGCATTAATTACTTCAGACCAGTTGCACTCATGTTCTCAGTGACTAAATCAGGTCAAGTGATGAGACTGTAATAGGACAAAAAGTGGCCGGGGAAAAAAATAAAAACACCTAAGTGTTTTCTGAGCTTTGGTATCTGTGAGCCTGTGAGTTTGTGATGTATTGGTTGGGTTAGAGAGCAGAGCAGATGTGCTATTTATAAAGAAACAAAATGAATGTGATAATGATGACCAGATAATTATATGGCGTCTGATGGAGGAAGGTACTGGTGTCGAGTGGGTGTATTGGAAGTGGTTACTTTCAGTGAATATGAAATAGATGAAAGGAAGAGGAGGACATGTTCGCAAAACAAGGTTCAGAAGAGATAGAGTCTTTACCAACAAGAGACAAAAGACGGATATGAGCCAGACACATCGTTGGTACTACTTAACATGAAATGTAATTCCTCACTATATTCTAAACTAAATAGTTCAGTCAGGTCTTTGAAGGGAGGCTTTGTGGAAAAGTTATAAACAATATCTTCTGCATATGCTGGTGAAGATTCACAATCATCCAGTTCAAGGTAATTCCAAACAAAATTAAAAGCAAAAACAACTGGACTTTGATTGTAATTGAAGACGTTTCGCTTCTCATCCGAGGAGCTTTATCAGTTCAAAGAATCAGGGAGTGTGGGATTCAAGTTATAAAGCTAAGGTGTTCTGTAAGCTTGCATAATGCAGATTGACACATGCAGATTGACCTCTCACTCCTCACAATAGAGGATTGTTAGGGTCATTGTTAGTCCCACCTACAAAGGGGCCACTCTGTTCACATGGTTGACATTCCTGATAGGTGTGAAACTGGCTGGGTACCAGTCCTAAAGCTACATTGTAGGTTTTTGAACGCTGAAATCTGAGCCCTCCTCCTCTGTTTAAAAATAGTTTCTCTCTTTTTACGTAAACAGCCTCCTTCACTCCCCTCTCAAACCACATGTCCTAAAATGCAGACATTCTGGCTCTCCAAAGATATGTCATATCCCATATATAAAGAATGTCACCATATCTTATGTGTAGCATTTTTAATTTAGTGACCATTATCTTCATTTGAAAATATTTATTTTTTTATTGCCCAGAGTTGGTCTACACAACATAGGTTCAGCTAAAGTTCGTATCTGACCCCAGTCTTTTTACTCCGTTATGTAAACTAAATTTTACAGGGGCTTTGAAAAGTGTAGGGGTGTAATCAGAAATATGAAACGTGCAGACACAAGAATATTGTTGCAGGTGCAGGTCTATGTGTGCATTATAGGTATTACAAATGGTAGACGTAAACTCTGAAAATGGTAAAGGATTAACACCATGTTGCATCATAAATTTCAACACAGCAAATTAAACAATCAGATTCACAGGTGCAGGTAGGGAATACAAATGAATGGGAAAGAAAACAAGTTTTAGTTTTGCTCATTTATTAGCATGAGTTTGAAACATTATCGGCCAATAATTTATTTACCTGTGACTGTGTTTCATCGTACTCATCTGCTCACACAGACTCATGTTCGTGCTGCTGTTCGGCGTATTGTTTTTATACTACTAGTGCTTAGTGTATTTTTAGTTAACATTTTTCTTTGTTCATATCTTAGATCTTATTATTGTTGTTCTTTTACATTCTATACTTTTGTTGGATGTAACTGGGACCTTGTGTACACAATTTTGCTCTACCACATGTACCACATGTGGTGCGTATGATAAATAAAGAAACTTTGACTTTGACTTTTGTGTTTATGATTTGTCTAACAGGATGGATTTTAAGTAACCTCACAGAGTGATAATTAAACGTGCATCTACAATTGACTTTGATTGGATTTCTTTTGAAGTCAACCTTATTCAATGGGACTGCCACAACTAATTCACCTTAAAAACAAACAAGAAAAGCTTGAATTATTTCAGTTTTGCTAGCATAGAGATTTACTTTTAAGTCAAAGGAGTTGAGAGTCCTTCCCATCATATTCTTCAAGTGCAAAATATCATGCAATATATCCTGTGTGTGTATTGTTCTTATAACTTCCAATAAACATAATGACTGTAATACATCACAAAAGCATGCATGCACTTATGATGGAGATACATAGAATCTCACTCACACACAGACACTATATGTCCACGCATACATATTTTTCTCTTTTGCCCTTTGTCATTTACACACACACCCCGTAACGTATGCACACAGATGTGCAGCGAGCTCACTGACAGGTCAGTTTACCTCCATATAACATAGTGAGTGCAGAGAGCAGCTGCTAAATATAGCCGCACACTGAGCAGAATATCAATGCCTTTCGAGCTCATAAAACACAGACAAGAGGTGTGATGGTTCAGATGACGCAATGAGGTTGTGGTTTCAAAGACATCTTCAAAGCTTAGAGGTGGTTAATGGCTGTCCTAAAATAAATGTACTGTGAGCAGATAAACCAGTTTCAGTGACAAACGCAGTGGAAACTGAAAAGACGTTTGTCAGTGTTAGTACTGACCTTTGTTTAAAAAGCCATAGATGGTTGTTTGTCTCTGTCTTTGTGCCCATCCTTCCCATGGCCACAAACAGGACAAAGTGGGCATGGAACAAGAACAAATGTTTGTTTATCTGTATTTGTTTTTAACCCCAGCAGTGCATTCTGTGTGATGCTTCTATTGACTGGGGTTGCGTTTGCCAGCCTCCTGAACAACACCGACAAAAAGCTGGACAATATTTCAAAACTGTGTCATTATAATTTCAGTGTGCAATACCAATACTGCAACAAACAAACAAACAAACAAAAAAACTCTCGGACTGCAATTTACCATCCATCCATCCATTATCTTTACCCGCTTATTCCATTTTGGGTCACGGGGGTCGCTGGTGCCCATGTCCAGCAATCACTGTGCGAGGTACACCCTGGACAGGTCTCCAGTCCATCACAGGGACACATAGAGACAAACGAGACAAACAACCATTCACTCTCTCATTCACACCTAGGGACAATTTAGAGTTACCAATCAGCCTAACATGCATGGTTTGGTCTGTGGGAGGAAACCGGAGCACCCAGAGAAAACCCACGCATGCACAGAGAGAACATGCAAACTCCACCCAGAAAGGCCCCTGGACCGGGGTTTGAACCAAGGACCTGCTCACTGAGAGGCAGCAGCTCTACCAGTTGCACCACCATGCTGCCCCGCAATTTACTATATGCTATTAAATTCCAAGCAGTCAGCAGTCCATGTCAGCTCAATGGACTCATAAATCACATCTGACTTAGCTGAGAAAGATCAAGATGCTAAAGAACAAGGAGCGTGTTGGCATGATGACATGATGACAGCTGTTGTGATTACAGCTCAGAAATTTTCAATTCAGTTCAGTTTATTTATACAGCACCAAGTCACAACAGAAGTCAGCTCTGGGCACTGAACAGAAACATTCATAAATATATAAAAAGTAAGTTAATAACATTAATTATCTGAGGATCAAACTGCTTGGGATTTAACTTCATCACAGAATTCTCATCTTGCGCATGAAGGTGACAGTGGAAAGGAAAAACTCCCTCATGAGGAAGAAACCTTTAGCAGAACCAGCCTCAGGACAAGCGGCCATCTGCTTCAACCAGCTGGGTTTGAGAGGAACAGATACACAATGGCAGGTCAAGAATCACATGTAGAGATATAAATATTATTAAATGAAAATGATTCAATTGCAACAATTCATTATAAGAATTTAGGTCAATTTGTCCTCCAGTAGTCTAAGCCTATGACAGCATAACAAGCCAACACCAACTATAGGATTTATCAAAAGGAAAGTCTTAAGTCCAGTCTTAAAACTGGATAATGTGTCATCACAGACATAAACTGGAAGTTGGTTCCACAAGAGAGGAGCCTGATAGCTGAAAAATCTTCCTCCCATTCTGCTTTTGGAAACTCTAGGAACCGCGAGTAAGCCTGCAGTCTGAGATCAAAGTGCTCTGTTAGGAAAATATGGAACAATAAGATCTCGAATATAAGATGGATCTAGGTTGATTAGAGCTTTGTCGGTTAATGTTGAATTAAATTCTGGATTTGGCAGGGAGCCAGTGGAGAGAAGCTAAAACTGGAGAAATATGATATTTCCCACTAACTCCAGTTAAGACTCTGGCAGCAGCATTTTGGATCAACTGAAGACATTTTAAAGAAGTATTTGTACACCCAGATCAAACCATTGCAATAGTCCGGTTTAGATGTGACAAATGCATGAACCAGTTTTTCTGCATCATTTTTAGAAACAGATAAATTGAGAAAAATGTTGGGTCGAAATACACAATTTAATTCAAATAAAATAATATCCTTATTACTAAGTTGTTCTATTTCAGACATCCTGAGCCTTAAGTATGATCAAGTCACACAATGTTAACAAAACAGGAATATTTTAAATACCACAGTGGTCATCCAGTACCTTTACTATGGTTGGGGGCTTCATAGGTTATTGACACAAAGTAAATAAATGTAAATTTGAAGTACAATGGGCCCCTGATGTAAACAGAAAAACGGACAGAGAATCTCAGTATACAGTAAGTGCAAAACTTAGGGATTTTATTGGTGCTGGAATTTTATATTTTTATTTTTATAAAAGCTTGACTTTTATTCTGGCATTCTTAAGGTATGAACAATGCTTCATTTTAGAAAAAAAGTTGTCAAAGTGCTCAGAAATTGTATTTATTTCATGATAAAATGCAGTGTAATGTTATTTTTTTGACCTTTTGGATTAAAGGGAAACAGAAAACGTGTTCGATCTTATACTAAAGATGGCTCAGAGTTTCATGGTGTGCATGTTTGAGTGACTGGATTTCAGGCCTCATTGCTCGTCTGATAACAGCCAATGCAACAATAACGTGTTTAATTCATTTTAAAAATATTGCGCTAAAGTTTGATGTAGTAGTAGCTGAGAGTCATTCCTAATTGCATGAATCGTGCAAAACTTTTGTTTAAGGCTTTTGAAAACTTAAACATCATTATCTGTTAAAGCCAACTCTTTTTGAGGTCAAATTATACTACCTCATGGATGTTAATAAAACTTTAAGATAGTTAACCTTTGGAGCCAACCAAGTTTAAGATGACCACCACTTCCAACTGACTCTACAAAACAGAAAAAGAAAGACATTATTTCTGTATATTTTTCAAATATGAAAATACAACCTGTCACAGTTGTGGCTAACAGTCATCCATGACACTTTCTCAGGACTACATACTAGATCTTTGTTTAAAACTTCAGTTTTTGTTGTCAACACTGTTGTTGTCAGCAGTTTATCTAATAACCAACCAAATTATAATAACTTTTTTTTTTGTTTTGTTTTCAATGGACAATTTACAAATGATTACATATTTGAGTCAACCTAATTCAAGACTGCTGCCACAGTTCATTGACCTTAGCTAAATCAGTCACATTGTAGCTAAACTGATCTCAGCATAGCTAACATTCATCCCCATCACACAGTGCAATTAAAAGATTTTGAGCAACTTTATTCTCAGATTTTGATCACAACAGCCATCATTCTGTCAGTTCTCGGTCTAAGATCATCTTTGATTAAAAATCTGGCATGACAGACTGCAGGCAACACATTTTCCTTCAATGAATGTTACATCCCCACTTGTGTTATGGATTTTTATACATTTTTAAGGGACATGAAGCCTCTAGGATAACACCTTCAAAATACACTTGTATCAAAACGCTCAATAAGATTTGAAGAAAGACTATCTCATATTAGATTGCTAACAATGAATACAACATCTAATTAAATAAAAAAATGTCTTAGACATGCTTTCAGCAACTATTCAGGTTCATGAAAGGACAAACTTATCATTTTGAGGAAATTTTCACTTTTTATGTTTTTTTCAGCACAGCATGGTGCTGGAAAGGCTTGCATATTTACTTTTAAAATGCATGTAAAATATATAAATTAATTATAGGAGACACTATTGGAGACACCCTGAAAATTGCTTTCTTTTGTTGTTAAACTGAAAAGCTAAATTATCAGTTTCAACTATATAGATATAGAACTACTTTCATTTCATAAAGAAGCCCATCATTTAGAAAGTTAATTTGCTTCTAGGTTTTTTTTTCCCCCCATTAAAAACTGACATATAGTTTTTCATAATGAAACCCAAGGGTTTCTAAAAGCCACTCTGGAAAGGTGTTCCATAATTTCATGTACCTCATTGAAACCCAAAGCACCTACCACGGGGATTTAACTACAGCTGAATATAACGACGCAGTGAATCCTCTGGAGAATTATTGTTTTGAAAGAATAAAGTGTGGAGCTAAAAGGGCTGTAGACAAGGAATGTAAGACAGTTGAAAAGATATGTCTCTCATGAAGATAATTAGTACTTTTACAATAAAAAAAGTCGACGTTCTGACTGTGTGCAATGAGGCAAACTGCGACACTGATCTGCACATAAAATGATTTGTTGTTCTTGTGCTGCTGTCACCCCTCACCAAGGTACATTCAGCTTGTGCCAGGAAGAAACATTAACTGCCACCGTCTTTATTGCAAAATAAAAGCTAAACAAATCCCCACTCTTACTTTACGTCATAAAGACTATTTATTGATCTACATTTGATTGAAATATCCTCTATTATTTAATCACCTCGTGGGTATGAGCTATGCGTGCAGGCAGCCATTTATTTTTCATGTCGCTGTACGTTTCTACAGCCTTGCACCCTTATTTGTGATATGATGCACATTTAATGACCTCCTCCTTCTATCATCTTCAAAACTGCCGTAAGCTTTGAGCTATCTGGGAACATTTACCGATGTGCAGACTCGCCACATTGCATGTGGGAGAAAAAAAAATCAACTGCCCTGCTGCTGTGTCATGTTGCTGTTTCATGTCTTGGTGATGAGATGCCTTTAGGTATCTGATGTGAGTAATAATTTTACTAATAATCTGCAGCTTGTTATCTCAGCTGGCTTGGAAACCGAACGCCAAAGTGCCTACATCCTGTTTGATGTGGGATTCGTTGTGTACTTTTCACTAAAACTCAAACGTAAAGGCTGTCAACTTTATTTTATTAGTTCTTTGATCAATATTGGACAGATGAGTTCTTAAAAAGTGCCATATTTTTTTGCATCACAGCCCATATTTTTAAGGTATATTCAATCTGTGGATTAAAGTAACATATTTACTTTCTAGCTTTCTGCTTTCCATGAATATTATTAGAGTCTAGGGGTCTTATTTTAGAAAGCTCTTAGTCTAGATTCCCTTTGAGAAAATGAATAAAGGACACAGTGAAAAATGAACTGAAAGCAATGACAGAATCTCTCCTTTGAATGAATCAGCATAATTCACTTTACTTGTTATTGTTAATGACAGGAAAGAGGGATGATTGGAGTATGTTTTCAAACATTATAATAGGTTTAGACAGTTTGTACAAGAGGGTTGTTGGAAGGTTGACAGTTGCACATGGCCGCATCAGATGCGGGTGGGCCTCAGCAAATCAGCATCTCACTGTGATTTTCCTCATTTGTACTGCGAACTGACAGGGGCTAAGGGTTATTTACTTCTTGTATTTGCGAGATGGCAGTGTCAGGCTGCAGAAGGAAGGTTTGATTTGTGCCTTTTTCAGACATGAATTGTAGATTCCACTGGGAATGATTTCTAGAATCCCATCCAAAGAAGTTTACGTAAAGTAAAGCAACCATTCCTTGAAGGCATGTGAATTACTCACTGCACTGTATGCCAATGTTGCATATAAAGATATCGTCTGATCTGTTAGCACTTTGAGTATATGATGGGAAGGACTCCCAGATACTAGTAAGTTTATTTAGGCTGCTCTGTTCTTCTGGGTTCACCACAGCGAGCGAACTTGCATGAAATATTCAGCAAATATGTTTCACGCCGGATGCCCTTCATGACACAACCTGGGCTTGAACCCACAAACTCAGGATCATAGGATCACTCTGACCACCAAGCTACTACCACACCAAATTTAAGTTCAGTTTCTGTGAAAATGACTGCATTATGACCATTTTGTGTTTGCTAAGGTTGAATGAAAGCCATCTTGAATTTGGGCTGAGTCCAAAATAATGCCCAACAGTTTTAATAAAGATCTCACATGACCCATTAGAGCTTAGTGTTTGTGATGGAGATTGTTCTCATTATTTACCACACCAAGTTTCAGATGATTAATTGTATAAAAAAATGAATACTAATAAACAAAAATAACAAACTAAAAATAATAATAATAATATAATAATAATTATTATTATTATAGAAAAACAACAGTTGTATAGCCTTTTTTTTGTTTGTCTATACTTAAATAGGTGTGACAAGTCATGCTCTAATTGTTTTATTATTAATAGAGTAATTAGAGTTATTATTAGAGTAAGTAACTATTATTATACTTTATTATTATTGCTCTAATTTGGAAATGTTCTGTAAAATCTGTTCATTAGCTTATGATAGTTTTTGATAACAGACAGACAGTCAAACACACTTGTAAACCCCCCCCCCCCCCCCCTACACACACACAAATATACATTGGGAATTGCAACTGACAACTTCACACCTTTTATTGAGGTGGACAATAACTTTTTTTTTATTTTTGTTTTTATTTTTAAGATATGACAAGACTTTGTGGATTTTATTCCTACTAACAGCTTATTGTCATCCATGTACAACTGGTCACCCACCATTATAAGCACAAAAATAGGTCCAAAGTCTGCATTTTAATAGGGAACACAAGTGTCTCAAACAATGACCCTTGTGGTACTTTGAACATGCAGCAATTGCTTTTCCTGTAGTGTGAAGTGCTCTAAACAGTTCTGAAGTTATTAAAACAACACTATAAATCATGAATGCTATCAGCTGTGTAAAACTATGACTTAAAAAAAAAAAACTAGATAAAAAGGACAATATGGAGATTGTTTTTTTGTTGTTGTTTTGCTAAAGATAAGAAAGCCAATGTTTCTTTAGCATTTTGCCTGAAAAAGAAGCAGAGGCCATTACATTTTATTTTCAAATAAGGATATCAATAATGTTCAAATAAAAGTCCTAACAAGAATGCATTTTCCTGAAGCAGACTAGTGGGAGAAACCCTGTAGGATGTAGGAGGAGGAGGTCATGCGAGGCGCTGTGGGCTGTAACTCTGGAAAGTCAATGTGTTGAAACTGTAGAAAGGGCCGAACACGGGGAATGAAAACTCTACAAGAATCAAATGAGATAATTTATTTGATTATTTTTTTAACTTTATTTATACTATTTGTGACAAACATTTCATGCAAATCAGTGACAGAGTTTAGCTCTAACCTTTGTTGTCGTTTCTTTGTTTTCTTCTGCAGGTCTCCAGATCCTGTCTTCAGATAGTTTCTATCCACTTGTGACTGCCGTTCATCTTCATGTTGTCTTAATCACACACAGCACAGCAGATAGAGGAAGGTGAGGAACTTCTTGCTCTGTATGATTTTGAAAGTATGCTAAATGAGGCTGTAAAAATGTACTCTGTAGGAAACTGTGACACTGTTATACTATTTTAATTACATCTCAAACTCCATAAGCACTTATTGCCAATTAACTGTTTAATGACCCCCTTTGGGAAATTAGCCAAGTATATGATATTACATTATGCTTTCATAAATACACTCAGATGGATACTATACTTTTTCACTAACTAATGTCAGATATGTAGATTTTAGGGAACAGCTAAACCTCAGCATTTTTATGAATATGTTTATTTAACCGTTAGGATTTTAGTCACATAAAATCAATTACGTTTAGCAAGTAACTTTTTGTTTGCATATACAGTAGGAGCTTATAAATCAAAGGCTGTTCTTAGGATTTACATGCTATGACGTGGGCTTCTTTTTTTCCTTGACTGAAATTAGATAAATTAGATATTAAAAATGATGAAAACATGATAAATTAGATAAATCTAGATAACAAAAAGGCCCCTTAATGTTATGAAAGGTGTGTTTGTGTGTGTGCATGTTTGTTAGTCTGATAGCAATTAAAAAGAAAACCATGAACCAGTTTATGAATTTTAAGAAATCTCATAAAAAGTTTATCAGTAAAAGTATATCTCCAACTGATTTGACCTTTAGGAGGTAACTTCATTCAAGAGAGCCGTGACAGCTAATCAAACTTAGAAAGCACAAACATGGCTACTACTAATGTAAAGTTAATAACTGGAAGTCCTCCCATCATATTCTGAACACCTACAAATTGTGGAAAACTTTTTTTGTATGTTTGTTTGTTTGTTAGTCAAGGAAAAGGGCGATATGCAGTCCTTCAAGAAGTGCTAGTTGCATTGTTCTTTTTGTTACAAGGGTTATTTGTTGTGTAAATAATGCACTTTTACACTTTTTTTTTTTTTTTACATTGCACAACATTCTAAGTAACATTTCTAAGTATCCCTACTGACACCATCGCAGTGACCAATAAGCAGGTGTACACAATTTGACTTGTTTGACTATAAGATCAAGTCGCTCAATAAGGAGCATTCCCACCATGGAGAAGGAGACTAAAAACTAAGATCTAGATGGAGAAGAATTTTTAGAAGCTGATAGTATATGATATTTTAAACAAGACATTTAAGTTCAATCAGAATAATAAATAGCTTAACATATGGGTTTGGATTATGTACATCATTCAATAAACAGAGGCATGGGTAAGTATATGTGCCTACTATCATACCCACAGCTAAATAATTACAGTACATGCAATATTGTTCCAATTTTTTTTTTTAATTTTGCAATTTAATTGTTTCTAAATAACTCATAATATCTGGACCAAAAAAAAAAAAAAAAAAGCTTCAATCAAAAAGCCATTGGCTGTCTAGATTTCTAAAAATTGGTCATTAAAATTCTTATTGGTCAACCATTTCTTTACCTTTAGTTTCATTTTTTAACCAGGGCAGTTGTGAGAAAATAACATGTAGCTGACAACAATGAGGTTGTTAAAAACAAGCACGTGGAACTCTAATATGAGCTCAAAAGGATCCACGCTGGATGACAATCCCACTAGGACATAAAGAGTCAGCCAGAACATGTTTGGTTATTGACAAGGTCTTCATGGGGTTAAGAGCACACTGCGATCCCCATAATTTATAATAAAGCATAATATGTTATCCGCAGAACCTCTGCAGTGAGGTCCTGGATGGTTCATCATGTTGTCAGCTTATCAGGGTCTTGGTTGGAGCATGGGGCAGAGTGGTGGTAATGGTGGCAGTGAATCCATGATGTGGAAACCACACAGTGGCATAGCCGGTTGTTTTAAAAAATAAAATAAAAAAAGACTGCTATCCTGGTGTTATGAAAAGGCTTTGACCATGATCTTGACAAGTTCATGGAAGCAATCTAGTGCAGACATGATACCCTGGTATATCATTAATTGCAAATCCAAAGTAATTGGTCTAGGGAGGGCATAAAGAAGCATCTTGGAAACATGTTGTGACACTATGATTGTCCTGTTCCCCATTTACCTTTTATTAGATACCAGCTGACGCTGAGCCACTGAAAAAGTATTGTTTTCTGTTTGCCTCTAATCACTATAGTTATTTATTTATTTATTTATTTATTTATTTTCCCAGGGGTGCAGTATGTTGTGAGCTGTAGTATTGAATGTGTGTCTGTTGGGAGTGTTAACAATATGTAGTTATTGGGCTTGTAACCAAGTGTTTTCTACGCTTCTGTCATTTGCATATTCAATATTTGAGGTCCATGCTTTTTGTGCATCTGTGAATATAATATATATATATTTGTTGTATTGTACTGTATCTCTGCTCCTAAATTTCTGACAACCTAAAAAAAAAAAAGAAGCACAATAAACAAACACACAAAAAAACAATGAATAATCAACCATATGGATCCCAAATTATCCATGTGGCTGATAATACCTGCAGACAAAGAGCAGCGTGCATAATGAGGTACAATTGAGTCAGAAGAGGTCCTCATGTAATTCTGCTACTGAGGCTCTCTCCAGCAAGTCTATTACAGCATTTTCACTCTGGCTCATACCCCACTGTAGAAGTGGGTAGAAAAATGATTTCATTTCAGTAGTTGCAGAACAATTTGCACTGCCATCCCATTTTCTTCTTGCATGAAGCCCTCCCTCTCTTGCTAAATGTCCTTTTTGTTTCTGCCAACACTCAAGAGGATCATCTGCCATAAGCAGTTTACCAGACATAACAAAAGGGCTTTCTTGTTGTTGGGTTTTTTTTACATATTTTTATTGATTTTTTTTTTTTTTTTAACAATTACAATGTGAAAGTACAGCATACATACATTATGAATCTTTTTTTTTTTTAGGGTTCTCATTATCCAGTTGTGGTGATGATGTCTGCTTTCCTGTTTCTATAATTGTTC
>NC_056503.1:25751099-25756911 GCF_014905685.2 Nematolebias whitei | reverse complement strand
AATTACATTTTGAATTGAGTAACCCATGGTGGCAGTGGGGTAATGCAGGTATATGTTATGGACAACAAACACAGGTGTATTTTATTGTCGGCATTTTGAATGCACAGAGATACCCCGATGAAATCCCGAGGCCCACTGTTGGGCAATTAATCCACGACCATCACCTCATGTTGCAGCATCATATTGCACGACCCCATGTTGCAAGGATCTGTACACCATTCCTGAAATATGAAAACATTCCAGTTCTTGCATGACCATGCTCTAGATTGGTGTATACAACAGTGTTTCTCAGTTCCTGACAATATCCAGCAATTTTGCACAACTATTGAAATGTGGACCAACATTCTACAGGCCACAATCAAAAACCTGATCAACTCTATGCAAAGGAGATGATGTGTACTATGTCAGGCGGTCACACCAGATACTGACTGGGTTTTGACCACTCACTCAATACAGTAAAAATAAACTGCAGATTTAACAAATGTAGATTGGTCATTTATTGTGGCCAGCCTTAGGCACACCTGTGCAAACATAACACTGTCTAATCAGCATCTTGATATGCCACACGTGTGAGGTGGATGGATTATCTCTGCAAAGAAGTGCTCACTAATACAGATTTACACAAATTTGTGAACAATATTTGAGAAGAAAGGCTTATTGTGTACATAGAAAAAGGCTTAGATCTTTGGATTCAGCTCATGAAAAATGGGAGCTAAAACAAACGTGTTTAATTTATATTTTTGTTCACTCTTTGCATCATAGGAATTATCTATAGGACGTTTTGTGTTTAGCCTGATTTTTTTTCCCCTCTACTTAAGCTATGCTTCCCTTAACTCTTGCAGAGGTGAGTCATTGTCAAAATCTGCTTTTTTGGAACACTACTTTTGATCCTGAGCTGTGTCGTTGTTTTTCATTGTGTTTGGAAAGCTTTCATTATTTTATTATAGGCAAAAAAGAAAAATATATCTCTTATGTTTCATCCCTCTAATCTTCACTCCTTTTACTTCTTCCTTCTGTCAAACCATCTGAGTTAAAGGTTCAATAAACCGTGCAAAGAGACCCGGTCAAAGGCAGAAAAGCTTTCTTGTCTTCCTTGCCAGGCTAATTTATCCAGTCAGGTTACAATATATTTTGATCCCAGCCATTAATTTCAGATTTATTGATTTATTACTGTTCACAAATATTAAATAAAATTCAAAGCCTTATTCGTTTACAATATTTTATGTCTGTGGTTGTTGTTTTTTTTTAAATCAGCTAGAATGCAAATTAGACTATTATGTAAAAAAAGGGAATAAAAAAGAGATAAAAGCTGCAAATATAACAATTTTTTCTTATAGTACTTTTAAATAATGAAAAAAAAACATCACTTGATTAAATTCCAGATACGATTTTGACATTGAAAAACCTTTTCAAGACACTGACTCAGATATCCCATTTCTTATCTACCTGATAAGTTTTGATGCTCACTGAAGATGACTTCTTTTAACCCCCAGACTTTTGATAACACAGATAATAAATGTCTTTATCTCCTTATGAAACCTTTACAGATTACAAATGGCAATCTGTATCTGGTTCAGAACAAGTTTGGTCTAAAGTTGGCTATCTTGGAAATGCCAGATGATTGATGTTAAATTGTAAATGCAGATCCATGTATTTCTAAGACTGCTGGATGCAGTCAGTTATGTGTGCAGTATTTATTTAAAGATGTGATAATAGTTGTGCATTTTTACCCATAATTTATTGAATTGGGCTACATGCCCAAATACATTTTTGTGATGTAATTGCTCAACTTTCTTGTGTTTGCATTGTGATATTAGCAATTTTCTCATTCAGTGCTTACATTTTCCTGATGCTGATAACTCAATGTAATGCTACAGCAACCAAGCAAATATTGCAATATGGCCATAAAAAAAGTTTTAAACTGTCAGCAAACTGAATCCAATATGTGCTTTATGACACCTGAAACCTAAATTATCAATATATTTAAATGGGTAAATTGTAGCCTATACATTAGACACAACTTAACACACTATCCATGAATAAATTACTGAATATAAAATGTGAAATCCTTAAGAAGTTTGCAGAAACTGGACATAAGAAGTTTACATTTTTTTCCTGACACAGATAAATGTATTACTACAACTATAAACAGTATTTAATGATTAACAGTTTTCATTAATAACAACATAATTGTCTAGTTATCCAGTTAAACAATTATGGAAACCTTCTAGATTGCAAGCTTAATGTAAGCTGGTCTGATGAGGCCTTTTTTTGCTAATCTAAAAGACAAAGTGTATGTCAGTGTGAGTTACCACCAGTAGACTGCACACAGAAACAAATTGCATGAAGGATTTTGTTTAAATTGATTTCCTGACCCTGCAGATGGTAATGCCATTCATCAAAAGTTGTGACTCCCTGGAAGAGCAGTTTGACTCTCAAGTGAGATGACACACCTTACCAGCTCTGTGTGTTAACTTATTACAGAGTCTGTGTAAGATGCTGTCTCAGTAAAGCAGATATTAATTTAAAGCAGACTGCATGCACAAACTGCATAAAACTGAGTTATTAAGTTTTCTACAGACAGTACATGTCTGGGGTTTAATATTTTCAATATGAAGTTTCTTTTGGAATAAAACTTCAAGCACTCAAATGGGGAAAGTCATTCAGCTCTCGCTTTAGACATATAGTTTTATAATTCTTCAAGTTGCTGGTGAAGATTCTCAGTCATCCAGGACATGATGAATTCAAAAAGCGTTCAATACAAGTCCAGTTGTTTTTGTATTGAACGCTTTTTGAATTCTTCAAGTTGAACTTATAAATTTAATTTGGCTATTTGGAATTAAATGGTGGGGTAGTTAGTGGTGGCACAGAAGTTAAAGAAGGTGGGCCTGGGATCGGAAGGTCACCGGTTCAACTCCCTTGATCGACGACATCAAAATGAAAATATTGAAAACACCTACACATGTCTCCACCCTCATTTGCCCCACTCTGGGCAATTGAGTAAGGCCTTTAACCCCCACCATCTTTTCCCTGGGGCACCCTAGATGGCAGCTCTCTGCTCCACACAGAGGGCTGTGGTAGCTCGGTGGTCTGTGGTTGTGTCAGGAAGAACATCCGGCATAAAAACAAACGCCATGACTTTGTGCGAGTTAGTTCACTGTGGCGACACCTGAAGAAGAGAGCAGCTGAAAGAAGCATAATTAGATGGTGTTCAGCTCAAAAGACTGCCTGTATTTGATGCATTGAAAGTACTGTGAACTGATCACACAAAGAGCTAAATGATTACAGAGATTTTAAGAAAATGAACGGCATGCATCAATCCTGTCATTATCATGTTCGCTTAGTTTGATTGTATAATGGTAGCCTGCATGTACAAAACTTGAGTATATATGATTAACTTATTTAAAAAAAAATAAACCATTTAAAAGATTCCATATGAACACAAATATCAGGTTGAATACAGATGTTTGAATATAGTCCTACTTTGTCATACTATTTCACGGAACATGGTTTTGTTGTAGTATTATATATAAAATACAACATAGTAAAAAGTTGCTTTGTACAAGGAAAAAAAAAATCCTACTCTATAATCTCTGTCAGGGTTTTGGGACATTGTTGCATTGAGGTAACTGTCTTTGGCAAGCCCACCTGCATTCTTCACTTCAACCAATAGTTAAATCTTTTAAAATGGGTTACAGTGGAAAGCTGTGTAATCCTATATATTGGTGTTAATGTCAGAGTAAATCCCAGAATAGCACTGTTGACAGCATTGATACAACATTAGGAAAAAAGAAAACAAAGAAATGATTGATTATATATTTTGTCTTAAGAAAATAAGAGTAGATAAAGGTGTGGGCCAAGCTACACTGAACAAAATGAAGAGTACAAGTGTATTTTGCTGCTTTTTAAAACAAATTCTCATCATTTAAGAAGTGATACTCTGAGTTTTGAGCTAATATCAGTGGCAAGGTTGTTGTCTTCATGTCTTCATGCACATCTATAGTTATGACTATCTAACATGCCATGAGATGTCAAAAGTAAATAAGTAAATAGTTTTTGCACCTCCGTTTATTTTAATATAGTATACGTAATACGTAATGTAATATACGTATAGTATAGTAATATAGTTTTTGTATTGAATGTTTTTGAATTCCTTTAAAATAATGTCTCAATATTCCATTGAAGCATAAAACCATGACAGCCATTTAATTCTGAAGCTGCCTCTGAAAGCCATAATATTCAAATTTCTTCTCAGTAATAATAAAAAAGCATTTTACTGTATGAAGGCCATAGGATAATATTATTATCAGTCGGCTTCTGTGTGTTTTTCCGGTGGCAGGGATCAGTTCAAAGTATAGCCCAAAGCATGTGTGCAAATATGTGACAGGAAAGTAGTGCGCAAGCTTATGTGTGTTTCAATGCACGTGTGTATTTGCATCTGTGACTGAAGATGTGTGTGAGTACTTCTCATAAGCAACAGCTGCACACCAAGCTCTTGAACTGAGAATGTTTTTTTGTTCTTTCTGTGACACCAACTTGCCCACTTTTCAATGTAATCTGTCTCTTTGTTATTTTACTTTCCATCCTCCTATCTTCTTGTAGTCTTGCTCGTTGTTGGTCATAGGTCCTCCTCTCCTAAATAGGCCTATATCCCGTTATCCTTTGAATCCTATTTCCTCTATACCTTTTTTCCTGCCACATTATTTTTCTCAAATAACCTTATCATGAAATGAGAACTGTGAGCTCACTCTAAATGAGAGATCCATGTAAGAGCAAATCCTGTGGAAAATTGAAGAGAATATGAAAATGGAGGGAAAGATGGGGAGTTGGACAGAAGCATAAAAGGAGTAGGGTAAAAAAACAACAACAAAAAAATCCAGCAATAACAAAATATGGGGGATGAGTAACCCATAAAGGAGGAGCAATAAGTACCAACACAGGAGAACCTGATGAAAAAAGCACTATTTTTATCAGTATTCCCAACTGGGATGTATTTGATGTAGAGCCCCATTAGCTACACCAGTGAGTTTCTGAGAGGTCTTGTTCTATAGCTGACGTGCGTGAGTACACATAAATGGTATGCAGTACAGTAATAGATGGAAAGGATAAAGCCTAGTACCACTATATTTCATATTGTGTAAAACTCTATGCCAATGTATGCGTAACCTGCAAATGGCAGGTCCAAACATAAAACAGTCACAGATTTAGAGGTGAAAGCATAATTGGGTTGTAGTTTTCATTTACTATTTTTTTTGGCCTTAGTAAAATATTGATGCAAACATTGTGCAGTCAATTATTTAAAGTTTTCCAAGGTCAGCTTAGCTGTGCTTGTTTCAGTATATCAAACATCTTTCTATGTTCACATCAACTAAAATAGAATGTAGTGAAGTGATGTTTCTGCTGCTTATGTTTCACTTTTTTTTTTTAACTGAAACTGTTTTTTAACTGAAACTAATTGGATTTGATGAATGTGGGTGGGGAAAAAGCTTAGGAGCATAAACTGACTAAAGGTGAAATGATGGGGACACTGGAAAAAAAAACTGAACCACACATACAACATTAACAAATGAAAAATGTCAAAATAACAAACTCAAATATTTAACAAAGACTGTCCAAAAAACAAAGATATTGACATTTACGTATGTATGCATGCATGCATGCATGCATGTGCATGCATGTATGTATGGATGTACGTATGCATGTATGCACATATGTGTATGTGTGTATGCATGCATGCATGCATGCACACATGTATGCATGCACACATGTATGTATGTATGTATGTATGTATGTATGTATGCATGCACACATG
>NC_056503.1:25745574-25751089 GCF_014905685.2 Nematolebias whitei | reverse complement strand
ATGTATGTATGTATGTATGTATGTATGTATGTATGTATGTATGTATGTATGGCTTATATGTTTGTATGGCTTATATGTTTGTATGGCTTGTATGTATGCATGCATGTATGGCTTGTATATATATCCTGATGCAATAAGTATGGGTATTAGGTAAGTATGGGTTTTAGGTCTCAGTCTCTGATAGAGGACATTTGCAAACTGAGGTGTACCGCAAACCCACCCACACAGACCAGTATTTGCAGTTTGACTCCCATCACCCTCTGGAGCACAAGTTAGGAGTCATCAGGACTCTGTATCACAGAGCAGACAGCGTCCCCAATAACTCAGGAGCCAGGCAGAAGGAGAAATCCCACACAAGACAGGCTCTAGAGCAATGTGGATATCCTAACTGGGCCTTCCTGAAAGCAGAGAAGAAACCCAAACAGGACTCCAGTCAGCCATCAGGTGAAAAGGAGGAACCCAGACCCAGACCAGTGGTCATTCCATATGTTGTGGGAGTTTGAGAGAAATTGAGATGTTTATTTTCTAAAAACAATGTCCCAGTAACTTTTAAACCCCAAAATACATTACAACAAAGACTCGTTCATCCCAAAGATCCAGTCCCCGGCACAAACAGAGTAATGTTGTGTATGCTGTTCAGTGTCAGGAGGGCTGTGATCAGTCTTACATCGGGGAAACTAAACAGCCACTGGCCAAAAGGATGGACCAGCACAGAAGATCAACATCATCAGGCCAGGACTCTGCAGTGGAGGCCTCCGTGTTCAATTGTCCCCCTCTTACAATGCTGTGATTGCTAGTATCACTCAGCCCTCTGTGAATAGTAAACAGCCATCAGTGTGTTAACGATCCATCGTTAGGCTGATGGTCCTTCTTGATCATGTGAGCAACTGGTTTTGGTTGTCAGCAGCAAACTGGTTGATCCACTCTGAGAAGGTGCTATTTATAAGACTGAGCTGAATACAGCACCTCAGAATGAAGAAATCTTTCGGATGAAAGACGAAACATTTCTACAATTTTTTTTTTCTTTTTTGAACATCCAGATGACTTGACTTAACTTTTTTAGGCTTGTATGTATGTCTTGTGTGTATGTATGTACTTTATGTATGTCTTGGATATTTGTAGTATCATCATAAAGATATTAAAGGACCATTAAGATATTTTATTCCCATATCATGAACAGCATGGCTTTTTCTAGAATAAAAATGGGTGAAACGTTTAGTATTACGGTAAACCAGCCCATTACAACAAACATTGATGCACTGTCTTGGCAACCACAATCACATCATTATCCACTGGAGTGACAGGGTGAAGACTGGGTGTTAGAAGGAAGACACACCTGAGGGACAGAGACAAAGTATATAAATGGGGGAGCAACCAGCAAATGTCAATGACAGAAAAGAACAAGATTAATAGATTGAAAACGAGGGCAAAAATGAAGCCAGAGAGTGATAGAGCAAGAAAGGGAAACAGACAGAAGAAATTGAAATGCATCAAAAGAGCCATTTAGAATTGTGCCCTTGCCCAATTCACTGTGAGGCAGTACCTGAGAGTGTTTGTGTGTAAGTTGTGTGCTTCAGATCACAGCAGTGTGAGAGCTCCAGCGTTGGAAGTAAGAGTCAAGCCAACTCAGTATTTTAACATCTGGACACATGCAGAACTGTGTTTGTGCCTTTTTCTCAACAGCTACATTTGCTTGTGGAAAATTGCACAAAAACAAAAGCCCCAACCACAGCAGCTGAATATTTTTTAAAACATATTTTCTGTTTTTGCCCTTCTCTTCCAAACACAAATAGATATGTTATTGAGAAAAACAAACTTAAAGCAAATGATTTGTAAAATAGGAAACTATAAAAAAAAAATCTGGTTTATAAATATACCAGAAATTATTTTTTAAGTAGTTACTTTACTTTTTAAATAGTTACTACGGGTATGCTCCTATATCAACATAAATTTATGTAGGAGATAAAATAACTTTTCAACAAATAGCAGCCTGTTTTCACACAAGCCAGCTATCACTTTGTGCCCTAAAACCCATTTTTTATTTGAGTTGACAACTTGTGCTTGAAAGTCAAATACTACCAAAAGGTGTATTCTAGGGATGCACAATATTATCGGCATGGTATCAGTATCGGCCAATATTAGCGTTAAAGTTCAATATCGGACATCGGCCATTCCATCAAAATAACTCACCGATATAAAAGGCGATGTTTTTGTATGACAACCCAGTGACAAGGATGCCTGCAGCACTAGCACAACGTTATGACGTCACACGCGCCTACCTGATCTCACGGCGGAGAGGAAAATTAACAATGTCGGTGGTGTGGAAGTTTTTTTTTTTCATTGGTGAGGATGTCGGATTCCAAAGATTTTTGGGCTATGTTGAGCCTCGCTTCATCGTCCCCAGTCAGCGATATTTTTACGACGTAACATTACCCCAGTTACAAGCCGTCATTTCCGACGTCATTGAGAAGCTACTAGCCGATAGCACTTGGGTGAATTTTACCACAGACATTTGGACGTCGTGTTAGCCCCGTTAGCATGATTAGTCTTACGACACAACGGATAGACAAAAACTTAGTTCTTAAAAAGTCTGTCCTTCATGCACAAGAGTGCAGAGGATCCCTCACTGCAGCTAGAAACCTGGAACAAGAATCCACAAGTGAGACAGCAACGCATGCGACTAATGCTAATAACATTTAACACTTTTCATTTAATATAAGTTAAAGTGCTATGCATATCATATGGCTGTTACTGAATGTATGTAATCAGCTCTTACAGCTGCTACACACATTTTCTATCAAATAAGCCTAAATAAGAGGAATATGCTCTGACAAAGGAATGTATATAAACTATCAGTATCGGTTATCGGCCAAGTAAGTTTTAACATATCGGCATATCAGACATCAGCCAAAAATCCAATATTGTGCATCCCTAGTGTATATGAAGCTGAATACTTTTCAAATACAGGTTTATTGTTGATGCTTTAATTGATGTTGTTTTATTCCCCCCATGAAACTAATTAATTGTCTTGTTATGATTTACTTGCCTATAAAATTATCTTGTTTCATTTTATGAGCATCTTGTGAAAAAAACATTCATACAGTCACATCATGCTAGTTAGTTAAGTTTAGTTTCCCAGACTTAAAAAATGGCAGGGAGCTAGTATTGGCTAGTCATAGGTCTCTGCCAATTTTAATTCTTAAATGTTCTTAATCAAACTCTATCATGGTTGTAAATTTGAAACTTTCTCTAATAGAAATATGTATTGACCTCAAGTGCTAAAACCAACCAGTGTCAGAAAAGAAGAGACATTGATGCTGTTGTAGGATGAATAATGCCTGTGGCACATTCACACCGACCTCTACTTCAGTTTATTTGTGACTCACTGTACTGGCCTACACAGGAAATGCTGCATCTCTGTTAACAAGTGTATATAATGAAGTATGTCACTGTTGTTGTAGATAAGTAAGTCTATTCACATAGAGCACATAATGAGAAAGTCCAGCACAGTTTTATTGAGAAACTTTGCATTTTAAAATTGTTGTATGAAGCTGTTATGTACTTTTCTATTGTTGTTACCTTCTAATTTTGAAACTTCAAAAAGGGAGTTCATGTTCTCATAATAACTTGCAAAATTTTAGAGTAACTTCCTAATTAATTAAAAACCCATTTAAGTTTTGGTTTTTTTTTTACTTTTTTTTTAATACAACAAAGTTGTTTTTTTTTTGGGGGGGGGGAAATTGTAACTGAGTCAGAAGAACTGGCTATTTCTTTTCTTCTAATTGCAGGGGTTGAACAGCACTGCTCCGTGTCTGTATTAATAATGATCCCCAAAGAGGAAATGCCTCATCTTATTCTGCTCCATAAAAAGGTCAGGGTCAGATACAGAACTGTATCCAGTTTCTCACTTTGATAGGGCAGATCCTTGGTGGTCCAGAGGTTGCAGCTTTGCCCTCAGTCTGAAGACCTGTCCAGGAAGGTGGCATCTGGTTGTGGCACAGACTGTCAATTGAAGTTTAAACAGGCTTATTGGAGTTTTTTTTTTTTTTAAGTGAAGCCCGGGGAGAGTTAGTTTAACCTACAGGTGTTCGCACAGATGCTTCTGAAATTCGAAGCAAAGCAGAGTTACCACACATTTTAGGAGGTAAATAATAAAATCCAAACTATATTTCTTGCTTAGCATATTAGTGAGATCAAAGTTTAAATTGTATGCAACAAAGTTAAGTCAGGTCCTCTGGACAGTTTCTTTTTGTTGAAACGTTTCATCTTCCATCCAAAAGAATTAATCATGAATTTTAATATTTTGAATCACTTTGGCCATGACAGCCTCAAACGAGTCAGCGTGGGAGAGAGCAGACTCCAGAAACCATCTGAGCACCATCAAACTACTTGACCCACTATGTAAAGGTGCTATGTATTTATAAGACTGACTTTGTTGTGGGTCCTCAGACTGATGGAGTCTTTTGGATGAAAGATGAAACGTTTCAACAATAAGAAACCGCCCAGAGGATCTGACTTTGTTGGATTGTTCTACCTGGGTAATTGAGCATGAATCAGGATATTTAAAATTGTATGCTTGCATAGTTGTCATTTTACAAAGAAAAAAGAGACCTCATAAACACACTTGATAGATACCCAAATTATGTGTTTATCAAAATAAATAAATAAATAACATAATTATAGTTGATGTGTTCAATTTAACAAGTGTTTTAAATTACTTTTCCTAACCTGCAGAAATCAGGGTGGAAAAACAACAGCAAAAAAGCATATATTTTAGTTTTTTGAAAAAACAAACAATAAAAACAGAAGGTTGTTTGGCACTGTGGAGTGGTGGTTAGTAATGTTGCTACACAGCAAGAAGATCGCAGGTTGGAAATTTTTTGGAGCTTCTTTGTGTGCGGTCTGCAGGTTCTCGGTGTATGTGTGGGTTTTCTTCAAGTTAACCAGTTTTCTCCAATAGTTCAAAAAGGATGCTAGCTTAGTTGGATATGCTTGTGTGTATGCATGTGCATTCATGATTATATGTTTGAGCTGGACCCGCAATAGACGGGAAACCTAAATGTGGATCTATAATTGTACAGGACATATCCCACCACCCATCCATTGACTGCTAGATTAAGCACTAGCCACCATGACGCTGACCAAGAATAAACTGGTTCAGAAGATGAGTGAGTGTTGTTTGTGTACACATCTTTAGCTGCCTTGGTAGTGAAATCAATTATGCCTTTATAAAGTATATTTTATTGATTATTAATATTTATTCAACAAGGCACATTCCATTGAGATCAGAGATCTCTTTGCATGGGAGGCCCGAAGGCAGCCTTACATTTTTATTTACACTTTATTTATACAGGTAGTCTCATTTAGTCACAAGAACTCATTTCCAAGAGAGACCTGTATTTTTTTTATATTTTTTTTAATTTTTTTTTGGGGGGGGGGGGGGGGGGGAGAAACACGGTGTGCTGACTGAGATTCGCTCAAACCAGCCAAGCGAAGACATAGAAGGTGGCGAGCG
>NC_056503.1:25743335-25745474 GCF_014905685.2 Nematolebias whitei | reverse complement strand
GGCAAAATGGTTGGGGCTAAGGGACTTGCTCAAGGGCCCAGAGTGAGGCAAATGAGGATGGAGGCAGGTGTGGGTGTTCCACCTTTTCCACCCATATTTTGATGTTACTCCGGGAAGTTGAACCTGGAGTTGAAACTTTCTGATCACAGGCCCATCTTCTCTAACCTCTGTGCCAACATGCATGTTTTTGAAAAATCTTATTGTGCATTTGAACCAAATGACACAACTTAATGAGATAATAAAAAAATCATGTTGCCCGAAGACATTTTCACAAAACAGCTACTGTGGATTTTCACTAATGCACCAATCAAGCCAACTATAGCCAACAATAAATTGGATACATCCATCCATCCATTTTCTTTACCCGTTTATTCCATTTTGGGTCACGGGGGTCGCTGGTGCCCATGTCCAGCAATCACTGTGCGAGGGGCGGGGTACACCCTGGACGGGTCGCAAGTCCATCACAGGGCCACATAGAGACAAACGAGACAAACAACCATTCACTCTCTCACTCACACCTAGGGACAATTTAGAGTTACCAATCAGCCTAACATGCATGTTTTTGGACTGTGGGAGGAAACCGGAGTACAGGGAGAAAACCCACGCATGCACGGAGAGAACATGCAAACTCCACCCAGAAAGGCCCCTGGACCGGGGTTTGAACCAAGGACCTGCTCGCTGAGAGGCAGCAGCTCTACCAGTTGCGCCACCGTGCTGCCAAAAATTGGATACAATTAAGCTGAAATTGTGGAACCATAGGGCTGTGCAGTATAACATGCCAATGAAATGGAGTGCTTTGCATGAAACGTGTGTTAGACATCTATAATGTGGCTAGCTGGTCAAGCAAAATTGGATCACTTATTTCAGAGGTGTAACTGTGACAGATCAACAGCAGCCCATCAATGCTGCCTCGTTACCTAAATCACACCAAGATAGATAGAAGGAATCTCAGGTCTGTGTGTGTTTCATGAAATAGGGTTATTGTGTTTGACCTGATGACATACAGATGGTCTAAAGCCCTATTCACATGGGATTCATTTTACCTAGGGACCACATGTAATACATAAATTACTCCCCAATGTCTGCTTTTTATGCAGCACTTTCACACGGGATAACCAAAGCCTGAGATTTAGCTGAAATTTACGGACATCTTCCAGATATTATGTTAACGTGCTGCATTGTCACGACCAGGCCGATCTATATAATGTTCTTAATGTGCGGGTCGGGGCGGTCTCAGGCTTGATGTGGTTTTACGAATCAGCACAAAGACAACTAAATAATGTACAATATAAAATTGTATTAATCTACTTGTTGAGGAGGAGGCAGGTCTGACCGGCCGGTTGAAGAGGTAAAAAAAAAAAAAAAAAATGTTAAGCTCAGATGGACAACCTGTCACTGGCCACACGCGTGAGCAGCCACGCTTCCGCTGACCTGCCAGTTGAAATGGACTTGCGACCTGTCCAGTGTGTCTCCTGCCTCTCACACAGTGATGGCTGTACATGGGCACCAGTGAGTCCCGCTACCCAAAAAGGAAGAAGCGGGTAAATATAATGGATGGCTGGATGAATGGGTCAGCTGATCACGTGTGCGTCTCCGTACCTGCTGTCATGTGTGGTGAAGGAAGTAGCAGCATCTACAAAAGCAAGCAGCACGTTCATTTAAAATAGCCTTGTTCTATTCATTCATTCAACCTTTATTTAAACAGATAAATCACGTTGAGCCTTGAAGACTCATTTACAAGTGAGACCTGTTTGGACAGGCAAAAAACAGTGGTTAACTGGACACATGTAGGAATTGGAGGCGAAAAAAATTCCTATCAGACTTTTTTCTTGGCTGAGAAAAACCCCTAATATTGAAAAAACACTTTGCACAAACAAGCACATATTTACGTAGACATTCTGCAGAGCAGAGCAGGAAGAAGGAAGATATGAGACCGGTCAACAACGCCTACAGATGCTCTCGAGGTCACTGTAATCAGTCAATGTCCTCCGGTGAGGTCCATAAACATTCTCGAGGTATGTCGAGAAATGGCCAAGGATAACCTCTATAAGAATCCAGAGTCCTGAAATAATGACAAAGTTTTTTCAGCGGGGATTCATCTGGTTATCAGTTGGAAATTCCTCAGGGAGTGGGTGGTGA
>NC_056503.1:25716287-25743235 GCF_014905685.2 Nematolebias whitei | reverse complement strand
TATATTATTATTTTTTTTTTTTTCCAAATGGTTTTGCTTAGAAAACAAAAACAAAAAAACGCCTAATTACGTATCGGATCCTGCCCATTTCTGTCCAAATCACAGATATGCCTATTTGCATTGGATTAGTGTTATCACAAGACCTCGGAGTTCAGCAAAATATAGTAGGTAATTTGCGGGGGAATTTTTACACATTACTGACATGGCCGATTTGCACGGGATTAACAACACAGACAATCTCTGTAATTATTACAAATTACAAGTCAGATTCAGTCTGTTTTACCTGAAAAAATGTTGTGATGTAAATGACAGCTCTAGAAGAAGTTAGTGAGTCTACCAACATGTTGGTGTTGCTTTTTCTGACATATTTTAAAAGATCATGATAAAATGTGTTTTTATTTGTGTGTAACTTATTAGTTTTTAACTTAAGCAATAATTTGTCTTCTATATAATGTCACTAAATGTTGTGGGGTAATCAGAAGTTTACAGGATGTGGAATGAGGACACATTTTGTGTTTTAACTCACCCAGCAGAGGTTATTCACCTTAGCTGTCCATGAAATCTCTAATGCAACGCATTTCATTAGGACTGTAAATAGGCCGACACATTTTCTACTCGCATGAGTTTTGGCACAAAGAGTGAGCAAACAAGCTTTCTGACCATGTGAGGATGGACACTGGGGAGACTTTGACTGTGCTCTGCAGTTAAGCGGAGAAGGTGGGGGTCAGCAAACTGATAATAAAAGTTGAAATCAAATAAATATTAGGTTTCATGAAATAAAAATATGTTTTAATTGAATCATCACACTACAAAGAATTTAAGTTATTACCAAAAAACGATCACTACAATGTGGTCCTAAACTGTGAACCACTTATTCCATCAGCTCAGTCATTTCCTGGATCTGTCTTTCCCATATTCTCGCCGCACACCCCTCTTTAACGATATAATCCAGATTCATTAGTTGTGAAATTTCCAGACCAATCTTACCCCCCCCCCACACACACACACACACACACACACTTCCCACCTCCTCACTCTTACCATCCATCTATGATTGGTTGTTGCTTAGTTACATTGCCTTGACCACTGCTTTTGACCAAATGTCTTATTCTGTAGGATCACACTGTTTTGGTTTTAGCTTCATCTTATTCATTTATTTCACCATGCTACCTTGTCCACATGTTCCATGGCTTTCAAGAAATTTTGCTTTAGTGCTTGTCTTACTCTGTATTTGTATTTTTCATTCGCTTGCTTTATTCATGAAATAAAACACAACGAGGTAATTACGTATTGAGTGACACAAGGACGACGAATAAAAATGGTAAATGTGTTGTTTTGGTTCAGTGACAAATTGGCATGAAGTTAATGTGTGAAAGTGCATTGTAAAGATTCATTCTACCATGATCATTAAAGCATTAAACAAAGATTAATCTGCACACTTCACTGTATACTTAGTGCAATGACACGGCATACTTGGAACACGCACAAACACACACACACACGCCGTAACTAACATACACAAGCTAATAAAGGACAAACTAGAATGAGTATGCAATAAGTGTGTGTAGATGCAGCAGATGGCTGTGGCTGCTTTTGAGATCATTAATAACCTGGTGTTTTCACTAAGGCAAACGCTGCAGAAATACATGGAATATATAACTCTCTCTCTCTCTTTCTCTCTCTCTCTCTCTGTCTCTCATTACCCCCACCCCCCACCCCCTCCACACACACACACACACAGACGTGCACACTTTTTTGTATGTAAACAAAGGCATAGGCAAGCAGTCGTGAACACTTGGAAAAAGAATATAAAAAAATAAATGGTGTCCCTTCACAGACACACACACACAAACACACGTGCTATATAAATATGCAGATGCATTAGCATTTACTTTATGTCCAGAGACATGGTTGCCTGCATGCTTATTCAGAAAGAAAAAGATTCAGTGTATGCACTTACATGCATGTTCATGCATTATCACACAGACCATTCAAACTACACAGAATATTTTCCAGCATTGCTGCAAGCTGACAGGATAATTCATCACTGCAAGGTGCTGGGTACGCTGGCTTTGCAAGCTGGACAGTGTGTAAGCGAGGAGCCAGAAATGCATCTTCACACACATGCATGCATGCACCCAGGTATATGCTACTGTACATGTACTTTAATGCACAAGAAAGAAAAATATATATATTTCTAATGTAACCAATTTAGACAGAATCAAACTGATGTTGGTACGATGATAGTAGATCATTAAACTGTCAGAGTTCAGTTGTTTTGACCTACATTATATTTTGATGTTTCTATAAACAGTTTCTGATGTGTTTTGTGGCAAATGCAGTTTTTTTTTTCTTCTAGAAGTTCATTGTTCTTGTAAGGCATGAGATATCTTAGTAAACTTTTTAACTCGAAGATGTTTTAATGTAACATGAATTGTTTTATAGCACACAGCTGTTGCAAAGTTTGCCTATTACAAATGAGCCTTCTCCACCCTACCCAACCACATGCACACCTTGACTGACACTAACACACAGATGTGAAGGCAGTCTTTCTAGGCTGTAAGACCACACTCACAAGTATATGTAGTAAACTGGCAGCACAACCTGTAGGCGTTTCTATAAAGACAGCTTAATTAAAGAGCATCCAAATTGTCCATCCATTCATGATCTTTACCCACTTCTTCATTTCTGGATCATGGGGTCACTGGTGCCCATGTCCAGCAGTCACTGTATGAGAGGTGGAGGACACCGTGGACAGATATCCAGTCCATCACAGGGCCACATGGAGACAAATGAGACAAACAATCATTCACTGTCACTCACACCTAGATACAATATAGAGTTACCAATCAGCCTAACATGCATGTTTTTGTCTGTGGGAGGAAACTGGAGTACACAGAGAGAACCCATGCATGCACGGAGAGAACATGCAAACTCCACCCTGAAAAGTCCCTGACCTGGATTCGATCTAGCGACTTTATCACTGGGGTAACAAATAGGAACTACCAGGTTTGATAAAATAGGTTGCAACACTAGTAAATCTACTGCACCAGAACCATCCAATAATAACATGAGTGACATCATCTTTATGTCCCTCTGGATATTTACATGTTTAAATCTTCCTTATTTTTCTACAAGTGATCTTTATTCTATATATAGTTAGATTATTTCATGTTTAGTTTAGTTTTGCTAGTTCCTTTAATGAAATGGCTAAGGTTCTCAAAGCTTTTTCTAATTTTGCCCCAGACTCCAAGATCTCCCAGCAGTGGAACCCCTGAACCAAAGTGAGCAACAGGAATAATTCCCAGTTGCGAACAAAGCAGGCAGCATGTTGAGGGTTGAAATGATTATAGGTGCCCTTTTTACCAGTCTATTCTTTTTTGAGTGGTTGTCTTGAAAAGGCCACAATGATTTTTACGTAACAAAATTATGTCAAACCATTTTGTTGTTATTTGAAGGTGGGTGATGAGCCTGAGCTATAACTCTTATGTAAATCAATCTCCAGGCTTGCTAGAATACCCTCATTGTGAGAAAAAAAAAATGTTGATTGGGTACCCCCTTTCATTTGATTTGTTATTCAAACTATTTGTTCTAACTTTTTTAGTGGTTTGGTGCTGGTGACAGACACAGATTACCCTTTTTTAAATGTATTTATTTATTTTTTAATTATTCTTGAGTCCACTCTGTGTCATGTTTTAAAACGTTGGAGGCCCTGACAGAAAGCCACTAGCAATTGGATGTAATGATAGTGCCCTTTTGTCCAGAACACACTATACTTCTTCAACAATGCTCATTCAGTATATCATTTTTATGTAACTAAGGTTTTATTTCAGCAGGAATGGGTGTTAGTGATTGTGAGATCAAAAGGTAGCCAGTCTGAAAAAAAATTATCACCATAGGCCCTTACACCTAAATTGGATTTTTTTATTTTAATGACATAAAATCATCTAGCAAAGGCTTTCGGAGGAGACGGAGGCTGCCAACATGCCTCAGTGGGCAATTTCAATGGTGTGATGGCATTTGCCTACTCTAAGCTAACAGTTTTTGTAATGTTTACTAGATTTTCATGCTCATGATTTCATTTTGAAAGTGATTCCTGTAATCAGAAAGGTATTTTATAAGTGAGCTGAGTTACCATGTGGCTGAGGGAAGCTTCTAAAGGAGTCATTTTTCATTACGTCTTGCCTTCATTGAATTGCAGAAACAATGTCTAAAAAAAAAAAAGGTAAATGGAATGTACAAAGTACTTATATAGCACCTTTCTAATCAAGATACTCAAAACACTTTACAACCCAATCTGTGCCCTCATTTACCCATGCATACAGCACTCTACTAGATCTCTACAAAGCTCATCTGAATCTGTAGACACTAATCAGAGCTTTATCACATTCATACACCGATGGGACACACATCATAAGCAATGAGGGGTTCAGTGTCTTGCCCAGGGACACTTAAGCATGTGACTGCTGGTGAAATTAAACTCCCAACTCTCCCATTGGAGGACGACTGCTCTAACCATGCAGCCAAAGCTGCCTCTATAAATTAAAATTATATAAAACAGGAAAGAGGCAAATAACATGTTTAGGGTTTTATGAATTGTGATTCTTTGTCTTTAAGCAAAATATTCCATAAATCACTGGACAATGTATAATGAAACTGTTAGGGGAATGTATGTAAAGGTCACAGATGTTTTCATTGACTAATGTTAAATTAAAGTAGAACCATGTGTGTGAAGTAAAGAAAGTCTTTTTGTCTACTCAGAGAGGAGCCTGATAACTGATGACTTCTGACGCCTCCAAGATCTGTGAGCTGTGAAGCAGAGGTTGCGTTGACCTCGCCTTTGTCTCATAAGCATTATAAGTAGACGCTTCTTTATGCTGTCTGTGGGCAGACCTTGTGACCAAAGCTTTGTGTACCATCTTTGTACGCCTGCTTTCAATGTTGCCACCTTGCAAGTAAAACTGGGTTGAACATATCTTGTTATCCTCTTTGTGGCTTATTTGATTAATGAGATGATGATAGGATAATTAAGTTATCCAACAGAAACGCTCACAAAGTAATTTCTGGAGGTGCATCTACATTTAATTACATTGAGAAGTGAGCCCAATTCAAGATCAGTGTTACAGCTATACATCTTAGCAAAGACAAGCATTTCTATTGCACATTGAATTTTACATATGTTGAAGTGAAATTTGGTGTGATAGTGGCTGCGAGTCTTCCCCAAATGTCCTCTGGACACTGATAGATTGAATGATGTCTGATTTTTCGGGGAGTGGTGGCGCAGAGGTTAGAGAGGTGGGCCTGTGATCAGAAGATCACCGGTTCACGCCCCGGTACCAACAACATCAAAAATGTGGGAGGGTAGGTGAAGTACCCACACTTGCCCCTACCCTCATTCGCCCCACTCTGGGCCCATGAGCAAGGCCCTAACCCCCCCCCCCTCCCCCCATCTGCTCCCTAAACAGGTCTCTCTTGAAAATGAGTTCTCGTGGCTCAATGCGACTACCTGTATAAAAAAAGGGTAAATGAAAAAAATATATAATAATTTTCACCACTGTCATTTTTGTGTTGTTGTTGTTGTATAAAACTCACATCACTCCAATTTAAAAACAAGAAATGTATTAAAATAGCTGTCTTTGTTGATATGTTGCTTTTATTTTATAGTGTCACAACCCAGTTTACATATTTAGATAAAAAGTGTATTTTAAAACCCTTTGTTCTCATAATACTTTCATACCAAGCCATCTATAATAACACATGCACTATTGAGCTGACGGTTTTTGCAAACAGGTTAAACACTGTTACACAGCAGTCTGTGATATTTTCAATAAACAATTTACCTCCACGCCCACAAGACACCTTCCCATTGATTTGATGAGAAACAGTAAAGGAAAATATATTACACAAGGGACTGTCATCACAGATGAGGTCGATACAACCTGTGAAGCTGTTTGTCTCCCTCTTTTAGGAAACAGTATTACTAATTACAGTCTTTTTCTGAATTGTCCAATGTGCCATCTATCTAAAGTATTGGGAAAACAAAGTCATCTGCATGTGTGTATAAGTTACTTTAGGCACTTTTTGTATTTTCTTACACAATTTGAATGATCACAAATACAAAAAGAATATAAATGCTGGCCTTTTCAGCACTTAGTATTCCAATGCGACAAAATATTGAGCTCAAACGTGTTGAAAACCCTCTGTATGGAAGCAGGAAAACAATTGCAAGGCGGACATCATACTGTCAAACAAAACAAAGATCGTCAGTGTGTGCTTTTGACTTTACTAAAACAAAAAAAACATCTGTCACTGCAGGAGAACTCTTCAGCGACGGCTTCTACTGTCACTTGCAGAAAATGATTATCAGTTTCGAGCTTCTCGGTGCAATTACTGCAATATAATGCAGGACATGTTTTGTCTGGCTTTTTAGAACATAGGCATTCTGTCAAATTTGAATGATTTTCAGCAGAATAACTTACCATCTGTGTCAGAAAACAAAGTTCTAAATGTGGCAGAAACATAGTTATACTCTTGTTGTTTATGAATATACGTTTTAGAGATTTTAGTAAGCAAACGCAACATATGGTCTGACTTACCACTTCAAATTTCATGAAGTGCTTTCTTGATTTAGATATTGTAAATGAAGGCACTTCTTTAGTATGAAACATATGTAATTATTAATATGCACAAATACAGCATATGCTTAAGCAACTTTTGGCATGTCAATGTTGTAGTAATAGTAAAAATTAGCAATTTACTATTTTGTCCTAACTGACGGAGCTAAAATCAAAGAGGCATCCAGGAATGTCAAATGCATGTAAAGCAGGGTAAGTGGTAAAGGGCAACCAAGTCTCATCATGTTCAAGTGAAATGACAATTTGTCATATGTGACAAATCAAATTATACATCCATGTCACATGTAGTGGAGCCAAATGCAGACAGTCTGAGGGCTGTCTCAAGAACAAAAAAGACCTTTAATATTTTATCAAGGCAAACAATGGATAAGCACAAACTAATACATGAAGGTTAACAAGATCTAACAAAGAACAGGGAAAAATGTGGAAGTACTTGTACTGGGAACAGTGATTGATGTATGACAACAGGTTTGGTGATTACAGTTTGAATACTCGTGGTACAGAAGAGCTATAAACAAGAATAGAGGTTGTTCAGAACATCAAGAACATAAACAACCTACCTCCCCAAAGGTACAGTGAAACACACACACAAAATTAAACTGAGAAATTACATACTGAATATTCAAACTACTGTAACAATCCTTTTTTTTTTTTTTACACAGTTTGTCTTGCCAGAAGTTCATGTGTCTATCCCAGTAATTTCTGTGAAAAAAGAGAGATACACCCTGGACATGTCCCAAGTTCATCATAAAGCACAGCAAACAACCATGCAAGTTTATGCTCATGTTTAAATAAAAATAATAATAATAGTAAATTTAAAAAAAATCAAAGTAATCATTGATTTTTTTTAGGACTATGAGAGGAATCTTATGTACCCAGAAAAAAACAAACAAAAAAAAACCTTTGATGCATAGGAAGAACATACCAACTCCACAGAAGAAGCCCCAGCCAAGATTCAAACTTGAAGTTATTTTCTTTGAAGCAGCCGTGTTAGCCACCATCATACTGCCCACAAATGGTGTCCATGACCACAAAACATAAACAAAGATGTTTATTCTAAAATGATGTGTTAGATGTGATTCTAGAATCTGACCTTTAGGAGTGCTTAGCCCCCAGTGTTGAAGACCGCTCTTGGCTTGAACAATGCAGTGGCTATTGGCATCAGAAGTGTATGTAATGTGTGTGTGTGTGTGTGTGTGTGGGGGGGGGGGGGGGGGGCAGAACTGGTAGAGCTGCTGCCTCTCAGTGAGCAGGTCCCTGGTTCAAATTCCGATCCAGGGGCTTTTCTGGGTGGAGTTTGCATGTTCTCTCCATGCATGCGTGAGTTTTCTCCGTGTACTCCAGTTTCCTCCCACAGACCAAAAACATGCATGTTAGGCTGATTGGTAACTCTAAATTGTCCCTAGTTGTGAAAGAGAGAGTGAATGGTTGTTTGTCTCGTTTGTCTCTATGTGTCCCTGTGATGGACTTGTGACCTGTCCAGGGTGTACCCCGCCCCTCGCACAGTGATTGCTGGACATGGGGACCCATGACCCCATGACCCAAAATGGAAGACGCGGGTAAAAGATAATGGATGGATGGATGGTGTGTGTGTGTGGGGGGGGGGGGGGGGGAGGGGCACACTGATGGGGGGTATGGGGTCCCCCTCTCCCATAAATTTTGAAAACTAGATGTAATTTCCTGTATTCTGATGTATTTTAATGTTTTTTAAACATTTAGTGCTTTGACTCTTGATCAGATAGGAAAGCACTATAGAAGTACAGTCCATTTACCATTTACCATCTACGTTTACCCACACAAGTCAACACTTGATTCAATAACAATTTTAAAGATGGCAGAACAATAAGTAGGGCTAGGCTAGCCGCACAAAATACAGACACGCTAGCTAAGATGCTACAGATGTAGCACTCTGCTTTACATCACACAACCTAATGAATTCTTTGTACAAAATCAGTTTAAAATTAGTTTTAAATGATCATAACAAACAAAAACTAAACTTTGAAACTAAACCATTAAGCATAGAATGTAATCATTACAAAAATGGAGGATTTACTTGCAGTTACTCTCTTACAAACAAATATGTGGTACTTCCTGTTTATAACTGTTGTATTCAGCTCCTCATGAGGTCGGCCGCTGGGCTTTATCATCTTTGACATTTTTTCAGACTCAGTTTAGATTTTAGAAATGGAATAAACTGTATTCCACTCTCTAAACACTCAGGCTAATGCTAATGCTGTCTGAATTACATGTTATCCACTGACAACATTTAACCATTTTTCACAAAATCCCTCTGACTGCAAAATGTTCATAATGCTAAACCCCGATATTGTTGTTGGAGGAAAAAGGGGCTGCAGCTCCTGCAGGTAAGGGACATTTCACTTCGGGACAAATTGAGATCACTGATTGGACAGTTGCTGACAAGCCTGATTAACAGGTGTCACAGGATCTGACTCGTGCAAAAATAAATAAATAAATAAAATAAAAATCATAGATTTTATTGGCCCATTTAAGAGTGTCATAATTTAGCCTATTCCAATTGTGTTCCAAATGTATTCAATATTTTGGTGAATTTAAGGTTTGAGTTTCCTTACAGAATCCTAATGATGGTTTCATTATTTTGCAGGAGTGATGTGTTAAAATTTAGGGGTGCATGAGCACTCCCCAAAAGAGGCTAAAATTGCCACTGATATACGTGTTGTAAGATGGGGCCAAGATATGTGACATTGCAAAACTGTCTATGAGGAACTGGGATTCACATCCATGTGTGTGTGTTATTCAGAATAGAAGAGGAAAAAAAAACAATGTCTGGAAGAAACTCAGGGAACAGTAAAGGTCAGCAGTTGTCTCTTTTACCACATGGAAACAATCTTGCATGTATCCAATAAATCATGTGTAAAGCACGCTCCAACAACTGGAAATAAGTTCTGTATCAACACAGTGCACTCAAACGCTTGAATTTTTATTATTTTCAGGAAAAAAAACTACAGTTTACTTATTCCTGATTACACAAAGTAGCAAAGAGAGTGGATTTTTTTTTTTTTTATTGGAAGAGAACAATACCTGTTTGCTTAAAAATGTAAGTCATGATTTAACTTGTTAAATCTCTAAATGGCTAAAGAATGCAAACATAGCATTCTTGTGGTACTGAGAACATGTTGGTTTGAAAATCATTTAGAGACATAATGACAGAGATCAATAAAATGCCGATCAACAGAGAGAGGGGAAAAAAGACTGAGCTAAAAAAAATTCCATATTTGTGGTTAATCTGTTACGTGTCTGAAATTGTTAGTCGTGATGTGAAATCCATGCAAAGAAATTAAATATCCACAAATAATGCTGAAAGCCAAGTGCTGGACTTTATGTTGTTCATTACTTTAGAGACACTGATGATGCCTACAGGTGATGGTTTCTCACCAGAGTTTCCACCTTACTGTATTGTACCAGATTAGCTTTCTTGGAACTTAAGCTGAATGCCGATTCTGCTACTACCAAAATAATCATTCAGAACAAGGATACTCCGTGCAGCGTTTTGGCAAATTCTTCAGGGGCATATTATGAATGCAGTGGGCTTGTAAGTGGGATAAGACCACAATGATCTTGATTGTGTTCAAAACATCTGTAGTGAGATCCTGGTGGTTTATCATTGCGGTCGCAGTGATCTGAGCTCCTGGGTGGAGTATGGGAGAGCATCAGCAGGGTATCCCTGATGAGAGGCTCGCACACTGATGTGGCTTTGTCTTTGTGAATTTGAACTGGCCTAAACTATGACTGTAATTGTGACAAAATTGTGTAAACAGCCATGTTGCTGACTTGATACCCATTCCTGGTTTGACAGAGTCATGCCAAGGTAAGTGCACAGAGTATGTTAGACACAGTACAGTGTTCTGGGGAGGCAGAAAAGGGTAGGAAAAGCTATTTTCCAGATAGGAAAGCGCTATCAGCCTCATGATTATCTTCACACTAGAGGTTTTCTTTTTCCCAGTTTGTTCAGTCCAGCCATAACAGAGGCGATTTGTAGACAGTGTAGCAGGGCTTTAGTCCAATGTGAATGGTTCCAAAAGTAATATTCCTCAAAAAGTACGAGAACCATTTAAGTTGTACTTCCCGCAGTGTAAAACCAAAGAAAACAGCCTTTTTAACTTATAAGGTGTTATAAGGTTCTATAAAATACTAAACTCAGCAAGGTCTGCTAAATTTACAGTGTAAGATAAAGCAGACACTGAGGAAAAAGCAATCCGTTTTAGAAACCCAGGATCCTTTCAAGTGGAAACCATTCCATATATCCAGCACCATGAGATGCAGAAAGTGACTGAACTTTTAAGTATGTCATCTTTTCTCCAGTCACTCCTTGTAGCTTTAGTACTGCTACAAATCTTTGATGTTCTTTGTCTGAGTTCTTCAGAAAAACTAGGTTGGATGGATGATTTGGGATCTTGATTCATTATTTTGGCAGTATGAAAGTCTGAAATTCATAGTCACTAATGAAGTGGAGTAAAACAGTTGTGGGGAAAAAAAATAGCCCAGGTCTATGCTGTGCCTGTTTCAATAGTGAGCATTTGAAGAGCATTAAATCGTCATTCAAACTATCGGCGGCTACAGTAATGGCCCGATCTAAGTAGTAACAAGCACAGCTCAGATCAGTTTTTCTTCTGTTATTAGCTCTCAGTAGTTGAACAAGCAAGGCAGTGAGCAATGAGAGGTGACTAATCACCCCCAATCTTCATGTAAAACCAATTGGTGCATAATTAATTAGCTTTAAACGCACAAGTGGAAGAACCAAAGGAGGTGTACATGAATGTTTAATATATAAATGTTACACAATTGCAAACTCATACATATGTCTGTATGAAGGAACAAAACATTTAAAGGATGTTTCTAATAAAATAAATTATTTGTTCATGGAAATGCGAAAATTTGCTCACAAACAAGATTAACATGACAAAACCATGACAGAACAAAATCAGCATTTGTAGGAGGTTGCATGCTTTGTAGAAAACATGGTTTAAATATAAATGCCCTAGAGAAAAAAGGGTCAAAAAGGCCACCAGGGAGGCAGAAACAGAAACTATCAGATGCATGAGAGATAACAAAACTGTATGGAAAAGCAAGAAGAGTTGCTACATGTAATGACACAACAATAAGGGCTGAGGAGTGATGTGATATTAAACTAAACATAAAGTTCTGAAAGCTTTTCCACATGGAGCTCAAGTGCTCCTTTAGATTAGATTGTTTGGCAAACAGTTGATATATGTGAACAGGTTTAAAATAGATATAACAGAGTCAGAAACGTATGCGGTTGACAAAAATGTGGACGTGCTGATGACTGAATACTGAAAATGATGTTGAGGGAAATGAGATGAGTTAGGTTTGATGGAAGGCGTAATCAACATGTAATGGAAGGAAAAGTTGACTGAATCACACACAAATACACTGGACTGAGTAGGTAAAATGGAAGGACTGCCAGAAGAATCTTTGTGCTTTCAAATATTCCTCTGTTTTTTTTTTTTTTTGTATTTTTGAAGAATTGATAACATGAGCTGTCAAATTACAAGGTATCTATTTTTTTTTAACCAAGCCACATAAAGCATTGTTTGTTTGCTTTCCACACTTCACTGTATTATACAAAGGGAAAAATAACAAAGAAATGTAGTAACATGACTTGTTTTTCATCTTGTAGGTCTGTGGTGCATTGTCATCTTTTAATAAAATATTCTGTTACGGATCTTTTTTACGTAGCAAGAAAGAAAGCAGGTTGGAGTCTCCCTGCTGGATCAAAGTACAATTCTACTAATTAATTTGTGCCTCACTGGCGAGGCCAATATACTGCTATCCAGTGAAACACACTATCATCCAACAGGTTTTGAGTTATCAGTTAACTGGTTTCATACATATATTTTCAATTCAACAGTGAAATGTCACATTTTTTAAATAAAATACGAAGATTTGTATTGTTGATAGAGCAGAGCGCACATTGGTATTCTAACTAGGGATGGGGCCGATCCGATCCAGTATCGGTATCGGCCTCTGATACCAGCATAATTTAAGTATCGGATTTTTCCGATCCAACCTGCAGAGATTTCTGATCCATGATGCATGTTGGCTTCAAACTATGGAATGGATTTCCTGAACGTTGGCGTGTCTCATGAACCCAGAGTAATAAGACCCGCCTCACATTCAGGAAATCCATTTCATAGGTTGCAGCCAGCCACAACGTGAGGACTGAGTTAGCAACACTGTGGCTAACAGTTAACAAACTTTTTATCTAAACATGTCCGCTGTGTGGAAGTATTTTACACTAGAAACCATATTAAGTCTCTGGTTCGTTCCTGTTTCTACCATCTGTGTAACATCGCCAAACTTAGCCATATTGTTTCCCGTCCAGAAATGGAAATGTTAATTCATGCATTTGTTTCATCTCGCCTGGATTATTGTAATGCACTGTATACATGTTTAACCAAAACCTCCCTAGACCGGTTGCAGTCTGTGCAAAATGCTGCGGCTCGACTCCTGACTGGATCTTCAAAGTATTGCCATGTGACACCACTTTTAAAGCAACTGCATTGGCTCCCAGTTCAACATCGAGTGGATTTTAAGGTTTTGGTTTTAACCTGGAGAGCTTTAGGTCAAACACCAAATTACAAAACAGAACTTTTACATCCCTACACACCGATCAGAGTTCTGAGGTCCTGTGATCAAGGCCTGCTGACTGTCCCCCAGAAACAAAATTGAAAACTAAAGGAGATAGAGCCTTTTCTTCCGTGGCTCCAAGACTCTGGAACTCTCTTCCTCAAACTCTCAGATCATTGGACTCGGTGATTTCTTTTAAAAGTCAGCTAAAAACTTATCTTTTTAAATCTGCTTTTGCCTGAATTTGTTTTTTGATTTCGTTTTTCTGATTTGTTGAAGCGTTTTGTGATTTTTATCTTGAGAAGCGCTATATGAATAAAGTTTTACTTACTTACTTACTAGAAACACCACAAAACAAGACAGCAACGTGCAATGTCTGCAGAGCCATAGTGCCACATTAAACCGCGGTAAAGTTAGTTTTACGTTGGACATTCGAGCTTCGTGGCTTCAGCGTGGCACTACTCTTGCTCAACTCGAAACAGGCAACTCGACCACGGCCAGCCGTGTCCATCTGCCCCGCTCAATCTGCCCATCTCTGAGGAGGGACAGACTGAGCGAGGCTGACTGAAATCAGACTGCTTGCTTCGGATTGAACAAGAAGAAGACATCGCTGAAGTCCCGGAGCTCGAATGTTTACTGAGAAGTTGTTAAACTTTATCATAATTAATGACCAACCACTATCAGTTGTAGAAAACAAAGGGTTTCAAAGCTTGATACTTGCAGCCAAGATATAGTTTACCCTCCAGGAGATATTTATCAGTACAACAGTAGACAATCATAAAAAAACATATGATTTGAAAATTATATTAAAAACAAAAACAGCTACATTATAAAGCAACGTAAAATACTAAAAAGAGTAAAAAATGTCTTTGTTGGTTTATGCCATGAACTTAGCAGATGTTTAAAGCCATTTAACATTTTGTTTTATTTAATTAATTTATTCATTCATTTAAAAGAAACAAAATAAACAAAACTAAATAATCCAAAAGAAAACATTGAATGAAGAGTGCAGAAAGAAGACAAAAATTCTTATATCTGCCCCTTATTTAAAAAAAATAAAAAAAATAATAACTTTAAACAATCACTTAAATTAATCACTTTAATATCCACTTTAAAGTTAGGAATAAAAAAAACATGTTTTGTGTTAGCAGAATTAAATTCTAACTTTGACACTTATCCAACATTAAGGAAACTTACCTCAAGTTGCCTTTTTGGACATGCATGCATAGATTTGTACAAATTGTACTTGAGGGGAGCTTATTACAGCCTCACGTAAAATCAGCGATGATCGTGATATCAGAACTGTATTGTTATCAGCTGATATCCAGATTTAAGTATCCGTATTGGATCGGACGTTAAAAAATGTGGATCGCTGCATTCCTCATTCTAACATGCAAATAATGATTTCTAGCTGTATAATAAAACTTAAATAAATCACAATTCTATCTAATTAACTTACACTGAAGATTTTAGTTAGATGTCATGTGAATAACTGCAGCTTTACATTAAATATCAAAAGTTCTCCAACTATACAGTGTGTTTGGAGTTTTTTTCAGCAATTGAATGACTTCTGTATGGAGAAACAGTTATATGTTCATTTTGTATGTCTTCATGCTAGCTTTGACTTGTGGTCCCTATACATAATTTGTGTGTGTGTATGTGTATGTGTGTGTGTGTGTGTGTGGGGGGGGGGGGGGGGTTACATAATTTAAATGTGACTGCCATCAGACTGCTCCACATGCACAGAAGAAGACATGACATCACACACTATGTGTAGAGAAGTTACAAAACCACAGATATACCGAAAAGGATCAGGTTAGTGGAAACAAGTGTATTAATTGGGAAATGGGAGCAGCTGAGGAGTGGCAATGTGATAAAGAAAAAATAAATAAATAAATAAATAAAGAAAAAATTAAGAAATGAAAAAAAAAAAAGAATTAAACCAAAAAGTCATCCAAAAATTCAGTGTATTACAGACTGAAATTTGTGCATGCCATTTTAACAATATTTTATTTACAGAAATAAACTAATCAATAAGACTGAAGGACATACCAGATACCGTATATTAGACATTTTTTTCTATACACAGATCTGGTAAATAAGTATGAAATTAAGTTCTAAATAAATAATAAATTAAAGGTATTAAATAGAAAATATTATTATTATTATTATCGTTATTATTATTGTAAATAATTAAGAAAATAGACTATTTTTAGTGTTATTTTCTTTTGAGGGTGTAAGTGTTTCAAACTTGTCCTATTTTCTTAAATTAAATCAAGTAAAAGTGACAGTTTTGGCTTTTAGAAAATGAGAAAAAAGTTTAAGAACTTTTTTTTTTCTTTTTGAACAACTTTAATTTGAATCAATATGCTTTTTTTTTTTTTTACCAGATTGACATGCTAATGGCTCACCTCAGGGGAGCAGAGACCAAAATGGATTGCTCAATTTTCCTAAACAATGTTCTACATAATGAGGAGTTTTATCCTTTGTTTGATTTTTGAATATATTTGTATGTGAAACATTAAAGTTGTGCTTTCTGCACCCTGCGTTATTTGATGCCTGCTTTCCTTCCTTTATAATGGACACACTTTATCTATTGTTTTTTTTTTTTTCTTTATCTCTGAAGTAATAACTTCTGTGCTTCTGCTCTGTTTCTGACCTACATTAGCTTTGCAGTCTAAAACTATCCCTGGGTGTCTTTGTGTACCTTGTTAATGCCTGTATATTGGGGCTTATCATCCATCCAGCCATTCATTATCTTTTACCCGCTTCTTACATTTTGGGTCAGAGGGGTCGCCGGTGCCCATGTCCAGCAATCACTGTGCGAGGGGCGGGTTACACCCTGGACATGTCGCAAGTCCATCACAGGGCCACAAAGAAACAAACGAGACAAACAACAATTCACGCTCACCTAGGGACAATTTAGAGGTACCAATCAACCTAATATACATGTTTTTGGTCTGTGGGAGGAAACCAGAGTACCCGGAGAAAGCCCACGCATGCACAGAGAGAACTTATAAACTCAACCCAGAAAGGCCCCCAGACATGGATTTGAACCAGGAACCTGCTCGCTGAGAGGCAGCAGCTCTACCAGTTGCACCACCGTGCTGCCCTGGGGATTAATCAGTCACTTTAAAAATACTGAATATTAAAGAGCGATTCGTAAGACACATATGGACAGAAATAAATAAGAAGCTCAGTGTCCCTGGCCCAGACATGGGTTACCAGAACCCTACCCTGGAGCCAGACCTGGGGAGGGGCTCATCGCTGAGTGCCTGGTGACTGGGTGTCTACCCATGGGGCTCTGTCAGGTTCAGCCTGATTGGGTCAACAATGGTTGGCCTTCCTGTAGGTCCACCACCTGCAGGAGGGGGCATATGAGTTGAGTGCATGACACCATGGGCAGTGGCTAAAGACAGGGGCCTTGGCACTCTGACCCTGGCTTACCAAAGCTGTCTCTTGGTACATGGAAAGTGACCTCTCGGGGAAGGAGCCTGAGCTTGTGTGTGAGGTTGAGAGGTACCAACTAGATATAGTTGGGCTCACCTAGATGAACAGAATGGGTTCCAGAACCAAGCTCCTTGAGAGGCGTTGGACCTTTTTCCACTCTGGAGTTCCCCATGTTGAGAGGCACTGAACTGGTGTGGATCTATGTTTAGCCCCACAACTTAGTACCTGTGTGTTGGAGTTTTCCCCAGTAGATTAGAGGGTAGTTTCCCTGTGCTTTCAGGTGGAGCGATGGGCTCTGATGGTTGTTTGTGCCTATGTACCAAATAGCAATTCACAGTATCCAGCATTCTTGGAATTCTTGGCTGGGGTGCTGGAAGGTGCACCAGCTGGGGTCTCCTTTATTCTGTTGGACTTCAGTGCGCATGTGGGTAACAACAGTGTGACCTAGAGGGGTGTGATCTGGACTCGAGTGGTGTTCTGTTGTTGGATTTCTGTGCTAGACATAGTTTTTCCATCACTAACACCATGTTTGAACATAAGGGTGTCCATAAGTATTCTTGGCACTAGGAAGCCCTAAGTTGTAGATCAATGATTGACTTTGTAGTCATGTCATCTGATTTGCAGCCATTTGTTTTGGACACTCAGGTGAAGAGAAGTGCTGAGCTGTCAACTTATCACAACCTGGTAGTGAGTTGGATCAGATGGCGGGGAAGATGCCAGACAGATCCATCCATCCATTATCTTTTACCTGCTTCTTCCATTTTGGGCCATGGGGGTTGCCGGTGCCCATGTCTGGCAATCACTGTACGAGGGGCGGGGTAACCCTGGATGGGTCACAAGTCTATCACAGCGACACATAGAGACAAACAACCATTCACTCTCTCACTCACACCTAGAGACAATTTAGAGTTATCAATCTGCCTAACATAAATGTTTTTGGTCCGTGGAAGGAAACTGTAGTACCCGGAGGAAACCCACGCATGCACGGAGAGACAATGCAAACTCCACCCAAAAAGGCCCCCAGACTGGGATTTGAACCAGGGACCTGCTCGCTGAGAGGCAGCAGCTTTACCAGTTGTGCCACCGTGCTGTGCCAGACAGATCCCATGTACCCAAACATGTAGTGAGGGTTTGCTGGGAACACCTGGCAGAAGAACCCATTAGAAAGATCAAATCATACCTCCAGAAGTGATGTAATCACATTCCAGCTGAGGCAGGGGACACGGGGTCTTAGTGGCCCATGTTCTATCCCATGTTCTATGCCTCAGTTGTTGAAGTCACTGCCTTGAGATGTGGCCTCAAGGTTGTTGGTGCTTCTTGCTATGGCCATCCTCAAACACGATGGTGGAAACCTAGAGTTAGAGAAACTGTCAATATGAAGATGGAGTCTTATCAGGCTTTCATGGCAGGTGGGACTCCAGAGGCAGCTGAGGAGTAACGTTGGGCCAATCAGTCCACAGCTTTGGCTGTTGCTTAGGCAAAAGCTTGGATGTAGGAGGAGTTCAGTGAGGCCTTAGACAGAGACTCTTGGTCAAATATGAGGAGATTCTCACAAACCATCAGGTAACTGAGGAGGGAAAAGCTGATCTTTACTAACACTGTGTTCAGCGAAGGTGGGGTGCTGTTAACCTCAACCAGTGATGTCGTCAAGATGTGGAAAGAATACTTCTCGGACCTTCTCAATCTTACTGGCACATCTTCCATGGAGGAAGTCTGTCCATAGCCATTGCTGATTTCACCGAGGTAGTTAAACTCAGTGGTGTCAGGGCTCTGGGGGTGGTTGAAATTCACCCTGAGCCTTAATGCTCTGGATATGTGACACTGTCTTGGTTTACATGCCTTTGCAACATCATGTGGACACCGGGGGCAGTGCCACTGTATTGGCAGACTGGGGTGGTGGTTTTCCTCTTCAAAAAGGGGGAGCCAAGGGCATGCTCCAATTATGTGGCATCACTCTCCTTAGCCCCCCTGGTAAGGTCTAATCAGGAGTATTGGAGAAGTGAGTCCAATCATTGGTTGAACTTCAGATCCAGGTTGAACCTCAGATTCAGGAGGAACAATGCGGGTCCCATCCTGGCCGTGGAACACTGTACCAGCTCTTTACCCTCACTAGGATATTAGAGGGATCATGGGAGTTTGCCCATCCAGTCTACATGTGTTTTGTGGACTTGGAGAAGGTCTTCAACCATGTTCCTTGGGGTACACTGCGTGGGGTGCTCTGTGAATATGGGATTGGGGGGCCATTGCTATGGGCTGTTTGGTACCTATACAAGCGTTGCAAGAGTTTGGTTTGCATTGCCGGTAGGTAGTAAGTGAGTCTATGTAGTAAGTCTATGGTAGCTCAGGGGTCTGTGGATGTATCAGGAAATACATCCGGCATAAAAACAATTTCCAAGTCTCCGTACAAGTTAGTTCGCTGTGGCAATCCCTGAAGAAGGGAGCAGATGAAAGAAGAGAAAAAAATGGAAGTATTAACTTTTGTGCTGTACTTTTTCTAACAGGTATGACTGACAAATATTAATCCCATGGAATTGTTTGGAAATAGCTAAAAAAGGTCTAGTCCTCTGGACATCTGTTTTGTTTTTAGAATGTCCAGAGGACCAGACCATACTTAACTTTTTCTACCTAGATTATTGAGCATGCATCAGGATATGTTTGGAAATAGATGTTGCATTGTATCAAATTATGGAATTTGAACAAGCTGAAAGCTTGAAAATCTTTCAGCTTGCACTAATAGATGCTTCTAATTTCAACAGATCCCAAACAAAATATTTGGAATGAAGAATTTTGCAGTTTGTCTTAAAAACAAGTTAGCCAAACATTGGACGTTAACAGTAATTGTGCATATTAATATCACCATCTGTTTAGAATTAGGACCCAGGGTGTAAGCAGGCAAGAGAAGCTCAAATATAATTTAAACAACTTTTTTTAATATATAAAATAAATAAATAAATAAATAAACTGCTGACGTGGCAGCAAATAAACTTACAAAACTTGGGAGCACAAAAACACAAGGAGCACGGGAGGGAGCACATGGAGGGCTGATACATTTGGTAGTAAACCAAGACAATCAACAGTGAGGTGGTGACGAGAGTCTGTTTAAGAGGGGGAGTGGAAAGTGGAAGACCTGGGATGATTATAAATTAGGAACTGGTGTGAGTGATAACCGAACTGGTGAGGCTGACCGAGGGTGAGAGTGAAAACTGGCATAGGGAACATGAGCTGGAATAAAACACAACAAACAAATACAACAGAACTTAAAGGACCAAAATCAAACTTAAATTATGAAAGGAAAACATGGGGAAGCACAGATACGCGAATTAATAACTCTTTGCTTTAAGCTGTATCTATGATGCGTGTATGAAATCATTCTTTCTTTTTATAACTTCATCCAAGGACGATGAAAAACTATTTTGACAATGGTTTAATGGATATTTTGTACAAAATTACATTTTGATGTAACATCATAGAAATGAACACAATTAACTGATCATAATTTTCTTTGGAACAATGTGTCATGTTTAGTCTTTATTGATCTTTCTTTTTTTTTAATCTAAACTTAATTGAACCATTTATTTTTGTTTGGTCAGATTTCTCAAAGAATTTCTGAACACATCATTTACCCTAGCTTTAATGGTATAAAAGCTGGCTGATTAAGCACGGTACCAAATAAGAACTTCATTCTTGTTTACCTAAAACAAAACATACAAATTCAGGAGATCTGTGATTTCTCCTGCTTTACTTCTTCACGTGAGTCTTCTCTGAAGCCAAACTACTTCTTCCTCCTTTGCTTTCATGTATTCATTTCTTTCCTTTTCTCTCTTGCAGTTGTCCCATTCCCTGTGGAGGATAATGGAACGGCTGTGGGTCTTTTTGCTGTTGCTGGCAGCAGCATGCAGGGGACAGCCGTGTCCAAAACGTTGCATGTGCCAGAGCCTTTCTCCATCACTTGCTATCCTCTGCTCCAAGACAGGCCTGCTCTTTGTTCCTGCTGCCATCGATCGACGAACCGTGGAGCTACGGCTTCAAGAGAACTTCATCACGGGTATCATACACACAAGCTTGCCCTGACTTCTGTTTAATTTAATATACTGCTAAATGTTTTATTTTCACTGTTTGGTTGGGTGTGTTTTGTTCTTTTTTTGGGGGTGGGGTGGTACATCTTACTGGTTGTTAATGATTGGTCACATTCCCCTTATCTCAAAACGCATGGTGTGCCGTTTTTAGTACTAAATACAAATGCTGGCACTTTTTCTTACTCTGTTCCTAAAAATAAGACATAATACTCATGAGCTTTGGTATTCCTTTTTGGCTTAAATACCTTTGTTTGTTTGAGTTATTTGTTTATTTTAGCTTTTGGCTCAACTGATATATCCCAAAATGTTTTTTTTTCTTTCAGTATCAAAGAGTTTTTTTGTTGTTTTGAAACGTCCTTTTTTTTTAATGAGTCAGAGATGTTTCATCCTTTCATTTAAATTTGGATTTCTGTTCAGTCTAAAACTAAAATATTTCAAACATCCAAAACATAATGTTATGCTCTGATGCAACAATATCAATTAAGGTGCAACTTAGTTGTAATTTAGTTCCTATTTCATATATTTCTGCATAAATATGATGTAGAACGTCATTAAGTATTGCCAAAAATATGGAAATTATTTATTTAACTGTCTAACTACATATCTTGGTGACTTATTTGTATAGGCAAAACAAACGAGAATACATGTTTAGGTGAATGTTGATCAGGTTTGCATCAACGTAGAGACATTTTACACCATTGCACTGTAGTAAAGCCTAAACATTGAAGAGTAGTGAGTTTCTACAAATGAACTGCCACCTCCATAAGAAAGTATGGGTCTTTAACCACTGTTAACTTGGATATTTGATTTGATTCATAGTATTTCCTATAAACCTAATACAGATGTTTATTTGAAGATAATTCAGTTTTTTGTCTTGTGAAAATCAATTCCTGCTTTTTATTGAGTATTTCACACGTTTCTGTCTTTTCATTAAAAAATAAAATAAAATCAATTTCTCCCTGGAAAAACTTCTAGTTCTAGAGAATGAAATTCCAAAATATATTAAATATATAATAACTATGTAAATATTACATTAAGAATAATTTAAATTTATGAATAAATACTGCTTCTTTTTTGCAATAAAATATTAAAACAGGTAAAAATAAAGACAGACAGAAAGACATTTATTGAGGCAAAATCAGAGCTTGTACAATTTAAACAAACTGAAGTCAATATAAGTTTCTGAAATCTTTGACAGAGCTTGATCTTGCATGAGAAAGAAACTTTGTTTAGCCTTCTTTTTCAGTATTCTTTTTTGGGGGGGACTTGAATGACATTTCAAAGCACTACTTTGGCTGTTGACTGCTTTTGTTGTGTTCTTTGTCAGTAGGATCCCACCATAGTTTAATTACTTTACGGTACTATCTCCAGGGAAGCAAATCTATCACTTATAATTTTTCATTCTCCGTGTGTGTGAGTCTATCTGACACAGAATGTGGGGGTGGGTGTTTGTGTGTGTGTGTGTATTTTATTTTATTTTTTTCCATCCAGGAATGATTTTATGGAACTGTCAGTGCATTTGAGATCACTGTCAGACAGAATAAATAAACTGTATTCAATCAAGACTTTTAGGGTGCATATTTTATGATAAATAAAAGCTAATTTTCATGATTTTTCTTTTTTGATAAAATTCACAACATCAGTAGCTGACTCACGACCATAGCCATGAAAGAGTCTCCATTGTGTTATACAGTTGGTTGTAAACCATTGTTCTCTCGTGAATTTCTCTGAAAAAAAAATCTGAATTTGAACTAATTTTTTCAACTTTAGACCCATCCCTGTGCAAGACCTGGGGCATTTTGTATCAGTGTGCAGCTTTCATACTAAAAGTTGAAGTACGGACCAAATTGGGAAAATGTGAAATATTCAGATTTATCAAACCATGTGCAGGCACTTTTCTGTGCATCTTTCCTTTGTACATCCAAACAAACATGCCTGAGACTCCTTTCCTGACAGGCGTCCATTTAAATATGCAAATAGATGCAAACATGTCCTGCATTTACAATTTTCCTCTTTGCACAATCAAAAAATAATGTCTACATGCAGGGAAATGAATACTTTAAAGAGTCAAAGATTCTTCAAAATAGGTATTGAGGCATGAATATGTGTTTGTCACACTTGCAAAGTTAAAGGACTGTGTGTGTGAAGCTATGGTTGTCATTAAATGACCTTAACAGGCTGCTGATCTGCCTGTGGCACATTTCTGAAACTGAGGCATTTCAAACTTTACACATGTTAAATAACATATTTACTTTAAACACTAAGGCACTCAGGGGCTTGGTAGAAGCTACAGGGTTATTTAATGAAAAGCTGATGTCAAGAAATTAGTTACTGAAAATCAACGGAGTGTTTCAGCCACACTGTTGTGGAATTTGATATACTTGTGCATCATATGGACGAGACCATCCCATACGACTGATAAGGCATCTCAGGGATGACTATGAAAAATATGATTGGTATTTTGTTGGTGTGATCCCCAAAAACACACTGCCTCTCATTTCTATTGATGATGTCTTCTACCAACACCACAGCTGCTATTGTTTCACTTACACACAACTTTACACAGCTACTGTATATATGGCCATGTGTGATTGTCTGAACCTTGTCAACCTGAGGAATCATCTCAAGAGATTTGTTCTAAATTAACATGTTGAACAGTATTATTTTCTTCTCAGAAATAATGCAAATTTCCATTAGACAATGCACATTAATTTTAGGCACCTGAACAGTCTGTGCACCTTACAAGCGTGTGGTCACAGACACATGTTAATGTCTACATGTGACAAAAATAGAGAAAACTACGCAGGTAACACTAGAGTTATCATTTTTGAGGTGTGTTGTAAGTTGTGTTGTATGAGGTTAAATGTATTTCAGTTTCATTGTTTGGTTTTAAACCATAAATCTTCAAACTCTTGATAAAATATGTTTAAATGTCCCCTGGGTTTAGAAACGGAATGGTGTCACATTTTAGGTATTTAGGTGAGTTTAAGTATTTTGTAGTTTGATACTGTTGACTGATGAAAATGCTTGCGTAGAGGTAAGCACATTTGCATGGCAAGTCAGAAATGTGTGTACATTTAGGCCCACTTTCATGCAACGTTCATTTTGTTACATGCCGTTGTGTCCAAGGGACCTTGTACATGAAACCTTTTTCTACCTAAGCACCTTTTATTTCACTCATGTTGTTGGTTGTCACTACCTTTGGTGTTAATTTATCATCCATTCAGTCTTTTTAACTTCAAAAATGACTGCATGATAGTGAACTTTCAACTGAGACCAGTGACATTGTGTGGTCTTTGCAGTTTTTATAGACTGATATAAAACTTGGAAGAAAAAAAAAGTATTGTGGAAGTTTGTTGTCTAAAAATGTCTAAAGATATAATTTTATCGGTTGTAGGTGGTGCAGTATAGATTGACGCAACACTTGTCCTTTCCTTAAGTTATGCAATGTATAGGTCAGTGTTATGTGACCTATACCAACAAACAGGGTGGGGGTGGTTGGGTTGACTTTGTGTCTGGGGCCTAAAAAAAATTATACTTTGTGTTTATTCTGCTCATTCACAGCTGTCCTAAAAAAAGACTTTGTCAACATGACCAGCTTGTTACATCTGACGCTGTCAAGAAACACCATCAGTCAGATTCTGCCATCCGCTTTCAGTGATCTGCGACGACTGAGGGCTCTCCATTTAGACTCTAATAGATTAACTATGATCAAGGTATGATCCTTGTGTGGAATATTAACAAAAGTTGACTGGTGCTCCTTCGATAAATGTTTAGTTAGTAAATACAGTAGATATTCCAGTAGGATTTCCCTTATTACAATATACTCATCTATATGATTGTCAATTCCCCTTTCCAACCAGGATGATCACTTCAAAGGTCTGACTAATCTTCGCCATCTGATCTTGGCCAACAATCAGCTTCACTCCATATCCCCTCATGCCTTTGATGACTTTGTAACTACTTTAGAAGATCTAGATCTCAGTTACAACAACCTTGCTTATGTCCCATGGGACACAATTGGTCGTCTAACCAACGTCAACACTTTGAATATGGATCACAACCTCATAGAAAATGTTCCTCAAGGTGTATTCACAAATCTGCACAAACTGGCCAGGTAAAGACACAGAAATAAATTATATTTTCATGTCTTAAAAAAAAAAACACCTTTTGTTAATATGACGTATCTCTCTCTCGCTCACTCTCTCTCCTCTTTCTCTCTCTATATATCTCTCTCTCTTGCATTTTACTACTTTTCTTTCCTTCCTTCCTGTACTTTGTCAGGCTGGACATGACATCGAACAAACTGAAGAAAATTCCACCAGACCCATTATTTCTGAGAATCCCAGTGTATGCCAAGTCTAAAGGCTCCCCCCTCTCCTCTCTTGTGTTGAGTTTTGGTGGTAATCCACTCCACTGTAACTGTGAACTTCTGTGGTTAAGAAGGTTAACCAGAGAAGATGACCTCGAGACATGTGCCTCCCCTCCTGATCTCAGTGCCAAGTACTTCTGGACAATACCTGAAGAGGTATGAGATTTATGCTATGACTTTTATTGTGAAAGTGTAAGATTGTAAAAAGCATGGCTAATATTTTGATTTTCTCCTATCCGTTTTGCCCTGTAGGAGTTTATTTGTGACCCACCAGTACTGACTAGAAAGTCCCCTCATACTGTTGCTATGGAAGGTCAGCCTGCCAGTTTGAAGTGCAAAGCGAATGGTGACCCAGAACCTGAAGTCCACTGGATTAGCCCTGAAGGACGACTTATATCCAATACCACCAGGTATCATGACAATAATACAGAATATTCAAAATAGAAGGGTACTGTTTTGTATCATCTTTACATGTGCGTACATTTATAATTTTTTTTTATTAAACATGTATTTTTAGTTTTTATTTTATTTTATTTTTATTAATGTCAAACTAAGAGAATCACATCAGTAAGGTCAGGTTGTCAATATAGAAAGAGTGTTTCACCTATGATGGCCATTACAGCTTCTAAGAGCCATATTACAGCCAATTTAGAACCAATTGTGTCACCTTCCAAACAACTTTTCACAAATAGCATGAAGGACCTGCTCATGAGCCCAGTCAAGTTATTTGGAACCCAACAATGAAACATAATTCCCATCAGTAATATTTGCAGTATTTTCTCTATTGAAATTCATGAATCAGTATGCTTCAGAGTCAAACCAATGGGGTAATTTCCGTATAGACTGCAGTAGATGTATCATAAACTGTAAATAGGAGGAAACAAATGCAGGTGCTTCAATGGAAAATATATGAGCTAACATGAACACTAGCAAAGCAAGTTTAACTCTTAACAATTTAGCACTGATTAAGCAAAGACTTCTTCTTCTTTTGGCTGCTCCCTGCATTAGGGGTCGCCACAGTGAACTAAGTCGCATGGAGACTTGGCAGTTATTTTTACACCAGATGCCCTTCCTGACACAACCACAGACCACTGAGCTACCACAGCCCTCTGTGTGGAGCAGAGAGCTGCTATCTAGGACACCCAGAGGAGCAGATGGTGGGGGTTAAGGGCCTTGTTCAAGGGCCCAGAGTGGGGCGAATGAGGGTGGGGGCAGGTGTAGGTGCTTCACCTACCCCACCCACATTTTTGATGTTGTCAGTACCGGGGCTTGAACCGGCAATCTGCCTACTTTCTCTAAACTCTGCGCCACCACTTCCCTAATTAATTCCCTGATTAAGCAAAGACAAAAAAACTAATTTAAGCTAATATTACTTCAGACAGTCTCAAATGTGCAAAAAATAAAAATCTTAAGTTGTAGTTTTAATACGCTGACATGGATTTTTTTTTACTTCGTTGCCCACTTTTTATTTATATAAACCAAAAATGGTGACTACTTTTATGTAGAAGCTCCAAGATGTAAAAAAAAAAACAACCCAGGAAATAAACATGAACTTTTTTCTAATTGTAGAATAAACAGATTATATTTAGATCCTCTTAATAAAATGTGTGTATATTTAAAATCTATATTGTTAATATCAAGCTTAAATTAGTGACAAACTCAGGCGGTAAAATAAGGTTCCCAAAGAAACAGAAATGCAGTAGTCCCTTGTTTATCGCATACCCTGAACACCTGCAATAAGTGACAAACTGTGAAGTAGGAATATTAATACAAGAATTAAGTAGTAAT
>NC_056503.1:25700927-25715887 GCF_014905685.2 Nematolebias whitei | reverse complement strand
CCTGAAGCCCCGTGATAAGTGAAAAAACGCAAAGTAGGAATAGTAGTTTATTTTAGTACATGGATAAAGGCATTTTAAACATTTCCTACACTCTTGCAATATTCTAAACAATGTTTCTGAACTCTAAATGCTCTAAAAGAGCACAGAATGTCATGATTACAGCTCCCTTCCTCCTCTGCTTTTTGCCACCTGCAAGCACTTTTGGCCACGCCCACTTATCCTCTCTGCACGGAGGACAGCTGATCAGCTGCAGCAGGAAGTTTATCCTGCAATAAGGGCTGCACAAAGGTGCAGGAGGTGCTAAATAATTTAAAATAATTATCTTAAATAAAATGCCCATGCCGATCGTGTAGCTTAGTCAATTTTTTGTCATGTCTTATTTTGAAAAACCACAATAGAGCGAGTCAGCGAGAAATGAACTGCGAAGTAGCGAGGGACTGCTGTACCGCCTAAACTGGACACAATAAGTAGGACATGGCAAAGGGGAAACTGAAAATCAAGAACTACTAATGGAAGTAATTACATAATGACAACAACAACAAAAAAAAAAATAGGGCTTATGGAAGCGAGAGAAAAAAAATCAATTATTCTTGTCAATCTTCTTGTTAGAGCAAATATCAAGCAGATTATTTCCTCACTCATGTTTGGATGAAATGTTGATATTTTTCACTGGAAACCAAATTTGAAACTGCTACGAATCACACAATGTCTTGTGTGATTTCACAACGTCACTTCCAGGACTTGATTTCCACATTTTAAACATGATATTTTTGTTTTGCTTGTACCTTGCATATGTTGAAGTGGCTTTTGTTGAAAAGAAAAATAACTAGACAAAATAAAACAGTGATCAAATATGATCTTACAGTATCCCTCTTCATGATATCTAAATGTCCTTTTGTTCTAGAACTCTAGTTTTCCCCAATGGGAGCCTGGAGATCAACATCACATACGTGAAGGATTCAGGAAACTTCACCTGCATCGCCTCAAATACGGCAGGTGAATCCACAGGAAGGGTGGAGTTAGTCGTCACAGCAGTGCCTCATCTTGCGAACAGCACAAGCCGCAGCCGGGATCCTTCTTCTGAGCCCGCACCCTCTGACATCCTAACCTCCTCCAAGGTTGCGCTGCCTAACAATGAGACGAGAGGGGCAGACAGGAGGGTCTCATTGGTGGAACTGACTGGAAACTCTGCCCTCATTAGGTGGAACAATCAAACGCCTACATCTGGAGTCAGAATGTTCCAGGTGCAGTACAACAGCTCTGGGGATGACACGCTGGTTTACAGGTCTGTCGATCTTTACTCACTTCATGCTGTTATTTTAGTTTTTACAAGACATTTGCATATTTGGGTTTGTTTGCTCAGGTCAGAATGTGTGTGCAGCTGTCTATAAGTTATCTGGGAGACACTAGCTGTGGCTGCGAGGACAAGGACAGTTGATACAAGTTGGAGATTAGCTCTCCAAGTTGCAAAAGTTAAATTAGCTGAAATGGTGAATACATTTGTAATGGGGCAGGTGCATTGTTGGATTTGCTGAATACAAGAAAACCAGGTCCAAACGAGAGGAGTCTGTTGAACGTTTGAGACTTTGCTTTATTGGAGAGCTGATTTGTGCGTGTGCATGATAATTGTGTCTTTTATTGTAGGATTTTATGAATGACAATTTGCTCTGCTATGATGGATGAGTTGAGACCTGATTCCTTGAAGTCTACCTCAGATGCAAAGAAAGTAAATAAATGAATAAATAAAGGCACCGCTCCAAAACTTTAAGTCTAGCTTACTTCTTCAGATAAATATTAGAACTAAGTCATACCTTGCAGCAGTTGCAGACAAAAAGCATGGCTAACTACTTGCAGACAACTCGTAAACTTCAGTTTTCTTCGAGGATCTAAAAAAATTCTGTTTTGTACAAAAGATAATGTTAAAGCATTGTCAGCTTCAATGCCCAAATATCTCTATGAAAACCTTTGATTTTCACTGCTGGAGAATTTTTGCAATTTCAGAAGTTGTCACGACAACATGTAAGGACAAATACAGATTGCCGGAAGAGACAGGCAATTTTGAAAGTATCTCTTAAGTCGGTTGAGGTTTATGTACTTGTTCACACTCTAAAGTTATAATGCAAAGGACTGAGAGTTACATTTTTACAGCTGCATAAAAATAAAAAAAAACGACTTTCCCATTCGTTAATATACACAAAACCAAAAAAAAACTTCTTTTTTTTTTAAATTGTGACAAATCACAATGCAGGCAAAAATGACTCAGATCTATTTTTGTTTTGCCCAAATGTGACCCATATCAATTTTTTCATGATAATCTGAACGTGATAAATCCAATTGTATTTAATCTGACCCACATCTTTTTTTATATGTGGTGCTAAATCTGATACACATCCAATATTTTTCAAAGTGACTGCAGTCTGAACAGTCATGTCGCACTTCATCTGACTTTTATGTCAACTAGCAGGGGTGTGCAGATTGATTCTAGTGTTAATAATCTTATCACCAATCTTTTGCAGTTTAAATCTTGGAACGTTGCATGTCTTTAGCTACAGAACCTAAGTTCACTTGCGTCATATTTGTTCTTTGAATTTCCCATGGCCTGGATGACTGAAAATCTACAGCAGCACGTGATACTAACGTTAGTTTCAGATACTAACGTGGTGGGATCAATACTTGAGTTTGTTTCTACCTTTAATGCATTTATCCTATTCCAAAATTACAACTCTGCGCTGGAAGAAACGGCAAGAATAAATATAAACTCTGGACCAAACAAGTGTGTCAGATATTAATTTAATCGGTTGTGATTGCACAACCACTTCAGAATAGATACGCACATGCTCAAATATGTATCATCAGTAGTCACTTCCTTAAACACGACATGCTTTGGTGCAAACAAACTCCAGCTACACTGCTGCATACATTCTGGACCTGTCCCAAACTGCAAACTTTTTGGATTTTTGACACCTTCTCTGGAATATGTGGCAAAACTACACATCCATCACCACTCGTCTCACTGTTCGGGGTGGTCCCTGTGGATACATCCTTCAGCAAATTCGTTCAACCTTTATTTATACAGGTTAGTCTCATTGAGCCTCGAGGACTCATTTACAAGAGAGACCTGTTTTTAACAAAGAATGACAACAACAGTAGGCAATCTTCAAAATAAATCATATGAACTGAAAAATAAATTGAAGAAGATGATATATAAAAAAAGAAACAAAAACAACTACATTATTAAGCGATATAAAATAATAAAAACAGGAACATGTCTGCATTGGTTTTTGCCATGAACTTAGCAGTTGTTTGAGGCCACTTAGAGAGGCCAAGGTCGAGAGCTTCAGATCGCTTTGCAAGATGTTCTAGGATCAAAATGCAAGAAGGATGTGATTGCCTCTGGCTCTCTTCTGGCCAGGAGGCTAATTTTGTGCAATTGGAAGGACCTACACCCCACAGCATATGTACATTGGATAAGAGAGGCAATGTATCATATCCATTTGAAAAAAAAAAGATATACCCTGAAGCGTTCTGTTAAAAGATTGTGGGACACTTGGCGGCCTTTTGTGTTGTGTGCGGAGATCACGTCAATGCCTGTTTAATTTGTTTGTGTATTTTTGACTGATATGGTGTGGGAGGTTTGTTTTGTTCTTTGTTTTTTTTGTTCTGTATCTTAAAGTTAAAATCAAAAATCAATAAAAAAAAAAAATCCAAAAAACTTAAATCTGGTCCTCTGGACATTCAAATATAACAAAAAACAAAACAAAGCAAAAAAATGTAGAAACGTTTCGTCTCTCATCCAAGAGACTTCCTCAGTCTGAGGTGCTGTATTCAGCTCAGTCTCTTAAATAGCACCGTCTCTGGGTGGATCAACCAGTTTGCTGCTGACAACCAAAACCAGCTGCTATTTTCTACCTGGATTATTGAGCATGCATCAGGAAATTAAAAAAAAAGTTTATTAAAAAAAACGACATGTTGCATGTGACATCACGTTTCCTTAAAGGTTCGCATTGGGGTCAGATGGAGCTCACATTAAATGACAATGTGAAATAAAAAAAACAACAACACTAACAAAAAAGTCCACTTAGTGCAAGAAATTGGAACTGAGGGTTAAGACCTGCAGTGTGAACGTAATCTATGCTATGGGGTTGTGAGTTTTCTTCTTAGCAAGATATTCCAGTTTTGTTTTGTTTTCAGAAATATTAGCAAACTTAAAGAGGCAGTTGCCAACACTGCAAACGTTTACCTGCACAGCATCTGTCCATCTGCATCTGGTTTTCCAAGGCTGGATGTTGTTTGAGGCCGTGCTTGTGTACAGTAGTCTTGTTACTGAGTAAATGTGAGACTGTACATGGGCCCATTTGTGTGAAATTGTGAATTTTTTGAAAAAAAGAGAACAGTGAGACGTTTGGTGAGGAGCTGCGTGTAGCAGAATGCACACCTTCAACCATGAAGGCAAGATAAACTTTATACTGCTCTCTGTGGAAAAGAAGAAATCACACTATAATTGTTTTCAACTCTGTTTTTTTTTACAAGTTGTTCCTGTTTGCTGGTGGTGGGAGTATTCTGCTGATGTATCTGTGCTGAAGTGGCTGCATGTGGATGGAGTAATAAACTACACTAGTCCCTCGCTACTTTGTGATTTGTTTTTCGCAGACTCGCTCTATCGCGGTTTTTCAAAAAAAGATTGTATATGACACACAGCTGGCTTATTGATGGATGAGCCGCACGATCAATATGGAATTTTTATTCAAAATAAGTTATTTTAAATTATTTAGCACATGCTGTACAGCTTGCAGCCCACACTGCAGAAGAAACTTCCTCCTGCAGCTCCTCCTCCCGCCTCCTTCCTCCTCTGTCAATCTCCTTCTGCAGTGGAGAAGTGGGCGTGGCCGAGAGAGAAAAGTGCAGCCATGACAGAGAGCTGAGTTCATGACATGTTGTGCTCTTTTAGAGCGTTTAGAGTTTAGAAACATTGTTTAAAATATTGCAAGAGTGTGGGAACAGTTTAAAACACCTTTATATATACTAAAATAAACTACTACTTACTACTTGTACTACTATTCCTACTTTGTGATTTTTCACCTATCGCAGGGCTTCAGGGTACGGATCCCCCACAATAAACGAGGGACTACTGTACACTTGTTGCCGCTATACTCATAATGTGACTTTTTTAACATTAAGGTCTGTACTTTAATTACAGTTAAACCACAGAAGACTTCAAGGACTTTATTGAAAATGAGCTAAAATGAAAGTCTATGACCATGGAAAAAACTAAATATATGGGGCTGTGCCAATTGCAAAGTTGATAAAAAAAAAATAAAAAAAAAAGACAGAAAGGGACATGAATGCACATTAGTGTTTGATGGTCTGATCCACCATGCAACCAAAGCATAAAGTGCTACAGGAAGTCGGGTACAGGAAGTCAGGGATGCTAGGAACACACCCCCTACTTGTGATGTCTAAAGGATATTCCAATCTGACTCAACAATAACTTCAAACAAAAAGCAGCACATATTATTTTTACTAGCAGTGAAGCTAAAAAGGCATAGTTAGCTGTAGTACTGTTATAAAGAGCACATTATTAAAAACAACTTAGCACAAAGTAGATCTCTGCATGTGCAAGTTAGTGTTAACAATGCAGCTCAGAAGAAGTCACTATACAGGAAGTTAGACTGTGTTTGAAATAGTCATTTATTCACTCAGCTGCTCATTCACAACATCCTGGTTACTATACAGCAAACTAAACAGGACAAGGAACAGCACACTATTCTGAAATTTGAACACTTGAAAGCAAAAAAAAATAAAAATCACTAATTTTGTCTTCATAATACTGATATTAAATATATTTACACATTACGTTTTGTTTTCATTATATCTATTAGTCCAGTGTTTTGAAGTCCATGCTTATAGGTGGAGCTGACACTTGACTACTAAAATTATAAATTGTATCACTTACAAAATATTTTGAGAAGAGTGACTGTTCTCAGAATTTCACTTTGTGAGCAAATAATAAAAATCAAGTCATACAGAAACATAATAGTTGAAATGAAGCTTATTTTATTGTTATGACTGCCAACATACATTTTTTAATTGTTTCACATTTAGACCCAATAGTTGTTTTGTTTTGATTTTAGTAAGCGTTCATATTTTACTGCTACATTTTCTAGCCCTGCAGCTATGACAGAGGAGGTTTTGAGTCACATTATTTATTGACATTTCTTGCATCTCTAAAACAATAATGAGTTTTGAATGTAAGCATCTGACTTAGATAGCCTGCTGTGACAGCTAAAGGTTAGTTTATACTTCTCAAGTCTTAAGACTACTGATCTCACTAACATGGTTGTGAGAAGTAAATGTTCTTGCATGGACATTTTATATTTAAAGATAAATGAGGAGAAAAGTCCTGGTAAGATATGCCACTGCAGCACACATCAGGCAACATCAGAAACTACACAGCGCTGGCATGGATAGCAAAAAAAATATTTTTTCAGTTTATAATGGTGGAATTGGGGGCCAAGATGGGATAGAGGTAGAGCAACTGACCCAGGACTAGAAAGTTGTTGTTCAACTCCCAGTCATTCCCACATGTTGTGGTGTTTCTGAGAAAGACACCCAGTCCCTAATTGCTCCCTGGGTGCTCAATAGCTGTCCACTGCTCCAACTGGGTGTATCTCAGGTGCAATGGTTTAAATGCAGAGAACTAATTTAGTCATTGTATGGGAACATGCAATGATGACAACATGTAGCACATACTAAATACTACATTATACTTAGAACTGGAGAAAAATATCTGGTATTTCTGTTGTTAACCAAGAAGAAACCATCCATCCATCCATCCATTATCTTTACCTGCTTATTCCATTTTGGGTCACGGGGGTCGCCGGTGCCCATGTCCAGCAATAACTGTGCGAGGGGCGGGGTACACCCTGGACGGGTCGCAAGTCCATCACAGGGACACATAGAGACAAACAAGACAAACAACCATTCACTCTCTCACTCACACCTAGGGACAATTTAGAATTACCAATCAATCTAACATGCATGTTTTTGGTCTGTGGGAGGAAACTGGAGTACCCGGATAAAACCCACGCATGCACGGAGAGAACATGCAAACTCCACCCAGAAAGGCCCCTGGACCGGGGTTTGAACCAAGGACCTGCTCGCTGAGAGGCAGCAGCTCTACCAGTTGTGCCACCGTGCTGCCCCCAATAAGAAACCCTATATTCTAAATTTGTCACGAAGCGACAACCGCCATTTCCAACAGACAGGTGCAGACGTGTTCATACACACTCCCTCTCAGTCAGCACAGCTGCAGAGAGCTGCCTGCATCTCCGTGCTGTCTCTAGAGGTGACTGGTTACTGGCTCACCTGGGTTAATCATCCAAATCCTCACACTGAATCAGGACTCATGAATGCAAGTTCTCCATCAACCCAGATCCTACATGTCCTCTGGGAGACCACTGCTAAGTCTGCGAGTTAGCAAACTAGTAGGAAAAAAAACCCAAAAAACATAGAAGAATCACTGGAAAAACTGTGGACTCATCTGAGTAAAGTCACTGCTGTTAATGAGAATGTTGCATCAAACACGCAATTAGTTACCACCGAGATTAAAGTTCCTCTGGCAGTAAGTGGCTTTCTGTCTATATTTGTCACTATGATTTTGTAAATAAAAAAAAGAAAGGCAATCTAATTTTGTAACTCTGGCATGCTTAGGAAAGTCTTACCATTTGTGTGTGATTAGCACAAAATTAGTGCAGAAACGTATTACAGGCTTCTCTGTAAAAGTGGCATTGTCATGCATAAACTCACGTTGTAAATAAAGTCAAGCAACTTTTTTTTTCCGTTTCTTTCAGCTGCTTCCTTTCTCAGGGGTCACCAAAGTGAGCAAACTCACATAAAGACTTTCAAATTGTTTTACGCCAGATTCCCTTCCTGACACAACCACTGACCACCGAGATACAGCAGCATGTTGAGGTTCTCCTTACGAGTGACAAGGATGGATAAGATTAGGAATGAGATCATCAAAGGTACAGCACAGGTTGAACAACTGGGAGATAAAGTTAGAGAGACCAGACTGAGATGGTTTGGACATGTCCAGAGGAGGGACAGTGGGTATATTGGTAGAATGATGTTAGAAATGCAGCTGCCAGGAGAAAGACAAAGAGGAGATATATGGATGCAGTTAGAGAGGACATGGAGGTAGTTGGAGTGAGGACAGAGGACGCAGAGGACAGAGAGAGATGGAGGAGGATGACTCGCTGTGGAGACCCCTGAAGAGGGAAAAGCTGAAAGAAGAAGAAAAAGATAGAATATCTTTCTTAAAGATTTTGTGATTTTTTTTTTCACTCTATCTAGCTCCAATTTATTTTTATTTTCATTTGTTTATCACATAGCATCATGGCTGAATCACAAGGTTTTCAACACAGATCTGGTCACATGGTATTAACATCCATTAGAGGATCTTAACATAGCACTAGATCAGTTCTGAGAAAATAGATAAATGAAACTGCCCGATGTGTGTGTGCGTGTGTAAATGTGTGCAGTTCTCCTTTTCTATCTTTCTTTGCTGAATATCCATTAAGAGGGCTGAGGCGCGATGAAGAGAAGAGAGGTGGGGGCGGAGAACAGAGATGAAGGTACACAGGGTTGACAGGAAATGGATGTGGAAAACAAGGCTAATGCTGCAAAGAGAAACCGTTTGAGGTTGGTGTAATTATTTAGCTGCGTGTTTGTAGTTTCAGTTTCATTTTAGTCAAGCAAAATGTATAAAACTTCTCATGTTTTACATTTGTATGTTTATAGACACAAACATTTGTAGTTAGGTGGGGAAAATATTTAAAGGAGTGGTAGGCATTGAAGCAATGTTCTGTGGAAGGCTTATGAACTATTAGTATCTTACATGTTGTAGAAAGCTCTTTGAACAACCAGGTTGTGAAGAAATAGACTCTTCTGACTGGATTAACAAACTCATGGCTAGTCATTAGTGTCTGGATAGAAGGGATTTACCACTACCTTAAAACAACTTATTATTAAAAAAAATGGCAATTTAAGTGAATCTTTTATAATAACTTAAGTTTTCATTAGTTTTGTATCACGTTGCTGGTAGAAACATTTATTATTAGCCTTTATTTAACCAGACAAATCCCACTGAGATCACAGATCTCTTTTGCAAGGGAGGCCTGGACCTTAAAGCAGCCTAACATGCATGTTTTGGTCTGTGGGGAGAAACTGGAGCACCCGGAGAAAACCCACGCAAGCACAAGAAGAACATGTAAACTCCACACAGAAATACCCCAAGTCCAACCGGGGATTGAACCTAGGACCCTCTTGCTGTGAGGCAACAGTGCAAACCACTGAACCATTGTGCTGCCAATGCCACTGCTGCTGTTTGTTTTTTTCTTTCAAATAACAAGAATAGTATTTGCATAAATCCAAGCAATATGAAAGTCAAAATGAGGTAAATGTTATATAATAATATTTGTTTGTACTTTATGAATATGTTTTAAGATTTCAGTTGTTTACATATAATATATTATAATAGAATAAAATAGAATTGAAAGGGATTGCATAGCATTTACTTTATATAAATAATTGTGATACAACCCACACTAATATTTACAATAAATACTAAATGTATCCATAAAGCAACACTTGAAAAAAAAAAAAACACACCTTTATTTATACAGATAGTCTCATTGAGTCACAATAACTCATTTTTAATTTGGGAGCATATGGTGGGGGTTAGGGGCCTTGCACGAGGGCCCAGAGTGGTGCAAATGAGGGTGGAGGCAGGTGTGGGCGTTTCACATTTTCCGCCCACATTTTGATGTTGTCAGTCTGGGGAGTTGAACCTGCGACGTTCCGATCACAGGCCCATCTTCTCTAACCTCTGTGCCACCACTCCAAGAATGCTGTTTTGATTTGATCCATTTTGGTCTTGACCAAAACCGAACTAGCTGTTAGCCTGTTAATGCAGCAAATTTACTGAAAGTTATTTTTGCCTGAATTTAGGTTAACTACAACATGCAAAATATAATTTTTTCATCCTCTTCGTACAGTAGCCCATTTCAAATGATTTGAACTGTTGCTTTAAGTGCATTCACTCTTCATAAGTGATAGCAATGGGACTGATTTGGTTTGCATATTGCCCTATTAGAATCATGATTAAATCATAATTTCAAAGACAGCTGCTACTGTTCATGGTTATATTGGTCCATCAAGTGCATCTACATCACAGAATCTTTTTAATTTACTATTTATTGCCCTTGGTGGCCATCTTAAAAAAAAAAATGAAGCTGGCATCCTAAATTAGAACAACTGCCACTTCAGAAAGACTTTCAATTATCTGGAGATTATCTGGGGGTCCAGACCATAAACAGGGCTCTCTGAGGCAGTTTCAACATCACTTGACTTCTTCAAATCACTGTTATAAGGGTAACTTTTATAAAAGAGTGTTGCTCCAGTGTTTGCACTTAGAAACAATTAATGTCATGAAACCCAGTGTTTAGGTCTGAAATTGTTTAGGTCTGAAATATGTTCCTTTATGTCCCTTCTCTAACATAATACTGCTTTGTTACCCACCTACTGTTGGACTTTAAGATGCATAAACTCACAATTTATCTGTTCTTTAGACAAAATACAACAACATTTTCCTCAGTGAAAACAAAACTGAAAGTACATAGATAACGAAATTAATTAAAATAAATGTGTATTCCTTTTGTTATCTTTTAAGGGACAGTTTGGCTTTTATATGTGGGATTCTAAAAAATGTAAGTTGCAGTTTCCTCGACTGTAGTAGGACGACGTTTTAGCAAAGTGAGCTTGTAGGAATAGGAGGAAATCTGTAAGAGCTAGTCAGAGCCGGACTCTTGTTTACCATGTTTTAGCTGACCTTAACAAATTAAACTCAAAAACAGTATACCAGAGCAAACTAATTTTTAGATCCATGAACTTTTGCATTAGGTAATTTTTATTATGTTGGTTACTATTCTCTACGTCAGTAAAAAAAAATAATAATAAATAAATAAAATAAAATAAATGAGATGATGAATTTACCAATGTGTTTAAGAGATAAGATAAAATAGAACTTAATTGATCGTGCAGGAAATTGTTGTGCCACAGTTTCAGTACAAAGGAACATACACGAGGAATCACACAAGACATAAAAAATAACAGAGAATATAAAAATACCAGCAATTAAGGTTCAAAACAGGTCAGGCGCGGACAGAAACAATAAAATGTTTATTGCAGTGCAGGATTAATTTTATTGTCCTATGTGTAGAATGGTGGAAGAGTTGAAAAGTTTGATAGGCACAGGCAGGATGGACTTAATTAATTAAATATTTACTTAATTTGAAAGGTCAGTTTTTTTTTTCTCTTTAAAACACAATGTTTGTTTTATCAACCTAAAAATGTGGTATCTAAAGAAAACAAGCTTTTTAACTTAAAACAACACAATAATTAACTTTTGTCCGGATAATGACAGGAAAAATCTATTTCTAAGCAGGTTTGTAAATGGGAGCCAGTTTAAATGAACTATCTGTCTCATGTATGCCACTCTGGCTATAGACCGTCTTCAGTTTTGGACATGACTTATTCCTGTGAACAAAGTAGGAAATACTTCATATTGTAATTACCGCCGATATTGATTTTGTTAGCTTTAAGCACCAGGAACATCTGTTTTCCCATCTTGCAGAAGGTTTAAATAAATCCTTTTGGTGAATATTTAATGTGGAAGCAGCACATGGCTCCTGAGTTCTTGGAAAATTACTATGATTCTGAAATGGGCAGCTACTCAAGGTCAGCATCAAAATGCTGACCTGACCACTTAATAGACATGCTCTTCCTCAGCATGCCGCAATGTGAGAGGAATCTGACTTGACAGTTTAGAGAACTGCCAATCAGAACATCTTGTTGGAAGGTTTAAATTACAGTATAAACTTACATTTACTGCTCCTGGACTGCAAGAGGGCAATGCAGTAGTGTAGCCAGATGTGAAATAACAATGATGTGTTCTGACAGACGTGTGAGAAAAGATATCTATGTAGATAAATAGTGCAGACGTTGCTCCAATTCAAAAACCTTTGCAAAGTATGTTGCATTGCTATTAGGGATCACGGTTGCATATTTGCTGTTTGTTACAACAAAATACACAAGGGACTGACTCAAATGTGCATGCAACAGACATTAACCTTTGAAAATGAATTCCAAATACTGCCCTTTATGTACGATTTATTCTCATGTTCCTATACACTGTAATCTTTTTGTTATCACTTCAAAATCTATTCCTAAACTTTAGACTTCTCTGACATGTTGCTAAATCGGGACTACTTGTGTCTGGATTACCTGTGAGTGACTGTTATGTTGAGTGGTTGGGATGAGGTTTTTCAGTGTGTGGTTGTTTTTATTTGTGTCTGTGTGGTTATTTGGGATAATTTAAATATTTGCATCCAAGTAACATTTCCTTCACTAGGCAGTGACAAAATGGGGTCAGTGTAAATGATTTATGTCACACATTTATTTGTGTGTACAGCCATTGGTTTTTCTATTGTGCTGTTCCTTTTCTGCTCTCTCCATTGTTTCATCATCACCTTTCTTTATGCAGATAAAAATCAACTTAAATCAAAATCTTTTTCCAACAGTGACTTGGCCAAGAGGTCAACAATGCATGTCATAAAAGAATAATTAAAGCATTTAACAATATAGGATCAAACAATGTTATACTCAAATGCATGTTTGTTTGTTTTTTATGTGCAAGTAGCATAAAATACTAATGATCTTTTCAGTGACTACCATATAATGCTCAAGAAAGCACAAGCAATAGTAAACAAGCAGAATGCCGATATTCCCCCATCATTGAGTAATTTGAATAGTGAGTGTTTGTAGTTTTTGAGCTGAGTGGTTTTTTTTTTTTTCTGAATAGGGAAATTAAGAAAACAACGTTTTAGCTGCACATTATTCAAAGGGGTAAGAGTTACACTGTGTTAAGAATAGAGATAACATACATATATATATATACATACATTTTTTAATTTATTTTTTTGCTTTTTCAAGTGACAGCCTGAATTGAATTCACAATCTTACTTCTAACCTACAAAGCTCTCAACAACCTAGCTCCATCTTATATTTGAGATTGCATTGTTAAATATTTTCCTAACAGAGCACTTTGCCTGTCAGACTGCAGGATTACTCACAGTCCCTAGAGTTTCCAAAAGCAGAATGGGAGGAATATATTTCAGTTATCAGGCTCCTCTCTTGTGAAAACAAATTCCAGTTTATATGTAAAGCTGACACATTGTCCAGGTTTAAGACTGTGCTTAAAACTTTCCTTTTGACATAAATCATATAATTAGGGTTAGCTTTTTATGCTGCCTTAAGCTTAGAATACTAGAGGACAAATTGACCTTATTTCTTTAATTTTTTTGTTAAAATTGAATACTTTTCATTTGATATTATTTCTATCTTAACGTGATTCTTGATCTGCCATTGTGTATCTGTTCTTACCAAACCCAGCTGGTCGAAGCAGATGGCCACTTGTCCTGAGCCTGATTCTACTAGAGGTGTCTTCGTCATGAGGGAGTATTTCCTTCCCACTGTCGCCTTCATGCTTGCTCAAGATGAGAGTTCTGTGATGGAGTTAAATTCAAAGCAGTCTGCTCCTCACATAAATACAGTAGTCCCTCTTGTATCTATATATGTGTTTCCCCTACCATTATACAAGCGGGGCGCCCCGCCCTGTCAATAGAACCGAGTGACCAGTCTACCGGACCCTACCGAACCCCCCACCCCCACCTACCCAAACCACCTGTTGGCACTGACGTAATGCTAAACTAGCAGCTGGCAATGCAGGAATGCCAGATAAAAAGTTAAAGACAGCCTCTTCCCTCATGCTAAACCTTCACACTGAACCACCCACTCAAAACCGTTGGTACAAACAGTGCACGTCTCAGATGCAGGGTAAGGTGCAGGTGAACTTCATCATCATCTGATTGGTGTGGCAATCTCCTGCTGGTCCAATGGTGTTGCTGCTCTACAGCCTCCTGGCAGCCAATCAGCTGTGTGTGCTCCCACACCTGATTCTGCATGAACAAAAAGAGAGACGACACAGACTCTAGAGGCCAGGGGTCGTAACAAAAACAATTATATGAAAGACCATGTTTGCTCAGGATGAACCCCAGAGGGAGTGGTAGATTGTGCTGAATGTAGTAGACTGAGCAGTAGATTGAGTTCAAAATGTCATTTGAACAGTTATGTCCTACATTTTTTATTTGGTTGGATTAAGAAACCAAAACTGGTGTGGAGGAGAAGAGGCTAGAGAAGGTGGGCTTGTGATCAGAAGATCGCCAGTTCAACTCCCGGTACCGACAACATCAAAATGTGGATAGGATAGGTGGAGCACCCACACCGCCACCACTCTCATTTGCCCCACTCTGGGCCCTTGACCAAGGCCCTTAACACCCACCATCTGCTCTTCTGGGCACCCTAGATAGCAGCTCTCTATCATAAAAAAAAGCAAAAGACAAATATTTTGCACTAAAATTTATGAGCAAGATCATTTTCTACCGACAAAGCCACCAGTTTCTTCATGAACAATACTTTCTAGGTATCTAACCTCATCATCTTTATTACTTCATGACTTTTTTTTTTATGCAAAATTTATATAGATGCAGTTTTTGACACATCAGGCTATTAATAACACACAGTATAACCACATTTATACAACCGCCCAGTGCTAACACAAATACATTTATAAATGAATTAATTCTTCACACCCACTGGCAGCAGTGAGTTGTTAGTGTGCTGTAGGTCATTGTCATTCAATGGGATGATTCACTGGATGTTCACAAATGAGACTAAAGACCTAAAGACAAATGAGTACCCACCACACTCTCACACACACTCTCACACACACACACCCACACACACACACACACACACACACACACACACACACACACACACAC
>NC_056503.1:25693633-25700917 GCF_014905685.2 Nematolebias whitei | reverse complement strand
CACACACACACACACACACACACACACACACACACACACACACACACACTAATCTTGCATAGCTAGCACCTGCTCTATTTATGTCAATTAAATGCAGAACTAATGAGTCAGATCAGAGAAGTTAAGTTGAAAGACATTAAAGATGTGGCCTACTTAGTCAGCTGCCTTTTTCTTATTCACTTGCAATTTTGCTGCTTTTCTTACAAATAACTCCTCAGTCAGCGTATCCTCCCAACTTTTTATTATACTTTGTATTCTCGTATATACTGTTTAGTTGCTTTGCAGTCTTTCCCCAGTTTGCTTTTTGTTTTTAACTACCGTATTATTTTGAAGTGATGTTCTTTTAGATTATTATCAATAGTTCTACCTTTTCTGCCATTATATAAGTCATGGAAAACAAAGTATAAAGAGAAGGGCAAATGTCTTTCTCCAGGATAGGCTAATAGCTAGCTAAACACAGACTAAAAACAACGTTTTTCCAATAAGTGTCATTATTTGAAAGATTGCCACAATGGCTAATATGAAACCTCAGCAAATGTGCATGACACCGTTTGTTTGGTTAATCATCATTTTCTGAACTGAAAAATGTGTCACTGTAAACATATAGGTCCTATGTGCTGTTCATTGTTGTTCATGCATTTCTTATTGTGCTGAGGCTGCAAACGTTTCAGTCCACCAGATCAATGCATCTAGTCAGTTTGAACTAAACAAATGATGTAATGCAAAAATGTAGAGGTCATTTAACTATGTTTAACACAGGTAGGATGATTTTAAGAAGAAACGATTAATAAGTCACCCCCCATCCCCCCAAAAAAGAGTCTTCTCAGCTAGGCAATAGCAAACTCTTGAGCTGTCTAGGCCCTAAAGCACTTCCTGCAGGCTAGCATTAGCCTAGCTTTAAGAAGATTTTACCCTTTTCCCTGACAGTCAGTGTTTCGTGACTGACAGCTGATGAGTTTCTAACTATTGATAAATATGTTGCAGAATACTCCATAAAAATGATCAGATTCTCCCTGCAAGCACTATTTTTCCAAACTGAAGTCCTTCAAAGATCTACAGCTTTTATGCTCTTGTTTGGTTGCTTGTTGCCATTTATTTTGAGGGGGTGGGGATGGAAGTGATGGTAGAGGGTGAAGAAGCAGCACAGAGATATGGGTGAGCATGAGGAAAAAGGTCATGACTGGGACAGGACGAAAAAGTAACCAGAGGAGATAAGGGGACGAGATAAGAGGGGATTTGGATGCCAATAAAGATAAGAGAGGAGCTGGTGGGTGGATTGCAACATGAGCAAACAACTTTATCCTTAATGATCAAAATTCTGATGCACACCTACAGACAAGCAGTTTGCTTTAAGCGCCCTCATAATGCAAAACGTGTGCAGGTGACAATGACGAAGAACATGGCACTTCACCAGTATCCCTATTAATTTTCACTGTTTTATTCATTTATTTAAAATAATTAGAAATGCATCAAAATTTTGTGCCATTTGAGAACATTCAGGTCAGAATAATGTGCCACAGTTTGACACAGCAGCAGCTGCCCATTGGAAGTCAATGGGATATAACTTGAATGCACGTTTGTCTTTTTCCCCTACTGCCATGAGAAGCAGGCGATAATGTAACTGCCCGTGTCTGTGTCCATTTGTTTGTCTCTTGGCATACATCCTATGACCAGGTCGACATAAAAATAAATGAATAAACTCTAAGTAGTCATTGGATATACACAAACAATGAACAGTTAACATTAAATGAATCATTATAAAACAAACATTATATGAATCAACCAGTTTTATGAATAGTGACCTAAACTTTTGTGCAGTGATGCTTTAACATCACCCTCAGTCACATCACTTGAGCCCTAACAGATTGCGTAAGGTCTTTGTTCAAAACTCGGCAATAACTTTGGGTTTCAATTTTTGCTCTCTGTTAGTAAAATACTTCATGAGTTATCTGAAACTTTAAGAAGATAATAATTGGATGCATATCTACAACTAATCTTTAGAATCAACCCAAATCAAGATGATGATGATGATGATGATGATGATGATGATGATGATGATGATAAAAAAGCAAAAGTGTAGTCAGTCTTATAGGTGCTGAGCTAAACTGTGGTGTGGTAGTACCTGAGAGTTGGCTTCAACACATGCTTTCAGCACAGACAAGAAGCACGAGGTCTGTGTTGAAAAATTCTGCATTACCTGTTGAAATCAACCCTGTCGTTTAACAACATATTTCATGAACAACTTGATGAGTGGAATTTATATCTCAGGAAGTAATTATTGAATGTACATCTAGAACTAGGCCTGTCACGATAACACATTTTGCTGGGCGATTAATTGTCTCAGAAATCATTGTGATAAACAATAATATTGTTTGAAATTTGACAATAATTAATAATTATTGTCAAATTTAAGAAGAAATATTTGTTAATTTGTTTTGTGTGTAGTACCTTTGTTTTGACCACCGGATGGATAGTGAGGGAGTGAGCAGCGTCTCTCTTTAAGAAAAATGGGAGGGAGAACCCTTGACGTGACATGGGCTGTCTCTCTTTCCTTTTTTTTGGTTCTCAAAATGGCAGACGCTCGGTGTGGTTTGAGCTCTTTAGCATAGCATTTTTCAAACAAAGCTTTTATTAAAAAAAGGTAAACAAGTTTTCAGCTTCTTTTTGCAGAGAAAAACAACTTTTTACACTAAGGCAAAGGTTTCATCCATGAATTTTGGAGCTTTGACAAGATGGAGTTTTTTTTTTTCCTGAGGTTGATCTGTTAGCTTAGCGCGTAGCTTATCTTCTCAGCTTAGCTGCTTTTAATGATCAAAAACGCTATTTTGGGCGGTTAAAGTGGATTTTAAAGAAAAGAGGAAAAAAATAGAAAGTGATGGGTCAATGAAGAGCACCGGAGTTGAGCCTTTTGTCATCCAGTGTCTTCAGTAGAAAGAGAGACACGGAGAAACGATAAAGCCGATAAATGAAAACGAGGTCGATCATTTTCATTTATCATGCAATTAATTGATTTATTGTTTATTGCGACAGGCCTATCTAGAACTGATTAACTTTTTGAGTCACTCATAAGCAAACACAAAAAAGGGCTAGAAGCCAGCCAGTCATACAGAAGCTGAGCTAAAATTTGGTGTGGCAGTTGATGAGTCGTCTCCTACACATACGTTTAACAGACAATATGAGTTTCAAACATTTGCAAGCAAGGCAGTGGGTGTTCAGAAAATGTTACGTTTTTTTTATTGCACTTTATCGTAACATACCACATTATAATCATTTAAAGGCTTGGTTCTTACGGTTTCCTCAAAGACTCTTTTAAACAATCACAGAGACTTTGTATGCTCAGTGTTTGCTAAATTAGCTGGACAACGATAAGCATGTTGCAAACGGAGAAAAGACAGACTCATACCATGTAATAATGGATTTTACTCACGTCTTTCAAACGAGATTTACTGCTTGTCACAATATATGTGTTTCTGTCGATAGATTCTGTGATATCAAATGACTTCCAGAGACGCTGAGGACGGGATGTCCCTGGACTGAGATGCAGACAGCTCTCAAATGATAATATAATTAAACTGGTTGGAGGTTAAAAAATACAACACACAAGTTGTACTGCAGAGGTTTGACCAGCTGTACAAATGTTTATATATATATATATATATATATATATATATATATATATATATATATAATTTAGAGTAAATGGCAGCTGGTGGAAAACATCTTTAATGGTGCTGAATCCTTGACAAAAGTTGATTGTTTCTGTATATTTGAATGTTGCACTTTATACCAGCTGTACTGAAACTAGCAGCTGCTACTGTTTAGATCTTCTCTCATGCATTAAACATCCTAAATGTGTTCTTAGTGTTCTGATGAAGATATAAAATAAAGGATGTGGCTGATCGAAGCCATGAAAATTCTGGCATTTTAAAAAATCCATCTGCAAAGATCCATTATAGAAACTGCTGTGATAAAGAAAACTTATTTTTTCTTCCTCTCAAAGTTAAAAACAGATGTTTGAATCTGTTAAATGTAAAATGTCTAATTAGTCACTTTTTTTGTTGTGGGAATTGTTCTTTAGACACTTTTTTAATCACTCTCTTCCATTGGACCTGTAAATGGATCACGAGGTCACAGCCAACCTTTAAAGCTGGATTAAATGGATGAAAAATGTTCATCATTAAATCACTTATCAGACTTAGAACAAAAACAGTTTTCAGAAGTAAACAACATGAGCCAATCCAAGTCTAATCAGTGAAACTCTCAAGTCCAATTTACCACAGCAGAAGCCACGATGAGATGAAAGGGATTAAGGTGTTTATGTGCTCATTCTTGTCACAACTAAGTTGGAGGGATGCTTGTGCATTTAAAACATGAACATAAATTCCATTGATGATAATACACCGTCAATATTTTTCCTTGTTTGGTTGTAGCATAACCAGTTTACTTCTCTCTCACCAGTCTAGCTAAGTCTGTTAATTAACTGAGGTGGGAGGGAGCGTGAAGGATTGGGGAGGAAAGTGGAGAATTAGTGATCAACTAATCTGGTGTCAGCATAGATAAACTATCAAGTGATGATAGCATGAAATGTTTCTACTTGCTACTGATTGTAAAAATAAATCCATCCATCCATTATCTTTACCCGCTTATTCCATTTTGGGTCACGGGGGTCGCTGGTGCCCATGTCCAGCAATCACTGTGCGAGGGGCGGGGTACACCCTGGACAGGTCGCAAGTCCATCACAGGGCTGTAAAAATAAATGAGAAATGTTGTTATTATTGTTGTACATAGTTATTTTAGTAAAAAAAAAAAGTGTTAAAAAAATTTAAAAGGATTAATGAACTGCATGAACACAGCAGTTCAATAGATTTCCGCCAAATATGAAATGCAGGTTCAGGAGGAAATATTGAGACATCACTTGCAGCTTAATATTGCTAGGCTAAAGTGGGCGTGGCTTATATGCAAACAACTAAATTCAAGTTCATGTTCGAATTCAAGCAGATTTTATTGTCATTCGTATCACTTGTGGCACATGAGGTGGAACAAAACTGTGAGCTCAAGGTCCCAGTTTAAATCAACAACAGCACAAATATGAATTGTAAAAATAAACAGTTATAAGGAACTAAGATACAAACTAAGCTATACGCTAAACACTAATAGTGCAAAACAATACGCCAAACAACAGAAACACGAACATGAGCCTCTGTGAGTAGATGAGTACGAATTAATACAGCAGCATGAAATAATCAGCAGTATGAGATCAGCAGCATGGATAATCAGCAGCACTTATCAAATCTAAATCTGACCTATTCATTGAAAAATAAAATCACTGTTGTCATACAGAGTTAAACATTTAGGAGAATAGTACTTTAATGATCTCAAAAGTGTCAGCTATTTTTAAATTATTTTCCACTTTTTGTCACAATCAGACATTTGGAAAAATGCCAGAACTCATTCTCCACATCAGTAAATCTATTCAAGATGAAAAATGGCAGGCGTCTTAAAGTTTCTATTAAGAATTATTTCAACTTTTATTTGGATTAGTTTAACTGGTTTTAACTGTTAGTAATATTTTATAATTTGTTATTGAACACGCACAACATATATTCTATATAAAAAAATAAATAAAAAAAACTAAGAACTGAAGGCATCAAAAAATGACCCACTGCTATTTATCGGTTTGTTTTTTCTTATTGGTTTGCTTTTTTCCCAATGCTGAATGTCAGGATTAAATGTAGATTCTTGTATCATGCAGTTTAAGGGCACAACAGCCCATTCAGGTAAATTGGGTCTTCACAGGTTTCCTCGGCGATAGGCTCTATCAGCTTTGAATTTGATTAAATAAGCCCCATGTCCATTATAAAAGCTGTCAAAAGGTAAAAAGGGAGCACTGAAAGTGCAACAACTTACCAGTTTATCAGGGAAATATATTGAGTCAAGCCTGGGGTAAAATGGGACCTTAGTAGCACAAATAACACTCATTACACACACACACACCCTCCTCCCCCCACCACCATTAAACAGCTTTAAAATAGTGACTTAAAAACAATGCAACTGTTTACAAAGGTGGAGTGCATACCAGTTTAATGGATATTAAATTTTTGTGGTAGCTTATTTGCAACTTAGACAAAAAAAACAAAAAACTTTTTTCATTAAAAATAAATATAAAAGACATTATCTTCAAAGTAATACTGAATCATGTTTACAATCTACTGTACATCTTATTACAACATGTCTTGTAAATAAATTTGAAAACATGTTTTTTTTTTTCCAATGTTCTTTAAGAAAAAAATATATTTAAAAATAATGCACTGGAGTTTTTACTTTTATCCTCAATGTATTTATTCCAACTTTGAACAATCCCTTCCTACTCATTTTAACAGCTGAATATAAATATTTGGTAAAATGCATTTCAGATTTTGGATTTTTAATAACTCAGAGAGAGAGATCATAAAAAAACATGCCTTTTCTTGGTACATTTGTACAATACTTCTTGTGTTTCTTACAGAACAAGGACATGTGAATCTATAATGAGGTGCATGTCAGTTTGTGGGGCATGTGAAACATGTTTTACACCAGCATTATTGATTGATTTTTTGCCCCTTGGACATGTTGGATATCGTTTGTTTCCTGTTGGTAGAGAGTTGAAACAATAGATGCACCGTCTCTGTGTCTCCATGATTTTGCCTTCTCACCTCTCACATTCTTCATCATCCTTTATAAAATATTTTAAAGTTTTGTCTTTTACATTTAGATTTTAAGCATATATCCATGTGTTTCTATTCACATAATTTATTATTGACTTGATTGGCACATAAAACTATCCATCCATTGTCTGCCGCTTATCTGGGGTTGGGTCACGGTGGTAGGAGACTAAGCATGGAGGTCCAGACTTCTCTCTCCCCAGTCACTTGGGCTAGCTCCTCTAGGGGAATCCTAAGGTGTTTCCAGGCCAGCCGAGAAACATAGTCCTTCCAGCGTGTCTTGGGTCTTCTTCTGGGTCTCCTCCCGGTGGGATGTGCCTGGAACACCTCACCAGGGAGGCATCCAGGAGGCATCCTAAGTAGATGCCCGAGCCACCTCAACTGGCTCCTCTCAATGTAGAGAAGCAGCGACTCTACTCTGAGTCCCTCCCAGATGATCGAGCTTCTCAAGCTATTGCTAAGGGAGAGCCCAGACACCCTGCGGAGAAAACTCATTTCGACTGTATGTAAATATACTATATAAATATATATATATATGTGTGTGTGTGTGTATATATATATATATATATATATATATATATAT
>NC_056503.1:25685851-25693233 GCF_014905685.2 Nematolebias whitei | reverse complement strand
AACTGGTAGAGCTACTGCCTCTCAGCGAGAAGGTTGCTGGTTCAAATCCCAGTCCGGGGGCCTTCCTGGGCAGAGTTTGCATGTTCTCTCCGTGCATGCTTGTGTTTTCTCCGGGTACTCCAGTTTCCTCCCACAGACCAAAAACATGCATGTTGGGCTGATTGGTAACTCTAAATTTTCCCTAGGTGTGAGTGAGAGAGTGAATGGTTGTTTGTCTCTATGTGTCCCTGTGATGGACTTGCGACCCATCCAAGGTGTACCCCGCCCCTCGTACAGTGATCGATGGACATGGGCACCGGCGACCCCCGTGACCCAAAATGGAAGAAGTGGGTAATGGATGGAATGGATATATATATATATATATATATATATATATATATATATATATATATATATATATATATATATATATATGTATATATATACACAGAGTTTTAAAGCTGAGACATGATTTTATTAACTTTTAAAATTTATTCAACAACTGGAAGATGTGTTTTGCCTTTCTTTTTTTTAAACATCATACTTGCAGGTGCAGCTTCATATTTTTCCACAATAGGCCAATTATGTTAAGAACGTATCAATTTACATTCCACTACAAAGTTATAAATAAAACCAATTAATATACCTTTAAAGAAAAAACAAAACAAAACACTTAAAATCTTGTTGCCAAATGTCAAATGTCCTTGTTGTAAATATGAGGCTACATTTCTTTATTTCAATTAACATCCTTAAAACAAATATAACTTTCACTGCAGTGATCTTTGATCCTCGTTTACTTACACATTTCCTATAAATTAGTCTGATGCTTTTATCTTGCAGTAACTTCAAAGAAATGCACACATTTCATTCTCATTTTACTTTTAATCATTAATTTACATTTTATGGAGATGCAAGTTCCAAAGAGAGAAAGTTCAGGCTATACGGTGAGACATAAAATGATGTTTGCAAGAAATGCGAGGAGTCACGGGTTAGTGTTGGGGACAGAGGGAAAGAGAAGACAGGTGGGTAGAGAAATAAAACAGGAAAAAAGAAAAAAACTGGAGGGAAACAAAAAGAATGGAAAGACAAGACTAGAGATGAAAAGCGGATGGGGCAGGCAAGGTGGAGGCAGAGTGAAAAATAAAAGGCAAATTAAATACCCGTTGGAGGATGGAAGAAGGAATGCCTCATTAGGAGTGAAGACCTGGCTCAGCTCTGTACAAAGGACCTGATTTCAGGGTCCCATTGAACAGGCGTAAAGTTACAATTGAGTTGCCATGCTCTAGAAACCATGTCACCTTAACCCATTCATTCTGTCTAAAAGATAAAAATGTTCTTGGATACATAAAAGATGACTCAACAAGGTTGCACCAGTGGAAACAATGAAGAGTTGCTGAGGAGTCACTATTTCAACTAGAAGGATTTAACTGTAATTCAAAGCTGTTGATTTCTGTTTTTCCTCTAGACAGATATGTTGCTTTATTTTGCATAAGTGTCAGTAAAATAAACAATATATATATATTTTTTTTATTTTGCTAAGTAACAAATTAACTTATCAAATTCTAAATGAATAGAAAATGTATAAATATGTAGCTTGTATGGTGGCCAGAAAGACCACAGATTCGTCTGTTTGAGTTTGGAGGGATGCCCAGGCAATGGGCTGTCTGAGGCTCCAAGAACTACTCTGTGGTGGGAGTTGTTTCTCTGGAATAGAAAATACATTTTTAATGCTGATTGTGGTCGGAAAATTTTAATATTTTTAACAGAATGTGGCGCCAACGCAGGGTTTCCCAGATTAAGTTAAATAACACTGGCCAACTAAGTTTATTTTAATTAAAGCACTGCTTTTCTTTTGGTTTCAAAGGAGACACAGGGTCATCTATTTCACTTGTCGTTTTTTTTAGTCTGACATTACAAGGAACCCCCCCGCCCCCCAATATCCCCCACTACGAACACATTGTTATTTCCAGAGCTGGCCTGGCAAGCACCAACAGGCACTTGTAGGATCTAAGGAAAGCAAACAATATAATAAGGCAATACAATAAAATATAGTAGTCAATAACAAACATGGAAAACACGAATTACATTCACAACAGTTCATCATCAAAGTCAAAAGACAAGCAAGAAAACATTTGCAATTATCAATTAAAAGGCTTTTAAATTACTTTTAAAAATGGAAACTGAGACAAGTGAGGTCATACCCAAAGTTTTTTGAAGCAGATTCCAGTCAGATGGAGCAGCAGAGACAAAAGCCACCGAGCCAAAGCAAGACGGTCTATGGAGTTGTTAACCACAAATACTGAGAGGATTGTAAACTTTTAAACTGGTAGTAATTGCAGTAGAGGTGACCATGATGTGTTCCATAAGGAGCATTTGTAACAAAGGGAATAACAGAGTGATAAAGTGTGTCTAGCTTATGAAGGACACCCTTACAAGAATGTCTGTTAATTATGTCTCCATAATCCAACAGAGGTAAAATGTATTTTTCTGCAATGGTGTATTTTGATAACCAATATAAATGAAGATGTATCTCTATACAGATAACCAAGTCTCGCTTTAACCTTAGATTACAAAACATTAACAAGATATAAAAGGACACAAGCAACATCAATCTAAATGTCCAAATATTTATAAATTGTTACCTCTTCTATAATATCACAGTTTACAGTTGCGAAGTCCACCGAGGTGAGTAATGTCCCTCATCTATGACTGAACCACATGATTTTAGTTTTCTTGGCATTTAAGGACAAATTCAAGTCAGAAAAGGCCTGCTAGATTTCAAGAAAAAAACACATGGAAGGGACTTCACAACCTCATCCAGAGTAGAACCCAAAGCATATAAAATAGTGTCATCGGCATATAAATGAACAGAGGCTTCACTAACATATGGAAAAAAAATAGTTTGACCACGAATTGAACCTTGAAGTACACCTGACATAACAGGATGAAAGTGTGAAGTATGAGAGGCATACTTCAATTGCTGTGACCTATTTGAAATAGAATTATGAAACAAAGTTAGTGGCTGTCCTAATATTCCAATGTGGTCTAGTTGTTTTAATAAGCTGGAATGATCCACCAAATCAAAAGCTTTCTCTAAATAAATTACTATTGCTGCACAATACTTTTTAGAGTCCACTGCAGATGCTATATCATTAAGAACTTTCAGAGTGGCCGTAATGCAACCATGCCTTGAACAAAAGCCAGATTGGGTACTGGACAAAAATATTAAAAACCTCCAAATAATATGTTAGCTGTTTACAGTCAGTAATAAAGTGCTATGTGTTGTCATCATTGTGTGTTTCTATATAATGACAAAATGTGTGCTATACATTTAACCCATCACACATGAGATAGACCCAAGGGGAGCAGTGGGCAGCTATGCAAGCACCCAAGGACCAGTTAGGGATTGGGTGTCTTTCTTAAGGACAAAACAACATGTGGGCATGGTGGGGAGTTGAACCTGTGACATTCTGGTCCCAAGTTGTCTTCCCTACTTGTACACCACAGCCACCACCTGCTTATTCACGAGTTTTTTGAAAACCTTCGACAAACAAGATAGAATAGATAAAGTCCTATAACAGTTAATATCGGCCCGATCTACACTGTTAAACAAAGAGAGCGAACAGTAGCAGCCTTCCACTCAGCAGGAATTTTGGCAATTAAGAAAGGTTAAAAATACTTGCCAATGGTACCACAATAAACAATGCCGCCAACGTAAAAAATAATGGAGGGAGCTTGTCCAGCCCAGCAGGCTTTCTAGGGTCTAAAGTTTGCAATTCCTTCTTGATCTTGTTTTCAGTGACTAGTTGAAAATAAAATGTTCATGAAGGAGAACATAAGCCAGGTTGAGACTGGATAGAATCAGAGCATACACAGGACATTTTCCCCTAGTTCCAAGCTGAAGAGATCCTATTCAAGCTAGTCATTGTAGATACCGGAACACCATCAGAACCTGTGAAATGTACATTAAAAATATTAACCATGGGTTCTTTATCCGTGACTACAGTATCATCTACTATAAGCGAAAGAGACAGAACTGAGGGCTTATTTTTCAATTGTCTTGCCATTTTCCATAATAACTGTGGATTAGAGGAACTTTGAATGAATAAAATAAGCAAATCAGACTTATCATTCTCCAACCCCAATTGCTTTACTCCATGCAGTATTTCTTTCTGCAACAAAGTTGCTAAATCAGCAAAGAACATGGGCAAAAATGTTGTTTTATTCATATTTGTTTCATAGGAGCATTGTTCCGACTTGTTTCAGATGTATGTTCCTGCACGTGCATCACAACCATCTGATCAGTCGCTTTTGGTTGTCCCAAAAACTAGGTTTAAGCCCAGAGGAGATTGGGCTTTTTCATTTCTGTCTCTCAAACTTTGGAACAATCTGCTTGCCAAAAGTAAAGGGGCATTTTCACTCCATGTTTTTAAATATATTTTAAAACACATTTGTTCTCCCTGTTATTTAACCTAGTATAAGTTGATTTAGTCTTGTATTGTTCTAATGTCTCTGTTTATTTTCTTCTGACATTTTAAAGCAATGTGTTTTATTGGATGTATCTCTACCTTTATCTTGTTTGTTGAATATTATTGGGCAGCATCTTGATTACAACTTGTATGCTTTATAAATAAATTGACGACTAGTCGGGTTATACTGTGAACTTAGCAAAAAAGCTAAATATGGTAAGAAGGCTGCTTAGCTATTTTGCAATAATCAAATATACACATACTTTTTAAAAAGTCAGCACTAATCAAATCCTTGAGACTGAAAGTTGGCTGTGTATTGCACAAAACGACTCATCTGCGTTTTCTATGCTAATATTTATTACTTTCATTAAGTTTTAAGTTTATGGCTTATAGTCTTAGCAAATAATATCAACATAGTGTTATGTCAAATAGCAAGCAAATATCTTTGTATCAGCCTCTTTTATTGGGCTTGTGTGACTGTTTTCCTTCCTATATTTGTATTGCACGTGAAATACACAGTTATGTGAAGGAACTTGAGACCAGTTTTTTAACCCAAGCTTGTGATAAGCATCCTCTTGCTGTTTGTCATGCTCTGGGCTGATCATTTTGTTTGCTTCCATTTGCTCTTTATCTTACTTCCTTCATCAAACACTCGTGCTTGCTTGCCTGTGATCCTCTATCTATTTTGTCTCTGCCAGCAGGAAGTTATGTTAATGACCAATGCTCAAACCTTCAAAATACACACTGGTACATTTATATATATGGAAGGCCTTAACTCACAGACTCCCACATACTCAAACTCACACACACATACTGTATTGCATAAAGAGGTGTTACAGCTCAAGGGGTCATAAACAAGAAGACAGAGTCAGTGCGGACAGAGAAGAGGCGAGTGTGTGTGATAAAAGGATAGAGGGATTAAGTTGGCTGAAGAGAATAATCACAACTTATCAACTTCTGTCCTTAGAGCCAGAAGCTACTCATAATTTACTTGTGTGAGTGTGTACATGGCTATTTTGTCTTTCTGTATGTGTGACCTGAGCAGTGAAGAGTATACATTCAATAATGCGGGAGGATTTTTGAGCAAGAGCTGTATATGGAAATGTACAAGCTCAAGGGTGCAACATTGCGTAAATGTAAATAAAAACCAAATTCACAGGTTTCCAAACCTTATAAACCTATATTTATATACAGTGAAACACAGTAAACATATCAAATGTTTAAACCAAATAAGGGTAACACTTTGCAATAAGGTACACAAAATTTAATTAACTACTAGGGAACGAATCAGGAATGCTTCAGGAGCAAATCAGGAGCTAATGGGTGGTTAACCAGTACTTACTGGGGAACACACAGCCAAGACTTATTAGGGGACTATCGGTTTGTTACCACAGGAACAATCCAGTATGTAATGGTCAGGTAGTCATTAAGTAATGACTGGTTCCTCAGTAAGTACTTGGTATGATAATTCACTACATTATTGAACAACATAATAGCCAGGCAATGATTTGGTACTCAGTAAGTGATAGTCAGACATAGTTAAGATGACACCAGTACAATATTATGAAATTGTTGATTACTTACAAAAAGGAAAAGGGAAAAAAATACTACATGGAGTAAAGCAATTGGGGTTGGAGAATGATAAGTCTGATTTGCTTATTTTATCCAATAAAACCAATAATCACTAGGAAACAGATTTTTGACAATTACGAGCTGTGACCAGGGCTTATTTAGAACCCACACTGATAATGTCTCCTCTGTTTCTGTGGTAACTAACCAGTAGTTCCCTAATAAGGCTTAGCTGTGTGTTCCCCAGTAAGTACTAGTTAACTACCCATTAGCTCCTGATCTGTTCCTCTGTGTTTTCCTTGGTAACTACCCATTACTTCTTGATTAGTTCCTCTTCATTTACAATGCTATTAACCACTAGTCCCCTAATAAGGCTTGGTTGTGTGTTCCCCAGTACTGGCTAACTACCCATTAGCTCCTGATTTGTTCCTGAGGCATTCCCTAGTAGTTAATTAAAGTGTTACCCAAATAAGTTTTTTTTTTTTTTTTTTTGTGGAAAATCTAGGATAATTTTGAATTCTATGTTAGCAATACAACTCCATTTTTTTGGTAAAGGAAATGTTATGGGTTAGCATTGTCTTGCTAAAATATGCAAGGCCTTCCCTGAAAAAGATGTCTGAATAAGGAAGGGAAGTCTGAGATTGTCATCATTGTATGGTGGCATAAAATGGCAAAATTAGTTATTTGGATTTAACCCATCACAGGTGAGATACACCCAGGTGGAGCAGTGGGCAGCTATGTAAGCACCTGGGGAGCTATTAGGGATTAGGTGTCTTGCTCAGACACACCACAACGTGGCTGGGAGTCGAACCGCAACTTTCTGATCCAAGGTCAGCTGCCCTGCCTCTACCCCATCTCACCCACATGGAGTACAGTATAGGAGTAGAAAATGAGTATACTGTAAGTTGTTTTAAAACCTGAATTTATTTTCTTGCAGTGATGGTGTTTTTCCAGTAGTGGAAGCTGCCCAAGCCATAAGCACCCCCACACCATAAATGAGAAAGACTTTTGTACTGTGCATAAGGTGGATGGTCCTTTTATTCTGTAGTACCATGTTCATGCTGTCCATGGTCACCAAAATGAGTCCTAAAGTTTAATTAATCTGACCAAAGGACAGTTTTCCACTTTGTCTCAGTCCATTTTGAATTTATCCCAGAAAAGACAGCAGCATTTATGGATGGCGTTTACATATGGCACATTCTTTGCATGATAGATCTTTAACGTGCATTTATGGAAGGCATAGTGAAATGTGTTTATCTACAATGGCATGTAGACATGTTTCTGAGCTCATGCAGTTCTGTCCAGAACAAAATCTTTTTGTGTGTGTGTGTGTGTGTGTGTGTGTGTGTGTGTGTGTGTGTGTGT
>NC_056503.1:25676533-25684033 GCF_014905685.2 Nematolebias whitei | reverse complement strand
TGTGATAAACGTGCTAAAATTAGCACACAAGTCAATACGGTACTTTAAATGAATTAATCTCCTCACCCCATCTCAGCCCCCTTTGTATCTGTTTCTCCTTTTTGCCCCTTTTACTCTCTCAATGGTTGATGGGCCACGGGCGGATTGTGGATCAATATTTCTGATAAATGAGAACAGATTTGCCTATGGCTTTCAAACATGTACCTCGTTACAAGATGGCTTTGGAGCTAGCTGATTAAGAGTCCTCGTTTGTCCTTGTGTGCCGGTGCTGAAATTACTTTGGGAAAGGCAGCAACAGAGAGGAAGAGGAGAGAAGTAGATCACAGGCACAACTGCTTAGCTGTGCAGCTAATAACTGGCAGAGAGATACAGTATATCCCCTGTGCAATTATAACATGCTCACTCTACAGCAAATGTTTCCAACTGTTCAAAGGCCATTTGAAAGTGTTTGTGCATGTTGTTTTGCATTATGTAGTATCAATTGCACACATATTTTTTAATGCCCGTCTTGTCGTAAAATGAGAGCTTATTTCAAATTATCTGTATGCTTTTTTTTTTTTTTTTTCATAAATCCCTGCTTCTATCCTTCACTTGGGTGTCTGAAGGTTTTACCAGCATGCAACAAAGTGAATTTGATGTGAGGTGAACTTTGAGAAAATAATCATCTGAAATTATATCTATTAGAAATTAGATATACTTGTATCACGTATTGCTTTTTTTGTCTGTGCTAATATACTTTTTAACTGCTCATTCTTCATGATATGCTCTTTTAGACAAAGTGACCTTCAGTGAACAAAACCAGCAATATCACACTACAGTAATGGACCAGAGAGTAGGCTCTAATTATTATCTGGGATGGAATTAAAGAGGGTGATTCGAAACAAATTTAATCGGTCCAAACCGCAGTATTCTCATTATTTTGGCTCATGATAAGTGAACCGCTTGGAACTGTGGCTTCATGACAAAAAGAACATCATGCTAAATAAAGGGGAAAAAAATCCTTAACACTAAAAGTCCCAGAGAAGGGTCATTTAACATTTCTACCTTTGGAACCCAGAGACGGGTCGAGTGACCTGAAGGATTTTAGCTAACATCCTATAATGAGCTGTTAACAGGCGCTTTTGTTTTGTAAATAAGGCCATTACTGGTGCACCACAGGAGGGGGCACGCTTAACTCCCAACTAACTGTTTTCCATTGAGTTTAGCCATTTAGTTTCTAGTTAGTTATATTCAGTTTATTGTATTTTATAATATGAAGATTTTTTATATATATATATTGGTGGCACGTTGTTGCACATTTTGAACAAATTGAAGTCGATTTACCGTTTATTTTTCAATTGGTTTGGCTCATTTCTTGAAACCGAGATGACATTCTCAAAACACCATGTGAAACACAACTCAAGAGACTTTGCATTTTGAGGTTACTGACAATTTGTATGAAACACATATTTTGTTTTGATATATATAGTATTTAGCTTAGTTTTGAGCAAAAAAGCACAGACCATAAGCAATTGTGTGTAAGTCAAGAGGACTAAAACTTCAGCATGAGAAATATAAAAAACAACAACCGTTATTTGTTTCAATGCTTTTTATTTTTGTCATAAAAATACCAGGGATAAAACAATTCTACACATATTTACACTATGCTCTAGTGGGGGGGGCTGTGTGTGTGTGAGTGGCATGTCCTCCTTGTGTGACTGGCATTTCAGCACTCACTCAGCAGTCTATCTGCACTGTCGAAACATACCTGGCACTGCCAGGGTATGTCCCTGGTACATTTGTCACATGTGTATTTGTAGCAGTTGACGCATCTCACAGTTGCACAATTGTTCGTGCATCGATGTTTGATCTGACACTTTGCCCTTTTGCCAGGGCTGGGTGTGGAAGGTTGTTGCTGAAGCAGTTTCTCCTTGCGTGCCTTCTTCTCACAATTAATTTGGTTATTTTTTTCTAAACTGTCATTTTGAACCCACTTCTCTTTTTTCTGAAAGAAAAACATTACTAAAATCTTTTAGAAAAACTTTTGCATATATCTTGAAACAGATTGTATGTTTTGCAAACTTTTGTTTTGTTTTGTTCATTTGGCAAAATGACCTGGATAATGCATCTCTCCCAAAACACTTCATGTATGCTTCAAAACAAAATATGTGTTTCATACAAATTGTCAGTAACCTCAAAATGCAAAGTCTCTTGAGTTGTGTTTCACATGGTGTTTTGAGAATGTCATATCGGTTTCAAGAAATGAGCCAAACCAATTGAAAAATAAACGGTAAATCGACTTCAATTTGTTCAAAATGTGCACCAACGTGCCACCAAGAGATATAAGTTCAAAATATAACCAGTTGATTTCGCATCTGTTTGGAGTATTAGACAGACGTTTGTGTGAGTTCAGCTTATCTCTCCCCTGCTGATTCCTAAGGCAATGGCCACATTTACAAATGAAAGGATGCTAATTGGAGCCATCAGAGTTGTCCGGTTTGGAGCACTACTTTGACTAAGGCTGAGCTTTTTTGCGCAAGTGAACCTGGCTTCTAAATCCCCCGCTCCCAGGATTGGACATTGGAATGCAGTCTGGTGACGTGGGTGTGTCTGAGTTACTTGTGTGCATATTTAAAACAAATGGCAGTTAATGGCCTGCAAATTGTTGAGGAGAAGGAGGGGGTTTGTCCTCAGGATCTTGAAAATCTAGTCACTCTAGTGCTAAGGGTCTTTTGACCCTTTTTCAGGACTTCTGGGGGGAGGTCGAAATTCCTGGGACTTCTAGTGTTAAAGGACTGCATTACACCCATTTCTTGCATGTCAAAAATGTAAATAAATATCAATGTGTGATGTGTAAGTGCTTTCACAGCCCCCAGAAACCATCTTCATCCATCCATCCATTTTCTTCCGCTTATCCAGGGTGGGTCGCAGGGGTAGCAGCCTAAGCAGGGAGGTCCAGACTTCCCTCTCCCCAGCCACTTGGGCCAGCTCCTCTAGGGGAATCCTGAGGCGTTCCCAGGCCAACCAAGAAACATGGTCCCTTCACCGTGTCCTGGGTCTTCCTCTGGATCTCCTCCCGGTGGTACATGTCCAGAACACCACGCCAGGGAGGCGTCCAGGAGGCATCCTAACCAGATGCCCAAACCACCTCAGCTGGACGTGGAGAAGCAGAGGCTCTAGTCTGAGTCTCTCACAGATGATCGAGCTTCTCACCCTGTCTCTAAGGGAGAGCCCAGACACCCTGCGGAGAAAACTCATTTCGACCGCTTGTATCTGTGATCTCGTTCTTTCGGTCACAACCCAAAGCTCATGACTACAGATGAGGGTAGGAACGTAGATCGATCGGTAAATTGAGAGCCACTTTTTGATTCAGCTCTTTCTTCACCACGACAGACCGTTACAGCGCCCACTTCACTGCCGACGCTGCACTTATCCGCCTATCAACCTCTCGCTCCATTTTTCCCTCATTCGTGAACAAGATCCTGGGATATTTAAACCCCTCCACTTGGGGAAGGACCTCCTCCCAACCTGGAGAGGGCACTCTACCCTTTTCCGGCTCAAGACCATGGCCTCAGATTTGGAGGAACTGATCCTCATTCTGGCTGCGTCACACTCGGCTGCAAACTGCTCCAGCGAAAGCTGTAGATCACGATCTGATGAAGCCAATAAGACCACATCATCTGCAAAAAACAGAAACGTGATCCTAAGGCCACCAAAACGGATCCCCTCAACACCTTGGCTGCACCTAGAAATTATGTCCATAAAAGTTATGAACAGAATCAGTGGCAAAGGGCAACCTTGGTGGAGCAACAGAGAAACATTGGCAGAAATCATCTTATCACCAACAAATGGATTGGTCCACTGTAAGTGTGTACTGCTTGGTAGGGAAAACAGTTTGTATGTGACTTCTCAGATTGATGAAGCCCTTTGGATGGAGGGTGAAACGTCTCTCAACATAAAAAGGAACTGTTCAGATGAGCTGACTGAACATTGTTGGATTTCTTTACATGGATTATTGAGCATGATTGATGCTTTCACATTTACTACAACACCAAGTTTTACATCAAATTATTTAGAGTTAATATAGTTGTAGCTCTTTTTGTTTGCTAAAGTTGAATAGCTGTGGCAATCAGCTTGAACTGTAAATCAACATATATTAATTACTTTCTGAGAGTTACATTCAAGTTTATGTGGTGTTTCATAAGATGGCAGCATGGTGGCACAGTTGGTAGAGCTGCTGCCTTTTCGTGAAAAGGTCGCTGGTTCAAATCCTAGCCTGGGCCTTTTCTGAGTGGAGTTTGCATGTTCTTTCCATGCATACATAGATTTTTTTATGGGTACTCCAGTTTCCTCCCACAGACCAAAAACACACATAGGCTGATTGGTAACTCTAAATTGTCCCTATAGAGTCAATGGTTTTGTTTGCCTTGTTTGTCTCTATGTGTTCTGTGAAGGACTTGAGACCTATCCAGGGTGTCCTCCACCTCTCTCACATTGACTTCTGGACATGGGCACCAGTGACCCTCTAAACCCGAAATTGAAGTAGCAAGTAAAGATGGATGCTTTCATAAGATATTTTGCTAACAGGTGGATGTGGTAGATTCCAACAAGTAACACCAAAGTTTTATTTAAAGCTCTTGCGTAATCTTTTTTGCACTTATTGTATGTGTGGTGGATGACTTTCAGCTATTACACTACATTTTAGCTAAATGTCTATAAAATTGCCAAAGTCATAGCTATGCTGGAATTTGCTTAAATTAATCAGATGTGGCACCAATCTAGAATTAGGGTGAGTCCAAAAGATAATCAGTTGTAGATATACTGTACATCAATTTATTATTGTCTGTGAGCTTCATTAAAATGAGTTTACTGGTCCATGAAATATTTTGCTAACAGACAGGCTAACATCCACATGCAGGCTATTACTATGATTTTATGTTTATCACCCACTTTTAATAGCAGATTGTGATGAAACCTCAGCCTGAATGTGATCGATCTTTAATAAATAGAAACATAAAAAGCAACAACATACTGAGAAATTAACTGCTTCACAACCACCTCATAAGACTTTGCGCATTTGTAATTATAGGATTTAAGTTTTTTTTCTTTCATCTTTTTTGTCAGACATTTTAATCTGTCTTTTCATTTTCCTCTCCACCTCCTTTGTCATCCATGTCAGTTGGAAGCTACAGTAACAATCAGATCCTTAATAATCACAAACACACTGGTTCAATTACATGACCACTACACCCCCCCCCACACACACACACACACAAACACACTTATGTAGATGCTCACATCGCATAAAATGCCTGAGCGCTTCATAAACAAGAAGATGGCAAGAATATGGACAGAGAAGAGTGAGAGTGTGATTAATGGAGAAAGACAGCAGAGGCGAATGATCACAATCTATTAACTCCTTTTTGCTCCGCTGCTGCTCATGACTTTCTTGAGAGTGTGTCTTTGTGTAAAATTGTCTTCATGTTTGTTTTCCCCTTTTAAATGTGTCTTATGCATGCAGAGATGAACACACAGAAAAGCACGTGTGTGTGACTGATTGTTTAATTTTAGTTTGCATACTAATGAAAAAATGACATTTATTGTTATGTATGGGCAGGATTTTGTTCAGTTTTCATGCATGTGCGTGTGCGTGCGTGTGTTTTCCGTCTAGATGGGTTGTATATACTGGTGGAAAATCTGCTAAACTGTATTTGCTTAAAGAGAGAAAAACATGACCCTGTTCAGCTTAAGCTGCATGTAAAATATGTTCGGTTTCACAGATATTTTATTTAAAAAAATGGTAGCTGTATGTAAAAAAAAATGTACAAGTAAACATCTTATAATTAGTGCGTAAAGGAAAACACAGCCAACCGTTGTTCATGTTCTGGGTTGGACAGCATTGCAAGTGGTGAGTCATTGGCCAAAGGGGCGCTCAGCAGGACAGCTTTTAATTTATGCCTCAGAGTCAGTATGGATCAATCTGTGATATTGCTTAGAATGTTGGCAACTCATTATTTGAACAAAATATCTAATTAAATTATTTTATGTGCATTAAAAAAGCTGCTTTATGTTGCTGACTTGAGTGGAAGAATTGTATTTGTCAAATATCTGACATAAGTCAACATGCCATAAATTCAGTTGTTATATTTAGTAACTATTCACCTAAATGGAAAACTGGGGTGCAAAGACCTGCATCAGGTGAACATGTAAACACCACTGACAGCCCCCCACTGAGATTGAAACCGACAACCTACTATCTGAGGTGACAGTACCAATCACCAGTCCTTACACACAGCCCCTTAAGTTAACTATCTTTTAGCAATTTGTTGAGGACTAGATATATTTTGCAAATATAATCACTGAGGTTCAATCAAAGAAAAGTTAATGAAATGTTGTAGTTTTGAATAAAAGCACACAGATCCTTGACAAGAAGGTGGGAAACATCTTGAGTTGTGGAAATGATTCACATGAAATCTTATGTTGCACATGAAATATCAAAGTTGATCAAGCTGGGTGCTGAAAACATTCTGCCTCACTTTAAATATCTATGTTGCTGCTACCTGCCCGAACACGACTTTACTCCTCCACCACCCCAACATTCACATGGGCTCTAAGTACTGTGAAATTGTATGATAATGCCATTTAGATAAATATATTTCATGAAGAAAAAAATCAGTTTATATACATAATAGTTAAAAGGATTATCAAAACTAATAGTATTAAAAAGTATGTGCACTATTGGAAATTCACGGGAAGCGCTTTTATTTTGAAAAGTCACAAAACGATGTGGTTGTGTTTTTGTTTTGTATGCGGAGTATAAAAAGTACCTGTTTGAGTCAGGGCCACATGGTGGAACTGTTGGTAGAGCCGTTGCCTCTCAGCGAGCAAGTCGCCGGTTCAAATACTGACCGGGGGACCTTTCTGGGTGGAGTTTGCATGTTCTCTCCGTGCATGTGTGGGTTTTCTCCAGGTACTCCCGTTTCCTCCCACATACCAAAAACATGCATGTTAGGCTGATTGGTAACTCTAAATTGTCCCTAGATGTGAGTGAGAGAGTGAATGGTTGTTTATCTTGTTTGTCTCTATGTGTCCATGTAATGGACTGGAGACCCGTCCAGGGTGTCCCCCTCCTATCGCACAGTGACTGCTGGACATGCAGGGCACCAGTGACCCCCACAATCCAAAAAGGAAGAAGCAGATAAAGATAATAGATGGATGTTTGAATCAGACATGGATTCATTGTACATTATTTCACCAGCTTTGTTCATTTTTTGTAGTTGTTGATTGTTTTTGGCATGAAATGTTAATCATGGAGTATACATTGAAGGGAAAAATAATGTACTGGTCAACTTTCATGCAGATTCTAATTCAATATGGATGTTGGAGACACTTTCATTGCTCCATGACATGTAGAGAAATATCATCATGGAATGTTGGTAAAAACTTGGACACCAAAGACAAAACTCTATAGTGTGAGTGTGTGTGTGTATATATGTATATATATAAATATATATACATATA
>NC_056503.1:25636954-25666533 GCF_014905685.2 Nematolebias whitei | reverse complement strand
TTTGGATGAAGGACGAAACGTCTCAACAACAACAAAAAAAATAAACCATCCAGAGGACCTGACTGAACTTTGTTGGATTATTTTTACCTGAATTAGTGAGCATGAACTTTGATCTTTCAATTAAAATCTTTTAAAACGTATATTCACCTTTTAAGGTGCCAATGTTTTTATTTATGTGACATTCCAAGTTGAGTTTGTTTATGAAATGGACACAGTAACTGAAAAGTGAAGAGCAGTATTTTTGTAGATATTTTAGTGTAGTCATTCTGAATCATTTTGACTCAGAAAGTTATCAACTGCACATCCAGATATTGTTTTCTTGGAATTTCATCCAAATGTTAATTGATGAGTTATTTTGCTAACAAACAGAGAGACGAACACATCGAGAAATAAATGATTGCCTGCCTTTCATAATGGCAGCTGATTAAAAAAAATCACATTGCAATCACTTTGAATATTGACACTTATCTGGCCAACTAGGACTTCTTTTTTTTTTTTTTTTTTTTTCAATAAAATAATGTGGGTTTTTTTTGTATGTTTAAACAGCCAAGAATGAGTGAAACAATAAAATGTCTCAATGTACTGCTTGTTAAAAAAAAAGTCCTAAGACATGCTTCAACATAAACACTGAACATGTCTGTTAGATTAAAATAAACTATACACAAATGAAGTAAATCAGGAAGAAATGCTTAAGTTTTACCAGAATTTAATGTTTAATCTTGTTTCTGTCAAATACTACTTGGGAAACAAGATGGAATATTATCGATGAAACAAGAGTGAAAGAGTTCATTTAAAACATTATGCTCAAGTGAAAATTAAAGCTTCTTGCATTATTTCATCAAACTTAGTCTTGTTGTCTCTATTTAAGGCCAGGGGAGCATTTTACCTAAATGTCTGCACACCTTCATCATTTTTATTTCATTACATGTCAGCTCTTGATGTATTGCATTTCTCTCGGTCCAGACGCTCTAGCACCACCCTTACTGCCCTTTCAAATAATACAGGATTGGTAGAAAGCAGACACACACACACACCAACACGCACATACACACACCTGTTTTTCTTTCACTAAGCACAAGGTTGTGACCAAAATGCTGTCTGCAAATGTCAGTTTGACAGCTGAAGCAGAAGCACAGGTTTAGGAAGTAGAGAAAAGAAAAACGTTGTCTGCCACAGATGAGTCGCAAATTGATCAGCAACGTCCACTTTAAAAATAAGTACATTATATAACAACGATAAGTGGGAAGTACATGGAGTTCAGAGAAGGTGAGCCCCGGTCCTACCCCTTAGAACAACAACATCAAAAGTGGATGGAAAAGATGAGGCACCCACACCTGCCTCCACCCTCAATTGTCCCACTCTGGGCCCTTGAGCAAGGCCCTTAACTGCCATCATCTGTTTCCCCAGGCTTCCTAAATGGCAGCTCTCTGCTCCACAGGCTGTGGTAGCTCGGTGGTTGTGTCAGGAAGGACATCCTGCAGAAAAGCAATTGCCACGTGTTTGAGCGAGTTAGTTCGTTGTGTGACCCCTGAGGAATGGAGCAGAGTGTGTGTATATATATATATATATATATATATATATATATATATATATATATGGCAATGATAAAAGCTATATTGTCTTGGCGCATCTCAAACTGATGTGGATGTATTATATTTTATAGACATTAAAAACTGTGAAGCCATTCTATTACAATCTTCTTTATCCTTAACCATACTGCACTTTACAGAATGTATGCTGCAATGTTAGGCTGTCATGTAGTTACATGTGTGTGCGTATGTGGGGGTGGGGGATGGTGGGGGGGGATGCTACTATTAATGATGCTATTAATTGTGTTGATAGCTGAGAGTCATCCCCAACACTAAAACTCTGTGTGCTAACAGATTTTTGTTCGAAAACGTTGGCATTAATTGTAGGAGTCAAACGTATTAGCAGAATATTTCATGAACCACGGGAAGGATTTTAATCATACACCCCTTCAAGAAATGCATTTTCATTAAAACTGTCTTGTGGCGATCACAAGACGAGGCAGACATAACTGTTGGAATGACCTGGCAGAGGTACGTGGATAAAAAGAACTGATGTCAGAAATGGTTACTTTAGTAAGCACAAATGTTTTTTTTTTTGTTGTTGTTTTTTTCACATATATGAAGGAAACTGATGAGGTCTTCTGATTTAATCCCTGAGAGCACATTTGTGCTGTTTATCAGTGTTAATGATAATATTTCAGGTCAGCTGACGGTGGCTTCTTAATGTACACTGATGCAATATGATACAGCAAAATGAAAGCTTTATTAAAGCTGCCTGTATAGCAAGGTAGAACGGTCAGCAAGTCTCATTTAGGGTCACACAAGCATGATTAACTGACAGAAGAAAAAACTGCCAGCAATAATGTTTAAATGATGAACAGGCAAGTCAACCAGCTGGGCAGGACCACAAGTCAGTCGCTGCCTCTTTATGATGTCCCCTCTTTATATGAGGCTGTCTGTCATTTCTACTGCACACCTGCCAACTTGTTTCCTTATCTTCCTCAACTCCATCCCTGCATTCTGTTCTTTTTTTTTCTGCATCCATTCATCATATGACCATGTCCCTGATTAATTTAGCTCCTCCTCCACAGAATGTACTCACAACATACAGGAGAAACAACTAATCCCACAGTAATCTCTGCCCAGATTATCTCTTCCTCTTTTGCTAGGGTGATGAAATAGAGGTCAGTAAAAATGGAGAAAGATTGGAGTTTCAAGGGTAGCTAGATTCTCCAGTTCACTGACATAAGACGTCCTCAGATTAGTTCTATCTGCGTCAGACATCTTTACAAGAAGAATAAATATTTATATGAAAATAGACTGACTGCATTGAACAGAAGTTAATATTTTTTTTTTTTACAAGGCTATATATTTTTTTCAAATGATTTCGGATGATAAAAACTGCTGTGGAGTAGTGGTAAATATTACAACAATGACCTCATTGGAGGGTAGATTAAAGCCGAGAACCAAATGTCATAATCTAGTGAATATTAAGCTTGTACCAGAGTGTTTTTCTTGAGCTCGCAGAAGCCAAATCCTTTATAGTACATGCTATATACTCTGTTGGGCTTTTTCTAATCTTTATTTGCATTAAAAAAAAATAGTAATTCTAATTTTGACACAACAGCAAATTGTTTTAATATTTGCACATATGAGAATATAAAGATTATTTCACCATGTGTTGTAATCAAGGTTGTTTTGTACTTTAAATGTGAATTCTATTACATTTATTCTGGAACGGGCAAACTTTTCAATTTCAATGCACTGATTAAATCACAATCTTCAGAAAAAAACTATTGATGACATACATTGTATTACTAGATACAGGGATGTAAAGTGAAAGTTGAAGCTGAAACGTCAGGAGCGCCCCCTGTAGGCTGACTGCAGCATAAGTTTAAGTCCATGGAAATGAATGTTACCAAGAAATAAAAATATCCAGGATTTTTGTTTTCAGGTGTTGACTTCTTTTGATTTACATATTTCTTACTTTCTTGTAATTTCAAATATGCATTTTTCTAACATATTAAGTCATAATCAGTTTGACGTTTATGCCATTATATCCCCCCACCATAACAAAAAAGCAACTGGGATGCGTTGTCCATCCTTTTTTAAATGATAAAATCTTTATTTATGATGTTTTTGTTGTTGTTTAGGAAAATAGAGTTTACTAATTTACCAAGTATAATAGTTTTATTCTCATCTTGTTTCCTGTATAAACTATATTGTAAACATGTTTTACACTATTGAAGTGCATTGTATTCATTATGCTCTGTAATTATAAACTCATAATGTAATTTTAGCCGCACTGGACTATTACAAAATCTGGGAGTTAATCAGGCCTGGAGTGTGAGACCCGATTGTGAGCATGCAGGAGGCAAACTGACTATGAAGCAAAACTTTATTGACCTGAAGCAGATATTACACAGGCAGTATATGAGCAACAAAACCAAACAGATAAACTGGCAGAACACAAGACTGATAATAACCAGTCTGACTAAAGAATATTTGTACAAGGAAGTACTGAGTTTGTGATTACTGAGTGAAAATGGATGTACTGATTACTAACAACAGGCGTGAGTGAGACCCTCAAAGCAGGAACAGTTGAGCACATCTGGTGCCTATGATACAAGAATAATGAGAAAGAATATCAGAACTAGAATATATAATAAAAAAAAACAATCAAACAACAAAAAATTACAACACAAAAAATAAAACAAAAACTTTCAAACCATGTAACTTTACTTTGTAACGTTCCTAATTGTTGCTATGTTGTTACATTATTTATTCACAAGCATTGTTCTAAACAAGAAGAGGAGTTGGTCTTTTATCAAAATGCGGCATTTCTTTGTTTTCTATTTATGCAAAAATCAATTCAGACATGTTCCTGTTTTTGGTATTTTACTTTGTTTTATAATGTAGCTTGATTTTATTTTGTTTTATATGACTACTTTACTTTTTATATGCATTGTATGGCTGTTTATTGTTGTGTGTACCTTATATGTGGTTTTGTCTTAAACAGGTCTCTCTTGTAAATGAGTCCTCATGACTCAGTGAGATTAACCTGTATAAATCAAGGTTGAATGAATCATTAAATACTTTGTCAGTTTTGACTTTTAAATACTTTAAGACATGAAGTAGCTATTTGCCAAATTACTTATTTACTTATGTATTGAAAAGTCTGCTCGAAAACCTCTTTCAAAAGGCTTTTGGGGTGTTTTTGGGACACTTCCAGCTTTGACTATAGTTGATCGTGAATTTTGATCTCTATATGGTGGGAAGATGTGGAGAGAGCATTTCCTACAAAGATCAATAAAACATCAGCGATGCGGTGGGAGTCCTACTATATGGCTTGGTTTTAAACTGCGGTGCGGCCAGAGTGTACATTCATTTATCAACTCTGCCCAATTTATCTTGTAGAGTTGCAGCGTCTGGAACCTGTTCCAATTCATGGTACATACCGAACAGGTCGCTTGTTCATCACAAGACAACAATGGAGCATGCATCTACAGACAACTTGACCATCAGTTAAGCTAAATGTCTGTCTTTGGACTTTGGGAGAATATTTGGAGCACACAAGAAAAATATACAGGTATCCAGAGAATGCAAAGACACAGAAAAAATCCCATGCAATCATCAACCAGAACATTTTTCCAGTGACATTAAAGTGCTAGCTACACAGCAGCATGTCACATCCATGTAATGACATGCACTCATTTTCTGCACCTGTTCAGAATCAAAGTGTGCCTATCCCAGTAGTCGGTGGGCAAAAGGCAGCGTGCACCATCAACAGGTCACGAGTCTGTCACAGGCTCAAGCCAGAAACAAACGACCATGCACACACACTCACAGTTGAGGTCATTTTAGAATTGCCTCATTAACTCAACATACATGTTAGACTGTAAGAGGAAGCTGGAACACCTGGATAAAACCCACACAAGCACTTGAGAGCATACAAACTGCAGCTGAGATTTAAACCCAGTATGTTCTTACAGTGAGATGACAGCTAAGCACCCCACCATTGTTCCTCCCCCCACAAAATTCAGTGCAAATTATAGTGAAGCTCAACATCAAAACTCAAAATATTGTACATAAAAGAAACTGATTTTATTTTATTTAAACCTTTATTTTACCAGGAAAGAAGTCCATTGTGACTATTAATCTATTTTACAAGGATGTCCTGGAAAAAAGAAACAAAGACAAAATAAACGGATTAAAATAAACTGCATGAAAAAAAAAAATCCCATTTCAGCACATGCCACCGGAAACATTGAAAACTCAATGTAATGTGGTAAAATCCAAGGCGCTGATTCTGTAAATTACTTTTCTAATTGACACAAGGACATTTGGACTTCGATAAGATAATCCCACACTGTATGTCCTGACTAACTTAATGTAATATAGATTGTATCTGTAATTGTCTTGTTTAGGTCATCCAACAACAAAGGGCCAGAGTTAACAGAGTGCAGTGTCAAATAATTACAGTACCTTAAACTATAGGTACGGTTGGTATAATCAGTAAATCTATGGGGGGGGGGGGGGTTTGAGGTAAAATTCTAGATCAAAGCATCTTGTACTAGAAAAAAAAAACAGGCTTGTTTTAGAGTAATACAAGGTTTGTTTGACTTGAAGGAAAGTGTTAGTACTTATATGCTTTACCATTCTAAATGAGAACAGATTGCATGTTTTTCGATTGCATGGAAATGTAGGTGTAGAGCTCCAGCTGACCTACTTATACCAATGCCCAAATGCCATTTGCTGTCATCCATGTCCCTGTGCTTCCACTGGGCGACCAAATGTACATCAGCAGCAAGAGAGATGTGTTGTGCATCCCAGTGACAATCTGGCCCCTAAGGTCCGTTCTACATCAGGCGGAAAGATGTCACATCCAACCTGTCTCCCACAGAGGAGGCCTGTTTTACAGTAGATTGTTGGCTTTATTTAAGGCAAACTGCACTGTAGACATATTCACCTAGAAATTAAGCAGGTGTAAATGTTTTTACCTCTCCTAATGATGATAATGATGGATATCATTGTCAGTTTGAGGCCATCTGATGAAGAGGAGTCCATATTCTGGTAAAAATGTAGGGGGAAAAGAGAAGTAATTGAAAAAATAAATTGTACATTATCATGCAAAGGCTCTTTTTTTTGCAAACATGCACATTTTAAATGTCAAATCTACACATTTAATATCCAAGCTCAGTGGGCAAAGATCATCGCTTATTGCTGTGACTGTTGAAATTTTTATGTGACCCTTTTTCAGTTTGGGCAACCTGGAAGCCACAGTGTATTCATTATTTAACATCTGAACATAATGGGTGAGGTGGTGGTGGGTGCAGGTGGCATTTTCTTTTGTCTAGCCTTCACATTTTAGACCAGGCCTGCTCACTGCTGCTCACGGTAAAAGTTACCATCATGCCAAATTTTCTTAACAGTTGACTTTGAAATTTTTATTTTTCATATTAGATTTCAGTGACTGGAACTCAGTACCTCTGCAAAAGATTTAATACTGATATCAAAATAAATCTCAGTGTGGTGTCTGAGTATGCTCAAACCTAGCATGAAAAATTAGTGAATTTCATTTTGGTTCATGAATATAGAGGAGATACATTTTTTATGACATTTATGAATCGAATAGGTTTCAAAGTTTTGTATGCGAGTATTTCACTTCATTTCTCAAGTGCCAATAGGAGAAGCAGCAGCGTACATATTTTTTTCCTAAATCCCCTGCTCCTTTTGGGGAATCCTGCTGAGCTCTCCTGCCAGCTGGAAGCTCTTCCAGCATGCCTCTGCAGCATATTCTGAGGCTGCCATGGGCTGTTCTCTCAGTCGGCCGTGGCCGCTATTCATTCAAATGGATGCATATGAAGGGCTGGAACTCCCTCTCCTGATGCCAAGCAACATCATCTGGCTGCTTTAAATGCAGAGAGTCAGGCTTAACTCTGAGACCCTACGGACCGTCTGGATCTTCACTGCGTCATGAATACAGAGTCCACTTAACAGGTGCATCAAACGTATTTTCACTACTTGAAGTCACATTGAAATTTACATACACAGTACAGGAAGCGCTTTGGCAAAATTGTAGGTTAAAATAAAAGCAAATGACAGGAGTAAAAGACTGAACATATAAGTAGTACAGTACAAAGAACAAACAGGTGGAAGAGCATTTTTCTTTAATTTTGCTAAACTGGAAACATGTCAGTGAAAGAACTGGATGTAAGGAAATCATTTTCGAGAGGCTGAATGTCTCAGAAATAAAGATGGGCAGAGGTTCATTAGTCTGCAAAAACTAAATTTAAAAGATCTGAAATTCATTGCATTCTGTTTAATTTTACATTTTGTAAAATAATATGCATATAAAATTGCACTATTGTCCAGATTGCTAGGGTGTAAACTAAGCAAGCATGAGTGAAACATCCTACTTCATCATCATTTCTCAAAAGCACTCAAGTGCACATGAAAACGCATTAAAACAAAGTTTTTAATAATCTCCATTTAGCAAAACCTAAAACTTGTTTTTTTCTTTCTCATCAAAAACAGTTTGCACATGGATGTGACATGCAAAAACAAGCTAAATCAAAGTTCATGCTCAACAATCCAGGTAAAAAAAATCCAGCAAAGTTAAGTCAGGTCCTTTGGACAGTTTATTTTTGTTGAAACGTTTCATCTTTATCCAAAAGACTTCATCAGTCCAAGGAGCCACAATAAACTCAGTCTTAAAAATAGCATCCTCACACATTGGGTCAACCAGTGTGATGGTACGTACTAAGATATAGTTTCTAGAGTCCTCCCTCTCCCCCACTGATTCGTCTGAAGCAGCCATGGCTAAAGTGGTTCAAAACATCAAAGTTCACGCTCAATAATCCAAATAGAAAATCGAACAAAGTTAAGTCAGGTCAAGATAATATGTTTATTTATAATAGTGCAGAAAATGCCTAAAATTCTGCAGCAAAATCCTTGAATGAACACAGGAAATCACTGTGGATTCCACAAAGAAATAGTAGGGGAATCTTTTTTGAAACAGAAATAGCATGGCAATGACAGTGTTTGACTTCAGCTGAGCTTTGATTTCCAATTCATGTTGAGCCCACACTGTTCATATGAGTATAAAACCAAAGTGTCATCGCAGACTCTGCTTTACCTCACGACAAGCTCCTACATTCTATAATTGCTTCTCCCCATGGGAAGCGCCAAGACGCAAAAGAGAGAAATCATACTAATAAAGAGTTCACTGAAATCCATGAACAGTTTTGCATAATTGCCATGGGTCGCAAAAAAGATACCATAGTGTTATCTTGAATACTCCTTTTACAGTTTTTTTTTAATTTGTATTATTATTATCCATCCATCCATCCATTTTCTTTACCCGTTTATTCCATTTTGGGTCACGGGGGTCGCTGGTGCCCATGTCCAGCAATCACTGTGCGAGGGGCGGGGTACACCCTGGACGGGTTGCAGGTCCATCACAGGGCCACATAGAGACAAACGAGACAAACAACCATTCACTCTCTCACTCACACCTAGGGACAATTTAGAGTTACCAATCAGCCTAACATGCATGTTTTTGGTCTGTGGGAGGAAACCGGAGTACCCGGAGAAAACCCACGCATGCACGGAGAGGACATGCAAACTCCACCCAGAAAGGCCCCCGGACCGGGATTTGAACCAGGGACCTGCTCCCTGAGAGGCAGCAGCTCTACCAGTTGCGCCACCATGCTGCCCCATTATTATTATTATTATTATTATTATTATTATTATTATTATTATTAATAATAAATTTATTTGATTGAGGTGGCACAGTAAGTAGAGCTGTTGCCTCTCAGCGAGAAGCTTGCCAGTTCAAATCCTGGGCCGGGACTTTTATGGGTGGAATTTGCATGTTCTCTCCGTGCATGCGTGGGTTTCCCCCAGGTACTCCGGGTTCCTTCCACAGACCAAAAACATGCATGTTAGGCTGAATGGTAACTCTAAATTGTCCCTAGGTGTGAGTGAGACAGTGAATGGTTGTTTGTCTCGTTTGTCTCTATGTGTCCCTGTGATGGACTGGAGACCTGTCCAGGGTGTCCCCTGCCTTTCGCAGAGTGACTGCTGGATATGGGCACCAGTGACCCCGGTGACCCGAAAAGGAAGAAGGGGGTAAAGATAATGGATGGTTGGATGGATGATTCAACAGGAACGGATGTTGCTTTATACGTTTATAAAATGTGAACATTTTGGTCGTCAAATGAGTGTCCCTTATCCGTGAGGTGGAGGTGAACAGCTGAGTCTTGTCCTGAGGAGGCAGTTCTCCTGTGTTGAGCCATGTGTCTGCGAAGTAACTTTGATTTCTCCATTGTAAAGAACTGGGCATTCCTCACACCACTCGGTTTTTGCATGGGTGTTTTGTCGTAAGGGTGGACCAGCCTCTATCTGAGAGTTCTGTTGAGTTTGAAATGTACTGGGATGTTGTGTTTGTTGAAAATCCTTCTAAATTTCTCTGATACTCCAGCAACATAAGGGATGGCAATGTTTTGCTGTCTGTTGTTTGTTATCTTCCTGATCAAAATTAATACTGCACCTCTTTTAAATGCACTGCTGTCTGACAGCTAAATAATAGTTTAAACATTACCTGGTTGTGAGTGTAATGACACGATCTTTTCTGGGACAAAAATAAATAAATAAATCTGTACCGGGACGGTGGGACCGGAAGCAACGTACAGTGTGCCGGTACTCAGGGCGCTGGAGTGGTGCGCCAAGAATCTTCCTATCTCTTGTAACAAAGAAGAGCTAACTGTGCATGTACAACTTTTAACAAGAGTCCATGGGCTAAGATTCTTATAATACGTCACCAATCAGATAGTGTTTTTGAAAGAAACAACTCAACATTAACTATAAAATATTTATCTTACACAACTAATATATATATATAGGTTTATATGTATATATGTTTATATATATATATTTAATATTATTTCATTTTTTTAATTTATTTTAAGCCTAAAATGTAATTTAGTGAGTGTTGCATGTGCTGGGGCGGCACCCTAGTTCCCCCTATTGAGCAGCTGCCACTCCCATGCACAATGTCAAAGTGGAAAGCTGTGGTTTACAGACATTATTGAGATCTATCACGACATGTTTGAAGATCCTTGGAAAACATTAGATTTATGATTTTAAGTGGTGTTTGTTGGTTTGCACATTTGCGGTCTTCAAACTTGCAAGCTCAGCATCAAGTCTGTTTCACACATAAAATATTTTTATGGGCACATTTTTAAGGTGGGCACATGACAGTCCACACTATAAATCCCACACAATCGCACATTTATTAAAACTAGGCAGAGCCAAAGTTTGCATCCCCCTACCCCTCTGTCCACCCCACTCCCAAAAATGTGTTTGCTGCAAAAACTAGTGGGCAGACTGAATTATTGCCTGAATCATCCTTATCAGTGCTACTGTGGGTTTTCACAAGAAAGTTTAAATGGAAAATGCTCTAATGGGAGTTTTTCTGACAGAACATCACAAGTAAAAAAGTTTCCAAAATCATTTGAAAAAGGAAATAAAAAACTTGGAACGGTGTCAAAATAAAGCAAACTTAGAACTATGAAAGTTTCCTGCTCTCATGATGTTTGGGGCTGCAACTTACAAACCAATATTTATACGACAACCAATTACATTTTACTGTCGATGTAGGAAATTGGGTTGCAAGATGAGAGGATATCCTGGGAGTAAGAGGATTTAGAAAGGATTTATTATACTTGTGTCCGGGGCTGTAGCACCAGAGAAGAAACTTTGGAATATGCTGAGGACAAAAAGTAAATCAGTAGCAAATAAATAATCTTGTTCATTGTTGAAAATAAAACGTATCTTTTAAAATTATCTAACTAATCAATTAATTTAGGCCTCCAAGCACAGAAATGTTCTTCTTCTTATAGTTTAAATTGAAAATAATAATATGCAGTATTAATAATTATGGAGACTTTAAATGATGGATTTAAGTTAAAAGAGGATTTGCGTATAATGAGCGTGTAAGGATCTGGTATTGGTCTGAACCCAAAAATGCAGGGAGGACTCAGTCAACTCAGGTTGAGTGAAGAAAAAGTATTTAATGAAAAAAAAAACTAAACTAAAGGGCGGCAGCAAAAACTTGCATGAATAAACAAGAGGTCATGAAGGGAGACAAAAAATCAAGATATAGTGCAGAGCACGAAACAGGAGTCTTCACAAGGAAATGCCAGATACCAGACAACAAAACACCAAGACTTAAATACATCAACACTGACAAGACAAATGACAAACAGCTGGGAGGAACAACAGCTGAAGAAAACAGGGACTTAATGAGGAAGTAATAACTCAGACAGACCACAAGAGGGAAACACACACTAGAAACAGTCAAATACCAGGATCAGGAAAGGAAATAAAGACAAGATAAACACAAAGAAAACAGACAGAAAGGACAGACAAAGACAGAGTGTCTTTAAAGTTAGTAAATTAGTATTCATCAGTGTATTATGAATTGTTTATTCATCCGTCCATAATCTTTACCAGCTTTTGCCTTTCTGACATGCAGGGGTTACAGGTGCTCATGTCCAGCAGTCACTGTATGAGATTTTTTTATTTTATTTACTTCTTTATTCTCATTTTGTTTTATTTGACTGGTTATCTTTTCACCTCTAATTGTTAGCTGAGACATGTGCATCTCTGGTTTGTGGCCTAGTGTTTATCTCAATCTGCAGAAAACAATTTGCTTCATTAAAGACACATGAGAAGTAAAACACTATAGTCTTTCAGTAACTCAGCAGTAACAAGCAAATAACATTCTTTGCATTATAAATAATCAAACAAAAGTTAACCCTTTGTTCTCATCATGAGTTGAAGGGGTGAAGCACATTTTCTGTGGTTGTTGCTGTTTTTACTGGCACTGCTGCAGTCTTCCTCGTTGAAAGGTGTTGTTTAAAGAAAACAAAAAAACACAGCTAAATAGAAAGAACTGAAGCCAGAGGAAAAGTCGTATCAGGGGATTTTGGTAAGAGTTTATGGGTGTTTATCACTAACTAATGTTAAATTAATGTTGAACCATGTGTGTGGGTTCAGAGAGTTGTTTGTCCTCTCAGAGAGGAGCCTGCAGGCACACTGACACCTCCCAGTCTGTGAGCTGAGCGGTCGAGGTCATCGTGACCTGTAGTAGCTGATAAGCATGTATTAAAAACAATTCTCGCACACTGTCCAGTGCAGATCCTCTTGACAGGGCTTTGATATACAGTATGTGTACGCCTGTGGTGACTATCGGTCCTTGCCAGTAAACTGGGTTAAAAATGGTCTCCTGTCGTCGAGTGTGGCTTATTTGAGTAGCACATAATGAAAGGATCCTGATGCATGCTCAATAATCCAGGTAGAAAAATCCAAGAAAGTTCAATCTGGTCCTCTGGACATTCAAAAAAACAAAAAACAAAACAAAGCAAAAAAATAAATAAATAAATAAATGTAGAAACATTTCGTCTCTCATCCAAGAGACTTCCTCAGTCTGAGCTGCTGTTTTCAGCTCAGTCTCTTAAATAGCACCTTCTCAGAGTGGATCAGCCAGTTTTGCTGCTGACAACCAAAACCAACTGATCACATGCTCAAGAAGGACCATCAGCCTAACAATGGATCATTAGCACACTGATGACTGTTTACTATTCAAAGGGGGTTGAGTGATACCAGCAATCACAGCATTGTAAGAGGGGGCCAATTGAACCCGGAGGCCTCCACCCCGTTTAATGATGGACGGTTTCTTTTCACAAAGATGGCCTCCTTTACTCTTCTCTCAAACCATCGTTCCTCTCCGTCCAGGATGTGAACATCTTCATCCTTGAAAGAGTGACCGCTGGCCTGGAGATGAGTGTAGACCGCAGAGTCCTGGCCTGATGATGTTGATCTTCTGTGCTGGGCCATCCTTTTGGCCAGTGGCTGTTTAGTTTCCCCGATGTAAGACTGATCACAGCCCTCCTGACACTGAACAGCATACACAACATTCCTCTGTTTGTGCCGGGGGACTGGATCTTTGGGATGAACCAGTCTTTGCCGTAATGTATTTTGGGGTTTAAAAGCCACTGGGACGTTATGTTTAGAAAATAAACGTCTCAGTTTCTCTGATACTCCCTCAACATACGGAATGACCACTGGTCTGGGTCTGGGTTCCTCCTTTTCACCTGATGGCTGACTGGAGTCCTGTTTGGGTTTCTTCTCTGCTTTTAGGAAGGCCCAGTTAGGATATCCACATTGCTCTAGAGCCTGTCTTGTGTGGGATTTCTCCTTCTGCCTGGCTCCTGAGCTAGTGGGGACGCTGTCTGCTCTGTGATACAGAGTCCTGATGACTCCTAACTTGTGCTCCAAAGGGTGATGGGAGTCAAACTGCAAATACTGGTCTGTGTGGGTGGGTTTGCGGTACACCTCAGTTTGCAAATGTCCTCTATCAGAGACTGAGACCTCACAGTCCAAGAAAGCCAACCTGCCATTTTTTACATCTTCTCGTGTGAACTTGATGTATTTATCCACAGAGTTGATGTGGTCAGTAAAATGTTGGACTTCCTGAGATTTGATTTTAACCCAGGTGTCGTCAACATACCTGAACCAATGACTTGGTGGTGTCCCTGAAAAGGACGTCAAGGCTCTCTTTTCTACCTCCTCCATGTACAGGTTGGCAACAATAGGAGAAACTGGAGACCCCATAGCACACCCATGTTTCTGCCTATAATATTGCTCCCCATATGTGAAGTAGGTTGACTGTAGGCACAGTTTCAAGAGTTGACCCAGTTGTTCTGTGGAAAGCCTGGTCCTGCTGCAGAACACCATGGACTTTGTGGATAAGGTGAGGGATGTCATCATAGAGACTGATGAAACAATTGTCTCTTTTGATGTCACATCACTCTTTACGTGCATTCCTGTTGATGATGCAGTAGAGGTGGTCAGTTTAAGATTAAAATCAGACACCACTCTGAGCAGCAGGACCACGCTTTCCCCAGAACAACTGTGTCAACTCTTGAAACTGTGCCTGCAGTCAACCTACTTCACATATGGGGAGCAATATTATAGGCAGAAACATGGGTGTGCTATGGGGTCTCCAGTTTCTCCTATTGTTGCCAACCTGTACATGGAGGAGGTAGAAAAGAGAGCCTTGACGTCCTTTTCAGGGACACCACCAAGTCATTGGTTCAGGTATGTTGACGACACCTGGGTTAAAATCAAATCTCAGGAAGTCCAACATTTTACTGACCACATCAACTCTGTGGATAAATACATCAAGTTCACACGAGAAGATGTAAAAAATGGCAGGTTGGCTTTCTTGGACTGTGAGGTCTCAGTCTCTGATAGAGGACATTTGCAAACTGAGGTGTACCGCAAACCCACCCACACAGACCAGTATTTGCAGTTTGACTCCCATCACCCTTTGGAGCACAAGTTAGGAGTCATCAGGACTCTGTATCACAGAGCAGACAGCGTCCCCACTAGCTCAGGAGCCAGGCAGAAGGAGAAATCCCACACAAGACAGGCTCTAGAGCAATGTGGATATCCTAACTGGGCCTTCCTAAAAGCAGAGAAGAAACCCAAACAGGACTCCAGTCAGCCATCAGGTGAAAAGGAGGAACCCAGACCCAGACCAGTGGTCATTCCGTATGTTGAGGGAGTATCAGAGAAACTGAGACGTTTATTTTCTAAACATAACGTCCCAGTGGCTTTTAAACCCCAAAATACATTACGGCAAAGACTGGTTCATCCCAAAGATCCAGTCCCCCGGCACAAACAGAGGAATGTTGTGTATGCTGTTCAGTGTCAGGAGGGCTGTGATCAGTCTTACATCGGGGAAACTAAACAGCCACTGGCCAAAAGGATGGCCCAGCACAGAAGATCAACATCATCAGGCCAGGACTCTGCGGTCTACACTCATCTCCAGGCCAGCGGTCACTCTTTCAAGGATGAAGATGTTCACATCCTGGACAGAGAGGAACGATGGTTTGAGAGAGGAGTAAAGGAGGCCATCTTTGTGAAAAGAAACTGTCCATCATTAAACAGGGGTGGAGGCCTCCGGGTTCAATTGTCCCCCTCTTACAATGCTGTGATTGCTGGTATCACTCAACCCCCTTTGAATAGTAAACAGCCATCAGTGTGCTAATGATCCTTTGTTAGGCTGATGGTCCTTCTTGAGCATGTGATCAGCTGGTTTTGGTTGTCAGCAGCAAAATTGGCTGATCCACTCTGAGAAGGTGCTATTTAAGAGACTGAGCTGAAAACAGCAGCTCAGACTGAGGAAGTCTCTTGGATGAGAGACGAAACGTTTCTACATTTTTTTTTTTTTTTTTTTTGCTTTGTTTTGTTTTTTTGTTTTTTTGAATGTCCAGAGGACCAGATTGAACTTTCTTGGATAATGAAAGGATATTTGTATCCAACAAGTTATCTACTAAAATAAGTGACAAGAAAAGATTCACTCTTCATATACTTTGTACAACCATAGCTACACTTTTTCCTTTTGGGCTACTTTTTAAAGTGGATGCCAGTAGAAACTAACATCAAGGTCAAGGTTTCTTTATTTGCCATCCGCACCACATGCTGTACATGTGGTGGAAACAAATTATGTACACAGGGTCCCAGTTACAGACAACAAAAGCATAAATTGTAAAGAAAAACTTTAATTATATCTAAGATATGAACTAAGAAAGACACTAAACTTAAGAATAATCTAAACACTAATAGTACAAAAAACAATGTGCCAAACAACAGCAGCACAAACATGAGTCTGTTTGAGCAGATGAGGACGAATGAACATAGTAGCATGAAATAAATCAGCAGCATGAGATCAGCAGCACATATCAACAATCAAGTGGTATTACATTGATTTTTATTTATTTTTTTCACAGTGATTATTCTGGTTAGAGATTCATGAGTCTAACAGCCTCAGGGTAAAAGCTGTTCCTCAGTCTAGTGGTTCTACACTAAATGCTCCTCAACCTCCTTCCTGAGGGGAGTGGGGCAAAAAGTGTGTGTGCTGGGTGAGTGGGGTCATTCACAATGCAGGTAGCCCTCTTCCTGCATCTGGAGGTGTAGATGTCAGTGATGGTGGGGAGACTGACTCCAACAGTCTTCTGTGTAGCCTTCACCACTCTCTGCAAAGCTTTTCTTTCTTCAGCTGTGCAGCCTCCATGCCACACGTTGATGCTGTAGCACAGGATGCTCTCCACTGCACACCTGTAGAAGGAGGTGAGGACTGAGCTTCCCAGACCAGCTCGCCTCAGCCGCCTGAGGAGGTAGAGTCTCTGACGAGCTTTCTTGACCAGGCTGGGGTGTTGTTGCCCCAGCTGAGGTTGTCGTTCATGCTAACATAACACGCTATCATAACATGCTTGCAGACTTTTATTTAATCATTAAATTGGTAAGAATTTTATTTATACAAAAACATAGTGAACCAATGCATCAAATTTTAATCTTAAAACTGGTTGGGTACAAAGCTGCTCTACTTATCTAGTTGTATTTGAACACATCAATGAATCAGTACGTCAGTCATTTTTTAAATCCCTATTCTATGCCAATCTGCGATATTATGCAAGAACACCGTGTCATTTTTCCAAAGTAAAAGTCTGCTGCCATTTATGCTTTTTTTCATCGACTCCGACCCAATCGATGATGATTCTTTTGTAAAACCATAATTGAAACACTAAATTGATTTAACAAGACCATGGCATATAGGGAAAACTCTTCCACTGGAAGAATCTATCATTCTTTTTATGTCTCTTTTTCATTAGAATCAATCTAGCCCTGTGTTAACTCACACTGCATAGGTTCAGCTCGGCAGACAGATGGAGTTAACGCATCAATACAGCAATGGATGAAATATTACTCATGTGGTTCTTTTGTTTGGACTTTGCCTTGTTCCCCTGCAGAGCATCATATAGGCTATTTTATGTTTGTCTTAAACCAATCTATTGTAAAATTTACTATATGACAGATTCAAAGTTTTGTCACTAACTTAGTTATTTTCACCCCACTTCTGCAATTTGCAATCATCTAGTTCTTTAAATTTATCATTCTCAGTGCAACATTGACATTTTAATATTGTATCTGCAGATAACGTGATATACAATAGTCATATATGTATTTATTCATTTGACTTGTGGACCTACCTAAAGGTAAAAGCAGTAATGTTGTTGAGTTATACTGGTTTGCATTGGATGTTGTTTTTATTCAGTGGAAATTAAAATTTTGTTCCCATGATATCTTATACAAAATCTAATAGACACCTTAACTGTCATATCAGTGGCCTTCTTTGGTTTTAGAATGCCATTATAAAAACTAATGGCAGAAACTTGGATCAGAAAATCTGAATAAAAGATTTGCAACCCCGGAACAGCAAAACTTTAAGTTTCTGTTTTGGCAAGGTTGGGCAGAACAAGGAGCAAAAGTGGAACAGACCTAAGGAAAAAAGGAATAATACATCCAAACTCTGCCTTGAAGAAGAATAAACTATTTAGAGAAAGAAGCAGAAACTGTTGAAGTGCAGTAACTGCTGCAGAATGACCATATGGAAGTGTATCATTGCCACAACAGCAACATTGAAATAAAATCATTTTTGCATAATGTCAAAAGATTGATGTTCTCATTTCAACCGCCTTTATCCGCATTCTCATTCTTTTGGTTACTACCCAGAGTTTGTTGCCATAGGTGAGGGTAGGAACGTAGACCGACCGAAAAACAGAGAGCTTTGCCTTACAGCTCAGCTTTCTCTTCACCACAACGGACCGGTACAGAGTCCGCAATACTGCAGATGCTGCACTAATCTGTCTGTAAATCTCACGCTCCATTTTTCCCTCACTCAAGAACAAAACCCCGAGATACTTGAACTCCTCCACTTGAGGCAGAACCACACCCTCGACCTAAAGAGAGCAATCCACCCATTTTCCGGTTGAGGACCATGACCTCAGATTTGGAGGTGCTGATTTTCATCCCAGCCGCTTCACATTTGGCTGCGAACAAATCCAGTGAGAGCTGAAGATCACAGCATGATGACGCCAACAGGACCACATAATCTGCAAAGAACAGAGATGGAATCCTGAGGCCACCAAACCAGAAACCCTCCGCCCACTGGCTGCACCGAGAAATTCTGTCCATAAAAGTTATGAACAGAATCGGTGACAACGGGCAGCCCTGGCAGAGTCCAACTCCCACCCTGAAGGGGTCCAACTTACTACCGGCAATGCAAACTAATCTCTCGCACCACTTTTATAGGGACTGAACAGCCCGTAGCAACAGGGCTCCAATCCCACACTCACGGAGCACCCCCCACAGTGTACCCCGAGGAAAATGGTCAAATCCCTTCTCCAAGTCCACAAAACATATGTAGACTGGATGGGCAAACTCCCATGGCCCCTCGAGAACCTCAGTGAGGGGAAAGAGCTGATCCAGTGTTCCACGGCCAGGCTGGAACCCACATTGTTCCTCATGGATCTGAGGTTTGTCCAACGATCGGACTTGCTTCTCCAGAACACCTGAATAGACCTTACCAGGGAGGCTAAGGAGAGTGATGCCCCTATAATTGGAGCACATCCTCCGGTCCCCCTTTTTGAAGAGGTGAACCACCACCCCAGTCTGCCAATCCAGTGGTACTGCCCCCGATGTCAACACAATGTTGCAAAGGCATGTCAACCAAGACAGCCTCACAACATCCAGAGCCTTAAGGAAATCAGGGTGAATTTAATCCACTCCCAGAGCCCTGCCACCTTGGAGCTTTTTAACTACCTCGATGACCTCAGCCACAGTTATGGACGCATCAACCCTAAAGTCCCCTGACTCGGCTTCCTCCATGGAAGACGTACTGGTGGGATTGAGAAGGTCTGAGAAGTATTCCTTCCACCTCCCGATGACATCACTGGTTCAAGTCAAGTGCACTCCACCTTCACTGAATACATTGTTAGTAAAGTGCTGCTTCCCCCTCCTCAGCTGCCTGATGGTTTGCCAGAATCTCCTCTGAGCTGACCAAGAATCTCCATCCAAGGTCTCACCAAACTCCTCCCACATTTGAGCTTTTGCCTCAGCAACAGCCAAGGCTGCAGACAGCTTGGCCTTCCGGTACTCCTCAGCTGCCCCCAGAGTCCCACTGGCCAACAAGGCCCAACTCCGTCTTCAGCTTGACAGCCTCCCTAACCGGGGATGTCCACCACTGAGTTTGTGGATGGCCACCTCAAAAAGCACCGACAACCTTGTGGCCACAGCTCAAGGCAGCTACCTCAACAAGTGAGGTGTGGAACATGGCCCACTCGGACTCAATGTCCCCAATTTTTTAGCTACTCCGATTTAAAAAATAAACAAACAATGTGATTCCCCTGTATCCAAATTACAGTTATTTTTTTCTTGGTTAAGTGCAACAAAAACAAAATTGACTCTCATGTTATACTGCCATGCTGAATGCCTACTTCAATGCATTTGCCATGTAATCAATGAGAAAGTGCAGTTAACCAAAACTATTGCTGATAAATGAGCGACTGTACCAAGTCAAGAAACAAACTCAATTTTGTTTGAGAAGTAGAGTAATTTCATATCTTTTTCATATGAATTTGGAAATGGTGGAACAGGGACAAGGAATAAGAAGCTGTTGAATAAGAGTAAACAAGGGTCATAAATAGAACCACTATTCTAACAATGACATCAACAAAACATCAGTGTAAAACTGAGAATGTAATTCACTAGGATATGAAGATATACTCTACACTCTTGATGTTAACAGTTTGAAATTTTTAGAGAAATGTAATTACAGCTTAAGAAAACACTTCTGTTCAGTCACAATGTGCTGTTGTAGCTGAGTGTCATCAGCAACACAGTTCAGCTAAAAGATCATGAGATGTTATATTTTCAACTGATGGGACAGAAGTTTGCGTGTTGTCTCAGTTCATGCATGGATTTTCTGTATGTTCTTAATTTTCCTCTCAGAGACCAAAAACATGCATGTTAGGCTAATTGGTAACTCTAAATTGTCCCTTGGTATGGATGGATGGATAGGACATCAGAAAAAGGAGAAAAGGCAAAAATAAAACAATGAGGTGGAAGAAAACATTTTGCAGGATGCTGGAGGAGCAAATGCATAAAAAGAAAAAAAAGAAAAGTTTTTGTGTGTGTGTGTGGGGGGGGGAGGAGGGGGGGGGGGTTGTTCACCTCATCAGAAAGGGCAACATGACAGGACCCCTTAGCTCGTGAGCTCCCAAAGGGAAAGTCCATATGGATTAATTATCTATCTGAATACCTAATGGCTTCTCTTGTCTGAAAAAAAAAACAAAAATGTTTTTTTTTTTTTGGAGTACTTTATTTATTTATTTATTTAAATAATAATTGTTCAAACCAACACGTGCAACACTATGGCATATACGATACATTTAGTACACTGAACCATCTCGTGGTGCAGGATTGGTAGGATATGTGTGCTGTAGGGACTATGCTGTGAAAACTTTGTCCCCCTCTTCACTGGATGTCCTTGATTGGTGGAATAATTGGTGTATTAAATTATTTAAAAACACCCAGGGCACATCATAATAAAAATTCACTTGACGTTTTACTTAGATCAACAGTCACAGCCAAAGTCTTTGGATGTGGCTTCACAATAGATTGAGTGCATGTGCAAGCGTGTGTGTGCCCGTGTGTGTGCCTATTTGTGGGAGCTTTGTGTAAGGCTGCTCCATGGCAAATGATGGACAGTATTTAAAAAACAAAATGTCTTGCTGTCAGTCAAACTAGCTAAATGCAGACAGCATGAAAATGTCAGGCTCAAGGAAACATACAGATGTGAGTATTTGCACTCAGTGCTCCCAGTACTGTAGAATAGCAGCAACCTATTATTATCCACCTTAAAAGGGTTTCTTAACTTTATTTATTTATTAGAGACTACTGATTCTAATGCACTCGGTGCTTCCAAGACTGTATGTATTGAATGTATAGATGAATGGCAGCCACCTATTTTTATCCACCTGAAAAGGGTTTCATAACTATTTATAGTATTCTCTTTCGTCAACTGTAATGCGGCCCAAACCACAAAGTGTACTTCCACATATTTTATGTCAAGACAACTGGCTCGACACTGGGATGTGTGCTATTACTTTTAGTGGCATTTCAAGATTCCTCTGCAATGTAATTTACAACGAAAAACAAAGACAATGCTATATTTCTCCTTGAAAAACACTGATGGAACTCAACAGCTTCTAACTCATGTAATGAGGTCGCATGTCCTAGAGGAGAGGTGTCTCTGAACAAAACTTAGTGTATCATTAAACAAACTCGTCCTACCACCACATATTTTAAGATACACATATATATCATATATCAAAGCAGAGACATTTTTGTTGTCTTTCCACCAGTATTTCTGGTTTAGTTGTAGAACTCATAGTTTTTCTGTGAGGCGCCTCAAAAGGCACGGTGTGACTGTTTTATTTTTTATATCTTACCGTTAAATTTGTTTGTCAACTTGGTTCCTAATGATTAGTGAGGAGTGTTTAAATGTCTTTAATTTAGCTGTTTTAGACATACTGACATTTGCTGAGATTTTAGCTGAGAATGTCCCCTATCAGGGCAGCATGGTGGCGCAACTGGTAGAGCTGCTGCCTCTCAGCGAGCAGGTCCTTGGTTCAAACCCCGGTCCAGGGGCCTTCTGGGTGGAGTTTGCATATTCTCTCCATGCATGCGTGGGTTTTCTCCGGGTGCTCCGGTTTCCTCCCACAGACCAAAAACATGCATGTTAGGCTGATTGGTAACTCTAAATTGTCCCTAGGTGTGTGTGAGAGAGTGAATGGTTGTTTGTCTCGTTTGTCTCTATGTGTCCCTGTGATGGACTTGCAACCAGTCCAGGGTGAAACCCGCCCCTCGCACAGTGATTGCTGGACATGGGCACCAGCGACCCCCGTGACCCAAAATGGAATAAGCGGGTAAAGATAATGGATGGATGGATGGATGGATGGATGGATGAAGTGTAATAGAATACCTTTCATTACCTTCATTATTATCATGCCATAAACTATTGGCAAACATGACTAATAGCAAAATATTTCACGTACCAATAAACTGCTTGCAGCCAATGTAAAATCAAACTATTTATAATATCAATATTTCTAAACATATTTGGACAAGTTTTGATACGTTGGTAGCCACCACAAATTCACAAAACATGAATTTAAAACTATCGTAGGGAAAATAATCTTCTACCAAATGGCATTCCCTTTAAATTTCTCCAGGAATGTTTCTATTTATATATATTCTCTCTCTGAACAGAAATGTCAGTCTATCAGAAAATGGGCACACTCACTCTTGAACGTGCACACACAGGACTTGTCAGTGCAGCACCTCTTGTCACTCTGCTGTTGTAACGAGTGTCTCTAATGAACCCATCAATGCTCTTGTCTGAGACAAGTCAATTAACAAATGTTAACAATGAAGAGCTGCAATGAACAGGTTCATTAGACAATGAGGTGTGTAATTCTGATTTACAGTTTGATCTTTTGTTCCATTCATCCATCCATCCATTATCTTTTACCCGCTTATTCCATTTTGGGTCATGGCAGTCGCCGGTGCCCATGTCTGGCAATCACTGTGTGAGGGGCGGGGTACACCCTGGACGGGTCGCAAGTCCATCACAGGGAAACATAGAGACAAACGAGACAAACAACCATTCACTCTCTCACTCACACCTAGGGACAATTTAGAGTTACCAATCAGCCTAACATGCATGTTTTTGGTCTGTGGGAGGAAACCAGAGTACCCGGAGGAAACCCACGCATACACGGAGAGAACATGCAAACTCCACCCAGAAGGCCACTGGACTCGAATTTGAACCAGGAACCTGCACGCTGAAAGGCAGCAGCTCTACCAGTTGCACCACCGTGCTGCCATCTTTTGTTCCATTTTGTTATTTTTAGATTAAAAACAGCTATGTTTACTATTTTCAAAACTTTTACCAGTTTTTAGTCAAAAGATTACTGAGATCATTTCATTTCTGACACATGAACCTAATATGTTGGAAGAACTGACAATAGGATGTGATGCTCCTGATGTTGTCGATACCTTCAAGACTTACCACTTTCAGACAAACTTCAATATTCAGATACACAGAAAATTTTACTATTTATACATGAGTGAGGGGTAGTTCAGATCTTTTGAAAGGGTGTTTGGGGGAATGATTATGAACTAGCTATCTTAGCTATTGTAGAAGGATTTTTGAACAGTCCTGGGTTCAGGAATTTGAGTTTAATCTTTGTATTGTCTTTTAGGGAAAAATCAGCCCCACATTTATTCTTGTCTGTGTTTTTATTTAATACCATATTTTGGTACAGCATGTAAAACTTGTGTGACTCAACTTTTTCAGTGGGATATCATATAAAATATCTGGCAGGAGTTTCAACTTGGATCTCAGGGTTCTCCTCGGATGAGGGGTAATCTTCTGTATCTGTATGTTCAGCCAAATCTGTATTAATTGGTTCAAGCTCACAGTTCATGGAGTTTCAGATTTTCTGCGTTTGAAAGGAATCTGTGTTTCACTGTGGTGTGTGTGATTACCACAGTATTGGTACTCTCTGGCTCTAGGGCTCTTATGGGTCCCATATTGTTTGTTGCAATTGAGTGACCACTTACCTTTTTGAGTTACCATGATGAAGTTTTGGGGTTCATCTAGTGAACTGACTTTTCCTTTATCTGGTTTTTGGACTTTTGTATAGCATGTATCGGCACATGTGACAGAAGCTCTGGCACACTCATGTGTGGCCTTGTTAGACTCCTCAAACTCTAAGGTATTGGGCTTTACATCTGGCATAAATACATGCATGGATTCCACATGTTGAAGCTATTTCAATCTGCATAGCTAAAAAGCTTTGTAGGCCATTTCTCTCAACTTGAGTATTGGCATCTTTGGATACACAAGTATAACCAGTTGGTTACTGATGGAGGGGTGGAGGTTCTGAATGAACACTCTTTTTAAGTACTGGTCCTCCTCAATCCCCAGTTCATCACGTGGCCCATAAAATAGCACAAAGTATGCAATGGTAATACAAGGGTGGTGCCTCATTCTTACTAGGGATGGGGTCGATCCGATATTGGTATCGCCTCAGATACCAGCATAATTTACGTATTGGATTTTTCCGATCCAACCTGCAGAGATTTCCGATCCATGATACATGTTGGCTTCAAACTACGGAATGGATTTCCTGAACAGAGGCGTGTCTCGTGAACCCAGAATAATAAGACCCGCCTCACATTCAGGAAATCCATTTCATAGCTTGCAGCCAGTTACAACGTGAGGACTGAGTTAGCAGCACTGTGGGTAACAACTAATCAACTTTTCATCTAAACATGTCCGATGTGTGGAAGTATTTTACACTAGAAACACCACAAAGCAAGACATCAACGTGCAATGTCTGCAGAGCCATAGCACCACATTAAACTGTGGTAAAGTTAGTTTTAAGTTGGACATTCAAGCTCCGGCTGAGTACCCGGAGAAAATCCATGCATGCATGGAGAGAACATGCGAACTTCACCCAGAAAGGCCCCAGGATTTGAACTGGCAACCTTCTCACTGTGAGGCACATTGTTCTAAAAACTTAAATGTTAACATAGAGCATGTCCTTGAGGTGTTTTCTATCATTAGTTTTACAATCCCTGTCCTTAAAAGATTTTTATACCTACAATTAGATATTTATTGAAAGAAAATTAATCTCTGTTGAAATTTGTAAATATAATTACAGTATATCCATGTGCTTATGTATTAACTGAAAAAAAAAAGAAAAAAAAAAAAGTTAAACACCCAGAAGGAATGATCAAATTCAGATGTACATAGGTTAGTACACATGCAGACCAGCACTGAATATGTAAATCATTTGATTTGGAAGATGCTGGCATCTCTAGAATAGGCACCAGAAGGCAAAGGTGGTGGGATAATGAGTTGAACGGCTGTGTTATCAGAAACAGATGATGCCTCTTAGACAGCATTACCAGCACTTAAAGTGTATTACAGATTGCATTGTGGGCTTGCATGAGGACTAACTACCCAGCATATGGTATATACAGATGTCACAGTTGCCTGAAGCTGGAACTAATGTGAAAGTGAGGGCACCCACACACATGGTGAAGGTTCTGGTCATCCAAAACATTTCACGCCAGAGCAAAATCACCAGATTGTGCTCCAAACATGACATAATCTGTGACATACTATGTGCCTGTCATCTAAATACAAGTAGTGATGACTAGTGAGATAAAAAAAAAATTGTATAAAATTGCCAATATCTCAGCCATGGGCTCAACCAACACTGCAAGTCCAGTGTCCAATGTAAAGACTGCCAATACCATCAAAGTAGAAACTGCTGCAATTAGAGTAGCGTCATACTCAGGAGAAATGGACAGATGACAAGTGGTGTATAATTTTCAGTGATGAATGTTAATAAATGTTAATTATACATTGCCATGGCTGGCTACTGTATGTGCACATGGTGGCACCAAAGGGAGAGGACCAGTTCTTGCCAATGTTGTAGAAAAACATACCAATTTTACATTTGACGTTGTGGTGTGAAGGATTGTAAGGTACTGGAGCCCAGACTTTCAGCAATGCAATGCACGTTCCCAAAGGCATGTGTGTGCCAGTCATGTTAACATTCTCCGATCGTCCCAGATCCAGAAGACTTCCTCAGTCTACGCCCTACCAACCAGATCTGTCACATGGGTAGCATTCATGGCTGTGTTTCAAGCAGTGTTTCAATGTGAAGGCTACCCATGTGACAGATCTGGAGGAAGTCTTCTGGATCGGGGACAATTCATTTCTCAGGTAAAAAAAAAAAAAAACTGGTCCAGATGACATGATATCACCTTTTTTTTTGTTGTTATCTACCTGGATGATTGAGCTTACAACCCTTGTTCTCTAACAAGTGTGGAATCTGCTCATATGTCTGCTAAAAGACATGCAGTGCTGATTTGCTGAATCTTGAGAAGCAGTAACAGCTGTGGGTCATCTTGCAGCAGGAGAGGATAAAGGGCTGTTTGACCTAATTTCACATCAAACGGCTGTTTGTTTTCAGGCCCACGCTCTTTTGACATGGGACCAGTAGTGTGCTTTTACTGCCAACTCTGCTATCCATTTTATTTGATAATTGAATCATTGCATTTGTATGACCTTCATCCATTATATTTACCTTCTTCTTCCTTTTCGGGTCATGGGGGTCACTGGTGCCCATATCTAGCTGTCACTGTGTGAGACATGGGGGACACCCTGGACAGGTCGCAAGTCCATCACAGGGCCACAAAGAAACAAACAAGACAAACAACCAATCACTCTCTCACTCTCACCTAGGTGCAATTTAGCATTACAAATCAGTCTAATATGCATGTTTCTGGCCTGTGGGAGGAAACCGGAGTACCCGGAGAAAACGCACGCATGCACGGAGATAACATGCAAAGTCTACCTGGAAAGGTCCCTGGATGGGATTTGATCTGGTGACCTTCTCGCTGAGAGGCAGTAGCTCGCCACTGTACCACCATTATATGACCTGTCTACACACATATACATATATATACTGTACATATACATATATATATATATATATATATTTATATATACACACACTTCTGGCATTCTCTAATTAAAACATAATAATTTAGATTCAAATATAATTTTTTTCAACAATTTATTTTTCTGTGACCTTCAGTACCAGAAACAACTCAATTGTTACTGTGAAAGTTGGCGCTGAAGTTGATATTGTTGAAAATAGTATTACTTGCTCCCTTCTGTCACCATGGCAATTTAATTATAATCTGTCACGACTTTTACATAATGTGTTTTGAGTCAGACTGTTCATCTCCTAAGGACACCGTTACATTTTGCATCAAGAGAAACACAGCAAGTGTTTGTACCACACCAAGACTGTGGCATAAGTTAACTATTTTAAAAGAACTATCTGAATTGTTCCCCATTTCTTATGACTGAGTTAGCTATGTTGCAAAGACAATAGAAACGGCAAAAAGACTTGATTCTTTTTCCAAATACATTAAGACCTACCAAAATTTGAAAAGAGACAGATTTCACTATATTTTTCTTCCTCTTTTTCTTGTTCTTTTAGGTGAAGTCCACCTCAGTTCAGCAATCACTTGAAGTTGTTGCCCTAAAGCAAGACATAACAGCTGTTAAAGCTTTCTGGTTCGATTCCTATCAGTGATTCAGTTTGGGGATTCGTTCACATCAATTCACAATCATACAAGGTCACACACACATACACACAGACACACACAGAGGAAAAACAAACATAGCTATCTGCCAAGTTAAACTTCCTGGTGGAGGTTCAGTGCCATCGATAGGCTTGGCTCTGAGACTGAGCCAGCCAGTACCATGCTGCCCACAGGCTTTTGCAAACAAATACATAAATATAAATCCACACACAGATGCTCCCACCATGCTGGTTTTATGTTGTACTTTATTGTAAAGCCTGTCTATCTCCTTTGAGAGGTGGGAATACATTTATGGGAAGTGGATGGAGAGGATACTAAGGAAGATTTACAGTTCTTTAAGGAACGCATGAATGAGGTGAAAGGGAAATATGAGTTAGATCAAATGTATCAAATGCCACATGGGTGTTTGATAATTCCCCTAGATGTACTGTACTTAACACCCTTAGAAGAGTACAGATAAAAGAAGAGCAAAAGTGAAAGAAAAGCAAGTAGAAAACATTGCTGCTCTATACCAGGGTGAGCTTTATAGGTATTTTACCAGGAAAGCAGCAGTAAAAAACTGGATCTGCGGTAATTACTTTCTGACAGAGGAACAGGTTAACAATGGAAAGAATTGGGATTGTTTAATCAAAGACTGATGGTTTGTGCTGTTGTGAGGGATAGGTTGATGTAAGTGTTTGTCAGATCAGAGAATAATGAATTTCAGCTCAGTAGGGAAATAAAACCAGTGAGGTGACTGTTGTGCCTCAAGCAGCTCCGTGTGGAAACATATAATGACAGAGTGGGTGTCACTGATGCGGCTTTCATATTTTAACTCACAATAGAATTCAAGACAGCACTTAAAGGCATCTGAAGTCTTGAGACATTTTTTGTTACACGCCTTGTCGATTTGATGGGTGGTAATGTAGTGATGAATGAGCAGTGTTACACATCAGCTCGGCTTGGGTCAAGGGAGGGAACACAAAACTATTAGATGGTTGAGTTAAAACGGGTATTTATTATGAAAAATATAGTTCAAGAAAAGATGACCCAAAAGAGCGCATATGATGAAAAAAAAAACAGATCTCAAACTTTCATAAATTAAATTAATGTTCCTTAAATGAATGCCTATTGCTGACCACATAGCATGCCAACGTTTTAAACAACAACAACAACCAAAAAAAAAGATCTTTAACTGCTTGGAGTATGTGATATGGAAGACATGTAGCTCATAGCACACTAAAGCTTTGCTTACAGTCAGTGAAAAAAAAAGACTGTTATAGTTGCTTTTTGTTTGTTTGTTTGTTTGTTTCTTAAGGCTTACTAGCTGTGGCAGACATTCTAAATCAGATGAACTCTAATGTTAATCAGTTGTAGAGGTACCAATAATCACAATCACAGACTCTAATGATTACTTTTTTGTGATTTTCATGAAAATCTGTCCAGTTATTCATCAGATACTTTGCTAACAGACAGAAAAATGAACACATGCACACACAAAGAGACAAACAATTATACATGACCAATCGCCTTTTATGGCACTGAGTAACATAAATAAAAGACAAGACAATATACAACTCCAGAGTATTTAAAACCAATCCAGTTTTTAATGAGTGAATATTATCAAACAAAAGTCGACCTTGTTAATTGTATATATTCACCAAAACAAATATGACTGAGCTTCTCATGCTGAGTCTCTGCTGTCCTAAATGACATTTTGGCTGGGTGTTTAAGCCATTTCAATGACAAGCGATCTTTAAAGCTGACAAGCTGATTCTATTCCAGGTCTCTGTGGCACTTGATGAAAGGAACTTGGAGCAACGCTACTGAGAATGTCAAGCAACCTAAAGACATTATTATTTGTATTGATTTTATATATATATATATATATATATA
>NC_056503.1:25617281-25636854 GCF_014905685.2 Nematolebias whitei | reverse complement strand
TTTTTTTTTTTTTTTTTTTTTGGTTTATCAAATAACATTAAGAAAAGTAATCAGACTGTCATTAGGCAAATGATCAATCAAATGATCATCTTGCCAAATTAAGCTTCATTTGTGTCTAAAAATATTCCCAACTTGTGTAAACATGTTTGTACTTTATAAAGGCAAAATGGTTTATGATATTCACCAAACTATTTTGAGAATGCCATGCTTTAAATACATAAAAAAAGTGAAAATGCTTGCAACAGAATGCATGAATAATATATAAATATATATATATATATATATATATTTTTTTTTTTTTTTTTTCTGTTAAAATATCTTATGCTCCTGCATATTACCCCTTTAAAAGTCACATACTTTGCTTCATCTAAAGATTCACAGTGGAAAACATTACACATTAATTTAAACAGTTTGTTTTTTAAATTAATTTTCTTATTTCATATTTGTCTGTTTAAGTCCTTAAAATATGTTTTCCACTTTAACCACCTATTGGTGATTTGACACTAGATTTAACAAAAATTAGCCAAAATATCTGAAGAAAATGCTCGATGTGTAGATAGAGGGTTTGACTCTTAAGCATAGTTAATTGGTCACAACCATGGAATATTTGTCTCACACAAACTATATGTATACTTTAAATTATATTTTAATTGTTGTCACTAAATCTAAACCTCATTAATAGTATATTTAATTGTAATTACATGTTTGTTGAATGGTGTGTGTGTGTGTGTGGGGGGGGGGGGGGGTCGGTCAAATAAATGCTTCTTTGGTGGCTTACTGGGTACCGAGTAGTCTATACAGTGTTACTCTTTTCAAAACAAATTGATCTAAAAATGTTTTAATCTGCTCAATAGTTTTTTTAGAAGCCCTATACTGATATTAAGATCTTCTTTGTGTTTGTCATGGCAGGATGATTCCATCCAGCAGTAACGACTTCCTGGTTCGAGACCTTGCCGCTGGACGCAGCTACGATCTTTGTGTCCTGGCTGTTTTTGATGATGTCATCACATCACTGACTGCAACACGTCCTTTGGGCTGTCTGTCATTCACTATGGACACAGAGTTCAACCAGTGTCAAGCTCTTCACAGCCACTTCTTGGGTGGAACTATGATCATCATCATAGGAGGGATTATTGTTGCATCTGTGCTAGTTTTCATCATCATTTTAATGATTCGATACAAGGTTTACAGCCACCAAGGCACGGGCCATGGAAAAGCTACCATTGCAGCTGCAGCGCCAAGACCACAGAGCAATGGACAAGGAGGCAGTCAGGTACAAGTCCTGCCTCATTCTGCCTCAAAGTCGACAGACAGTCAGGATGAACAGGTGCTTTTGCCATCCAGGGCCCTGTCGCCTAGCAACCCTGTAAAAGACACGGTGGCACTGGTCGAGGAGGAAAGTAGTGGACAGTTCGTCATGGCAAAGACTGATTCCTTGTTTAATGAGGAGCTGCTCTCACCAACCAAGGCCCGCTTTTCTTCCAGGGTTGCCATTGAGATGAAAATCAGACCGTCGTCTATCACCAAAGAGCCCTCATCTCCCAAGGAACTGGCAGGTACATAGTAGAAAAACAGAAATGGGGGACACTGAATAGACATAGAGAAACCAAGCATGGAAGGGGATGTTGCAGAGGGGTGAGAACAGTTGACAGAAGAGGAGTGGGTGGATACATACAAAGAAGGGACATAAAGAAGGCAAAGTCAAACAGAAAGAGATGTAGGAAGACAAATAGACAATGTGCAATGAGAGTGTGAAATTGAGCGAGATAATAATGGAGGGGAGAACAGTGAAAAATGAAGTGAGTGTGAAAGAGAGAGAGAATGGAACAGAAAGACGACATCCTTGTGCTCTTAAGATATCTTAAACAAGACACAAAAGGTGAGGGAACTTTTTGTCTGCGGAATTGCATTTTTCTAGTTTTATTCAATTTTTTTATTTGAAGGTTCACCAGTTTGAAAAAGGTATTCAAACAAAAAGCATACACATACAACACACACGCACTCAATTTAATATCTGCCTACCTTTTATGATGGCAGATCATTATAAAATAGCCACAATACATTTTGATTGAAGAGTGTTTTATTAGGGCAATACTGGTGTACATGTTATGCAGTCCATTAATATTTAAAAAGCTTTATGTATTCAAAGGTACAATTGAACCTCTTTTTTTTCCTAACGTGATTTTAAAATTATATGGCAAAAAATAAAATAGTCTAGAAAGTGCTTTACAGAACTAATCAGCAGGAAACGTTGGTTACGTACTGTAACCCCAGATTCTATGAATATAGGCGTAGCCCTTTAAGGCTGTCGCTGATGGGTTTATCCCGTTATGCGCAAGCATCATACTGAAAAAATTAGTCCACGCCCACCTGCTGTGTGGGCCCCACCCGATCCGTATAAATTACATTAAGAGCGGGTAATCTGCTTTCGCGCAATGTGTAACATCTGGGCTGAACGCACACACCGCTGGCAGTTTATGTACGCAGCAGTCACCATGTTGTCTGTGTGAATCAACACGTGTTGATTCTGTAGCACGGGAGCAAAGTGTTGAATCACATTCAGCACTGTGCGACACTCCAAAACATTGATGTGGACTGATGTATGGTGGGGCCACAGCGCCCCTACTGCTTGAAATAGGCATATCCCCCCCCATCTGACAGCGACGTGTCCGTGAAGACTGACACGTGTGACGTGGGTCTGCTGACGGGGACTCCCTCTGACAGAACCAGGGTGTTTCCCCAGTGTCGGAGGTCTGCCCTCACAGAGGAAGGGACAGTGATCATCCGTCTTTTTTGTTTTACTGGATCCACACGCAGACGCGCAAACCACCTCTGGAGGCGTCTCATGTGTAACAAACCCAGCAGAACCACTGTGTGAGCTGATGACATCATTCCCAACAGCTTCATGACGGAGACAGCTGTTATCACTTTGCCAGGTCTCGTTTGTGATAAGCGAGCCTTCATGGTAGTTGAATTTAATTCCACTCCCAGATAAACAATTGTCTGGGACGGGAAAATCGAGCTTTTCTTCCAATTTATGGCGAAGCTCAGATTTAACAGGTGTGATGCCAGCACCTGAGCCTGCATCAGCGCCTCCTGTGTGGAGTGTGACAGGAGCAACAGGTCGTCCAGGTAAAACAAAATTCTCATCCCTGCTCTGTGCAGTGGATGCAGGGCTGTCTCCACACACTTTGAGAACGTACGAGGCGCGAGGGAACACCCAAAAAGGCAGCCTGTTGTACTGATACTTCATCCCCTGAAAGGCGAAACGCAGAAATTTCCTGTGTTTTGGGATGAAAGGTATGTGAAAATAAGCATCTTTTAGATCGATGGAAACAAACCAGTCGTTTCTCTGGATGCTGTCCAACAGCTGTCTGGTTGTCAGCATGTGAAACGGCCTGTCCATGATCGCTTTGTTGAAAGCTGACAGAACCAGAATCGGTCTCATCCCTCTGGTCCGTTTGGGGACCAGGAAGTAGCGTGAGTAAAGCCCTGTGTTTTCCTCTCCGTTGGGAACTCTGGAGATTACGTCTTTTATCAGAAGCTCCTGAACTTCTGCATTTAAGGCTGAGATTTGGTCTGGTGATGACAGGACCGTCTCCATAACTCCTCCGAACGGAGGGGGTCGGGTTGCAAATTGCAGCATGTAACCCTTGCATAACACTCTGTCCATCCATCTGTCCGGCGAGCATGTTTTTAGCCACTCTGCGTAACGTTCGTGGAGTGGACGTGCGTTTAAGTGATGCGCCGTGTTTTGAACGGATGTCATCCAATCCGCCGCCTCGACCGCCGTCATGCGTCGCGGAAATGTTTTCCGCGTGACCCAAAGGCGAGGCTTCCTCGAAAAGGTTGTTCTGCACGCGCCCGTGCGCTGCGTCTGGATCGCGGACCAACCTTCATGTCTGGGTGGGGCGGTGTGTGCCGAGGCGAAGCGTGTGCCAGCTGATGACGTCGTGAGGCTGCACGTTTAACGTCGCTCTGCGAACGTTGAGAGGCGGAGGGCGTGACTTCATCAACGTCGTGCTGTCGGAGTGAAGGTTGCGAGCCTCGCGGGAGCACACGTTTTCTCTGGAGGGGCGCGCGCCACTCACGCTGGGGGCGGGGCTCGTCACCGGGTTCGTTCAGCTGTCTCACGCTTATGCCGCCGTGAGCTGCCGATCGCTGAGACGCGGTGGATGACGGCCGCTCGCGTTTGCTCAGGTGAGGCGTGTGTTGTTTTCGCTGAAAGCGGGGACCTCCACCGGACCCGGCCTGCGGTCCCACATTTATACCGATGTGAGCCGGTGAGCACCGGGCAGCTGTGCGTGCATCATCAACACAGCGTCGTTTGGATGGAGGCTGCTTGCCTCGCTCGGGTGCGCGTTTAACACCGCTTGGGTGATGATCGTGCGGGTCTGATTGATAACGAGTTATTTCGCTTACCGTAGTGTCGAGTGAGCGTCTCGTCATGTGTTGGAGCAGCGGTGGGTTTAAAAAAACTTTATTTAAGGACACCGGCTCTTTATGTGTGGAGGATGTGTGTGCAGCGGCTGTGAGCTCATCCGAGCTTACAGACTGGCTAAAAACAGACATCTTGATCATTGAAAAAACATTTATTTCAACTTCTGTGTCATTTATACACACATCCTCCGCAGACCGTCATTTTTTAAAATCTTCTCCCCCGTGAGCTCTGCGATTTGTTTGCCCCGAGCGCCGTCTGCAGGCGATCTCTGGGGAAACGCTGAAGTGCAGGTTGCCGGAGTGAGGAGGGGTGGTCTCTGACGGGCGGGGCTGGTGGTGGAGCTGAGCGAGACGAAGCTGCTGCGGCCGTGGAGCGCCGATGTTTCTGCCTCTGCTCGCGACGATCTCTCCAGCGGGCTGGTGGACGGGGTGAGCCGCGCGGCTTGATGAGATGGCGCACAGCTTTCGACATCCCCTCCGACTACTTCTAATTCGCCAGCATGTTTTTTAAGCTGCTTCCGAACAGCGCGTCCGACGTGATGGGGCCCTCCATCAGGTCCTTGTGCAGCTTTTCCGGCAGCGAGGGAAAGTGACGAAGCCAGGTGGATCGTTGGATTACCGTCATCCACACTGCAATTCTCGACAGGCAAACCGTGGAAGCGGCGCACATGTTGAGGATGGCGTCTGCCGACTTACAGAGGGAGCTCTTTGTCTCCTCAGCAGGTCTGCGGCCTCCAGCCTCTTTGACATGCTAAATGCTAGCAGTGCCACGTTGTTGCTAGCTGCGGCCGCCTGAAAAGCACACTGGTGGGCTCGATTGGAGAGCGCGGTCACCGCCTGGTCGTGTTTCACCGGAGGGACGGGACGCTGCTCCAACCTGGATAGCTTCGCTCCGAAGGTTTCCGCGAGGCTTGGCTCAAGGGGGGTACCGAGGGATAGCCCCGCTCGATGAACCCCTCCACTCTGGTGATGGGAGCGTAAGTGAAGACGGGCGCCCTTAACCTACCAGGACCGGCTGCGGCCTCGTTCCAGTACGATGTCACTGCTGGAAAACGAGGCCAGATGGGATCAAGACGGCGAGCCAGCATGGAGCCAAACCTTCCCGCAAGATCATCCAATCTTAGCGGGGGGAGGGGGGGGGACAGAGAGCCCCTTTACGTTAGCAGCTTCCCGGATAATGGCGGGCAGCTCCGAGAGGAGTGCGCCGACGGCAGGGAGCGGTGTGGCCGTTGAGGCGGGAAACCCCGGGGGAGTCGAGCATCCGCTCGGCCTTCCTCTTTCCAACACTGCGCTCCCCAGGAGGGAACGAGCGTCGGGGCTGCTGCTAACGTCACCGGTCCCAGAGGAATCATCCGATTCACTCCGAGAGCCGGCGTCGAAGAAATCCATGGCGTCGTCCAGCGAACAGTCTCCCGCCACGGACAGGCAGTCCTCGATGGTAGCCTTAAAACAAAGGCTGCTCTCCTCTGCCTTTCCTCCGGTGGAAGCTCATCACAGAGGCGGCAGGAGGAAGCGCGGGCGACGTGGCAGGGACCCAGGCATCCTTCGCAGGTGTCGTGCCGGTCGAAGCTGAGCAAGTAACCGGTCTTGCAGGAGGGACACAAGCGGATGGTGTTGGAGGTGGACATCTCGTTGAAAGGTCAGTTGTTTTATGTTAGCTTGCTGAAGAAAAATGGGAGCAGATTACCTGCTCTTAATGTAATTTATACGGATCGGGTGGGGCCCACACAGCAGGTGGGCGTGGACTAATTTTTTCAGTATGATGCTTGCGCATAACGGGATAAACCCATCAGCGACAGCCTTAAAGGGCGAAGCCTATATGACATAGAACTAAAGGCTTTCAGTGTTGTTCTTGGCACATACTTGATAGAAATAAATACCTCTAATACTTGTATGATGCCTTTACAGTATGTACCATAACCACTATGATTTACCATTGACTCAAATCTACAGTTACATCCAAATGTAGCTTCAACTAATAAAGAGTTTGTATAAATTTATACGTGCGCTGGTGAGGATTCTCAGTCATCCAGGACGTGGTAAATCAAAAAAAAAAAGTTAAAAACAAAACAAATGTCATCCCTAAAGTCCAGTTGTTTTGTTTTTAACTTTTTTGGGGGGGATTAAATTTAGACGTGCAACATGGATCCTCTGGTGATTGTAGTCAGGTGAGTTTTTGAAAACCCAGCTGTCTTAGAGAGCAGCAAACCTAAAGCAGGCTGAGTAGAATCAGTAAGAGAGGTTAGTATTGATTACCTAATCAAAAAATTGTTTAACACATTTATCAAATTAGTGTTTTGTTTATAATCATCAAGCTAAATCGTTTATATATATTGTTTTAATTTTAGCCCCTTCACCTGCTTTCTGTAGCATCTTCCAGAAAAAAAATGTTATTTGCATATTTACCTCTGTAGTTGGTTTCCAATTTTTTTTTATAGTTTTGCTTGCACTAGCTTAAGATTTGAACAAATGTTTTAAACACAATCACATAAACCGAGACATAGAAAATGTTTACTTTTTCCATGTTTTATAAAATATTAATCACCCGTCTTTCATGGTTTCTTTGTCAGGAAAACGTTTTATTACTAATGGACTGACTTGGCTGAAAATCCAAGAAAGTACAATTTGGGACAAATCCAATTCAAGATTGCTGCCTCAGCTAGTCAATCCTAACAAACAACATTTACTATTGCTCAGCCATTTTTACAACTCTCAATCCTCCTGTCCGTGTGTAAAAAGACCTTTGAGGCCTCAGTTTTAAAACCAAGATCTTGGGGATTTCATTTTGACCCAAGGGCAGCAGGAGGGTAAAGCTAAATTTATCTGGAAGTCATACATGAGACTCATCCTAAATACATGCTCTGAATGCTTACAGATTGTGTAAGATGTCTGTTTAAACTTTGACATTGAAGGTAGTGAGCATCATGTTTATATATTTATATATATTTTTTTATTTAATTTAATTTATTATTATTATTTTTTATTAGTTTTGTATTTCAAAAACACCCTGGACTTCCTGGAAATTAGGTTCATACATAACAATGACAAAGCACAACAACATGTGCTTTTAAAAAGATAAATTCACTATTTTTTAAAGCTTTTCCCCCACACTGGAATACAACGAATGCAATAAATTAACACCAAAGCAAAAGCTAGGGACAGATTGGTTAATTTATAAATCATATTTTGACAAATTTCTGACGTGATTGTGTATGACTGAAATTTTGAAATAGAAAAGATGAAAACAAAGCAAGGCAATAAAGTCACAACAGATCAACTACCTTGGACAGTGCAGCTGAGATGAAGGATGAAAACATGCCTTTCTGATGCCAAGACATTCAAAAGCCAAGACTCTGTTGTGGCCAAAAAAGTTCTCATGATGTTTAAGTAAGCCTAATGTAGCTGTTTGAAACCTACTAGTGAGCCGTCAAGAAGAAACATGATGAAAATGGACTCATGTGGTTCATGGCATACATTTTGGGTATTGAAAACAAAAGTAGAAAAAAAAAAAAAAACCTTCTTTGCAAAAATTCAGTGTCAGTGCTGATTGTTTTTGCCAAATTTGGCTGAAGAAGCTAAAACCTACAGTAACTGTTAAAATTAAAAACAACCAGAAGAGATGTTAAAACTAACAGAACAGTCAGCAGAAGAGTAAAGAGCTAATTTTTTAACATTATGTAATAGGTAGAAATGAGCTAAAACCAACAAAACAGTAGCACATTAGCTAAAACTGTTAAAATCAAATAGAAAGCTTAAATCAAAGCTAAAAACTGTAATTGTCGAAATTCTAGCTAAAAGCTTTTTCATTCAACATTCAACATTTATTTATACAGGTTAATCCCATTGAGCCTCGGGGACTCATTTACAAGAGAGACCTGATTTCAGCAAAAAATGATGACAACAATGAACAACAATAGACAATCGTAAAGGATGCGTACAAATGTATTTAATTTTTTTAACAAGTGAAAATAAAATGGTAATTAAAAAGTTAATTTAAAGGAAAAGTAGCAAAAAAAAGCTAGGTTGTAAAGTGATGTAAAATACTAAGAATAGGAAAATGTCTGCATTGTTTTTTCCCAGGAACTTAACAGATGTTTAAAGCCACTTAGAGGTCAAGGTTGAGAGCTTCAGATCTTTTTGCAAGATATTCCAGAAAACAGGAGCAGAGTAGGAGAAGGCCCTTTTGTCTAGTTCAGTCCGCACTGAGGGAACACTGCAGGTAATGATGTCCTGAGAGCGCACGCTGTAGTTGCACTCACGCAGTGACTATAAGAGAAGATGCATGAAGGCAGCAGACCAAGGAGTGATTTAAATATAAAAATGTACCAGTGGGAGAGTCTGTGTGAAGTTAATGATGTCCAGTTCACCAGTGAATACAGGGTGCAGTGATGAGTACGGTAGTTACAGCCAGTTACAAATCTTTGCGCACCGTGATAGACAGCATTCAACATCTGCAGGGTGCTTGTCGGAGCGTTCATGCAAGTAATGTCAAAAGCTAACAATGTATAACCAATACAGTATCTTACAATTGATTTTATTAAAATCATAGCTAAAAGCTAAAATTAGCAAAATAGTAACTGAAAGATAAATGTGGCAAAACAGGCAAAAAATGAACAAAATTGTAGCTTAAAAGTAAATTAGCAAGAAAGTAGCAAAGCAGAACAAGTGTGTTGAGGTAGATTTGGAGGACAATGGTTTTGGATGATATAAGAAATTTCACTCTGTTTCTATTGAGAACATAGTTGGAAATAAACGTTTTGTTAACACGGTAGCCTAGTAGTGAATGTACAGTCCTGCACAGTTGTCATAAACCATATCTCTTAGTATGCAGCATACTGAAGTGGCAAGGCTGTCAGATCAAACTTTTTTTTATATAATTGGACCCACCTTCTCTGATTCAAATTTCTGAAGTGACCTTCCAGGCTCATCAAATTCACTTGAAATGCTAAACAGTCCTGTATTCATATTAAATTCACTAGAGCATGTGAAAATTATTTTCAGATGTATCTCTTCTGCATTAACCCCGCACCGTAGTTCCTCCCCTTCAGCACTAATCCACTCACGAAAATACGGATTTTATTGGAACAAATGGAGACACTTTTTCACATGAGTGGCTTAAACAGCTGAGCTGAACTACTTTATCAGCTGTTGATAATGTCATTCAATTGCCCTCTGTGAATGGGTTGAAATGGGGTGTTATTGAGCCTCGTGGTGATAGCGGCGAGAGAACAAGAGATATGAAGGGCATTAAAGAAGCTCAGGTTCTATTTCCTATAGGCTTCGCCGTTTAAGGCTGTCGCTAGTGGGTTTTATCCCGTGGCGAGCCCCCAAAGTTCTTACGCTGTTTGTGTCTCAATTAAATGTCCAACATTGTTCACATCACAGTCAGTAATTACTGTGGGAAAGAAGAATCGCAAAAAAGTTTAGACTCTGCTAAATGTCACACTATCAAATTGCCCACGCTTGAACATAATTGGATTTCAACATTTGACTTAAGTTGCTCTTATCTCTGATTAAGGGGTAATTTATTACAGATAGCTGAGTTTGTGAGCTCAGTTTGAGGTTGAAGGCCACAGTGGAGTTGCAAAGAAGAAAAGTCAGAGAAAGCTCATTAGAGCTGTATGTCACAGAATAGAGAGTTCAGTTATGTTCCTCCTGTTCAGTATTATGGTAGGACCATATGCTCCAACTCTGATATCACCCCAAAGACTTAATTAACAGATCTAACCTCATCTCAACCCCTAAACTGCAACCTTGTATCCAAAAGAAAACAAAAAACAATGTGAACAAACCATGACAAAACAGTTAGTTGTTTTTTCTTCAGTCAGGAAAAAAAAAAAAAAATCTAGCATTGGCCTTTTGTGTCCTTTGTTTCTGTTCTTTGATTCCAGGATCATTTGCACTTAGAGGGCGACCTACAGTGAGGGACAAAACTCTTGCCTTTGTACAAAGGCTGCTTGGGTTCCTCGGGGTGTAACTGTGTCTGCCATGTGTTTCACCGATTGCTGCATTGCAGAAAAAGACAACATTGATCTGATCCCAGAGAAAGCCACAACTGTTCTGTCCCTCCGAGAGTGAGGAAATGAAAACTAAAATTATTATTAGAAAATTTAATCCTTAGTAGTTTTTATGTTTTATATCCATGTTTAAATTATGTTTTTGTAAATATATATATATATATATATATATATTTTTTTTTTTAATTAATTATTTTTTTTTAAACAGCATGTTTTAAAAATAAAAAAAGCTGCTGATAATAGTATAGAAATCCACTTCCATTGCTCGTAATCAAATAGATTTTAAAATGAGAAAAGTTGAGCTCTTGGAAGTTTCATTTGAACTCAAACTGCTCCACATTAATTGATGAAAATTAAATTGAAACTGTTGCTGTAAAGGGAGACTGTTTATCTTTGTAAGAGCCCAAACATTATTAAGCAGGTTAGGTTTTATTATCACACGGTGACAAAGGCAAAAGAGTGATACAGTTTTTGTCTCAGTCTGTGTCCATTTGTTTATCTGTCAGCAAAACATCTCATGTACATCATGATCAGCGTAGTGTTGAACCCAGATGCAGACAGAACTCATGGAAACCCGAAGATAAGTAAAGAAATCATGTATTAAATGCAAAATCAAAGAGCTGATGTGGCTGCGTTGACTTAGAAAAACCAAAGACACGGGGAGGCACAGTGGAAGCTGAGCATGACGCCTTGGGAAACACAATCCACGAATCAGGTGGAAACACAGAGACACTGAACTTAAAGAGACACTAATGAAAATCAATGATGAACACCTGGGGTGATTGGGATTAGGAAGAGGTGATGCAGGAGCTGGCAATATGAGGGGAGAAAACACTGAGGAAACTAGAAACACAGGAAAAAACTCAGAACAAAAACAAAAAAATAATCCCGAGTAGATACAAACACCACGGGCGACTGTGGCTGAGTGGTTAGAGCAGTCGTCCTCCAATGCAAGAGTTGGGAGTTTGATTCCACCAGCAGTCACATGATGAAATGTTCCTGGGCAAGACACTGAACCCCTCATTGCCGCCGATGTGTGTCCCATCAGTGTATGAATGTGATGAAGTATTGATTAGTCTCTTAGAATGATTTGTTCTATTAGCTTTGTATAGATCTAGTAAATTGCTGAATGAATGGGTAAATGAGGTCACAGATAGTAGTGTAAAGAAATTTGAGTGTCTTGATAAGATAGAAAGGCGCTATATAAGTACAGTCTATTTACCATTTACCACAAAACATGACACTGAAATATTGGACAAATCTGAATAAAACTCTCAGAAAACAATCAATAAATGTCCAGCTACATTAATTACCATTTTGTGTCTACTTAGTTCAAAATGGCTTCCACAGATGAACAACTTTAGCAAACACCAGAACAACTATTACTCAGTCAGTTTAACAAACGTTGATCTAACTCTTGGTGAGTTAACAGCTGAGCGGTAATCCAGGACATTTTACAGATTGTGCAAGCTCAAAATGTTGGCATGAAAATATACTTGGGGGAGTGGTGGCGCAGAGGTTAGAGAGGTGGGCCTGTGATCCGAAGATCGCTGGTTCACGCCCTGGCCCCGACAACATCAAAATTGTGGGTGGGGTGGGTGAAACACCCACACTTGCCCCGACCCTCATTCGCCCCACTCTGGGCCCATGAGCAAGGCCCTTAACCCTCACCATGTGCTCCCTAAACAGGTCTCTCTTGAAAATGAGTTCTCGTGGCTCAATGAGACTAACCTGGATAAATAAAGGCTAAATGAAAAAAAAATAAAATAAATACCATACCATACCATACCACTTTATTTATAAAGCACTTAAAGCAGCAACAAGGTCAACCAAAGTGCTGTACAGACAAAACAACAGGTAACACATCAAGCAAAATACAAAATGAGGTAAATCAGATTATAGACAAAAAAAACCCCCAATGCAGATAATGACGACAAACCAGTGTGGAACGTACAGGTTCAAAACAGATCATCTGGTGTTGAAAGCTATTGCATAGTAATGAGTTTTTAAACAGGACTTGAAATATCAGCACGAGTTTTGTTTGCAAAATATCTCATGAACCAGTGGAGAGATTCAAATGAAACTCTGTAAAAGTAATCATAGGATGTGCATCATTCTGCGACTCAACTTGTAGAGTCGATCCATTTCAAGATGGTTGCCAAAGCTACACGACCTTAGCAAACAGGGAAATGGCTGTACCTTCATCAGTGAGCTAAAGTTTGATGTGGAAGTAGCCGAGTCATTTTAACACATGCTAATGGTTTACATGTCTCACAAAATCTTGCAGTGTTACAAGTTAGCACTAGTTTTTTGTTCATTTTGGCATGTTTCGCAGTTTAGCATTTAGTTACCATGGATTTAAAAGCAAGTTTGTTGTAATTTATGTTCCCTTTTCATCATATGCTACTTTAATTTTAGTTTAAAACTGTAGCATGAAAGACAGCAGGTGAAATACAAATCATTTAAAGAACGTAAAGCCTACAATGTTATTCATGTTTTACTGTTAAAATATTTTTTGGTCAAAATACATAATTGTATCTTCTCTCTAAACTCTTGCTTTACCAGACTAATAACCCCAAACTAATAACCCCATTTCTCAGTAAACCTCAAGTAAATCATTTTTGAATTTGTAACTAAAATAGATACTTGTCTTATGGTATGATGCCTTAAAGGAATAGTTTGTATAATTTAAATAATGTATTTTATAGAGGTTAAAAACACATGGTATCTTGTGTGTTGTGGCTCAACAGCCTGAGTATGAAGAAATCTAAATAAGTTCTGAACAGACAGCTCTGAGAGAAGCCAAGGTGAACGTGGATAAATTTTGTCTTAAAACAAACTTAGATCTCAAAAGTTTTATAATTGTGCAAACATTTATGTAAACCTTGATGCCACCATCAGTTTTACATCAGCAATTTAACCTGACTACTACAATTTGTGAATTTTTTTAAAAAAAAATTTAATAAGCAATAATTAATCCATATTCATGATTGTGTCTAAAAAAGTGGCTATTTCAAGAACAGCTAAGTAAACCTTGAGAGTCTGCACATGTGTAAAGTATTGTTCGCCTTCTGGGAACAAAGCTTCAATGTTATTAAAACCTAAACAGAAACATGGGACGAGGGCATAAATTCTGGTTAACTGGCACGGTGGTGCAGTTGGTAAAGCTGTTGCCTCTCAGCGAGAAGGTCAGCGGATCGAATCCCGGCTGGGAACCTTTCTGGTTGGAGCTTGAATGTTCTCTCTGGGTTCTCCGGTTTCCCCCCACAGACCAAAAACATGCATGTTAGGCTGATTGGTAACTCTAAATTGTCCCTAGGTTTGAGTGACAGAGTGAATGGTTGCCGTGTTTGTCTCTATGTGTCCCTGTGATGGACTTGCAACCTGTCCAGGGTGTCGCCCGCCTCTCGCACAGCGACTGCTGGACATGGGCACGAGTGACTCTTGTGACCCGAAAAGGAAGAAGCAGGTAAAAGATAATGGATGGATGGCAAAAATTACCTCTGTAAAAATAAAAAGGGGTTTAAAAACAGAATATTTAAGATTGGGGTCAACTACTAAACCCATGCAGGTCTGTGCATGTGTTTGTGAATTTATCTGCCTTGAGCCTGTGCAGATGTTTCCACAAGGTTAGGCAGGAGAGAAAAATAGTCCAACCCAAGGATGTGAGTGAGATGTGATTGAATGTGTGTGAAGTGTAAGTGTGTGTTCTTCCTCTAGCCCCTCCATGACCCTGTAGCCTGTCTGTCCTCCTTGTATTTTAATCTATCATCACTCCCTTCATTGTCATCCCGTATGCCCGACCTCATTCTTAACTTCCACCTGTCTCTGTGAATTCAACTCTCAGGACTGCCAACTTTCCCCCCACCTCCTGCCGTCTTTCCAAAGCTCACCCTGACACTCTTCCTCTCTCTTCTGCCCACATTTTTTTGTGCACTGTTCAACAGTATTCGAGTCACTGTTTTTCACTACTTATTATTTTTCTCCATGTCTCTTTGCTTCGTTTCCTTCTGCGTTTTCTCCTCTCTCTGACTTGTGGATGCCTCCAGCAGCAGATGACAGACGGCCTTGTGCTGTCGAATGGAGAAACTTTAAGATCTGAGGATCATTTGGCCTCACAAAGACAACCCGCCAACACTACACTTAAAGAGTAATGACTTGCACACCATGGATATTTTCCTCCCTAAGTCTTCTGTTCCTTTCTTGCTCCTCCTGACGTGCACTCAGCTAATCCAGTCTCTTTCCTGTGCAGCATGCTGCCAACTGACCCTTTTCTTGTGTTGCTTTTTAATCAGGTCAGTTCTTTTCTTTTGTTTTTTTTCACCACTCGCTGTTTTATCAGCCTGCTACACTACCCTCACCTCTCACAGTCCCTCAATCTTCTTTAATCCACTGCTGTATGGCAGGAAGGAGAGGATGAGATTGGAGTAAGATGGTGAAGATGTGCTGTGGTTGTAAAAGATTACAAGACTTTAAGGCTTCAGTCCTCCCCCTATACAAAATGCAGTAACTGTACATACAGTGAATGCAGCTGAAATGTTCTGCTGTGACAGGTAATGCTAAAAAAGTCTCTAAAAACACAGAACGTCCTGCTGCTACATTGCTCTTCTTTTTCTTACATTTCTTTTCAAAAATGCAGTCTAGTTTCTAGAATAATTTAATTAAAATGTATATTTTTTGTGCTGAGTAGAAACAAACTTTCTGTTTTCTGAGGCATTTGGAATTTTAAACCAGGAAGTTCTTAACAATATTGAACTTTTGATGAATCGTCAGCTGCTTCTTTTCCAAATTCTTTCATTCAACCTTTATTTAAACAGATAGCCACATTGTCTTGCTTCAAGCTGAATTTGATGTTAGTACAACACTTGGAAAAATGACATTTGATCCTTTCCGTTGCTAAACTAAGAGTTTTTTTTATTATTATTATTTAGCCTTGCTGCTCACTCTACCATATGGAGTTAGGGACGTCTCAAGAAGTATCAGAGGATTTTTCTTTTTTTTAGCTTTCCTTACACTTGCTAAAGGTTGAGGCAAAAACCAAGAAAATAAATTAAATAATGTCTCTAGGAGTTTTGATAAATCAAGCCATTGGCTAGGATCAAAATATGTGGAAGCTTCTTAAAAGTGTATTGTTTTTATAGCACAAGGTAAAAGTATAGGCATTTTAATGCCACAATATACATATTTTCAGACCTTACAGAAGTTTAAATTATGTTATTTTTTATTTATTTTTTTACCCAGAGTTCCAGTTTTTTTAATCCCTTTGTCACCCAAATGATCTAGATCCAAAATGTCTCCCTACTTTCCTTCTATACCTTTGTTCTAAATATTCCCTTTTTATTACAGATGTGTTTGTTCCTCTTCCTCCCCACGTGAAATAGGTTGCCTTTTAAAGCCTTCATGCAAACCTTGATGTTGTTACTTTCCTGTTTTCCAGATCCTTGATGCAGCTGCTCTGCCATATGTGCAGCACAAACACCACCAGAGGGAAGAACCTGGTGAAAACTCAACAAAAAAAAAACGACAACAACGCAGAAAAGGGCCCTCACGCTCATCTCCCTGCATCTCCTGTTTCCTGCACCCATTCCTTTGTTTCTATGGATATTATGGTGTTATAAACCTATAAAATCAGTTTTACTTTCAAGTGCTTATCCTGGTTCACATGTCTGGATTGAAAGGCCAGTCGAGGCCTGGCAACCGTGTGGTCATCTCTAACTTATAATGGAAGAGCATTCTCCATTTTGAAACATCAGTATTAATGTGAAGTGGAAACGCTGAGAGAAAATCATTTGTAACACTGAAAGTGGAAGAAAAATGCATCTCACTCTGTCTGGGGCAGCATCAAGATACAAGGAGAGACACTGAGTGGATGGTAAAAACAGACCCAGAATGAAAGAAAAGGAATGACTGAGCATCAAAGGGATGTTGGATTCATAGAATATCACCCTCAAGCAGCAAGCAGACTGGACATCATGACAGATTTTGCAGAAAAGACAGAAAAGAGATCTTCAAGTAGTTTGGTGTTTGCTATACATTTGACTCGTGACTGCACCTTATTAGTCAAAGTTGAATCACATGGTAAACGTTAATGAACTGGACTGTTCCTTTAGCTGGATCTGGAGCACAAGTGAACTCTGCCATCCCCATATTAGAATCGGATCTCCATAGTACGCAGAAAACCTGAACTTGAATGAGTCTTTGTGGACAGAAAAGAAACCTGGACTCAGAGGAGCATAAATGGAGCGTTACGCTGATCAGCTGCAGGCTAATCTGTACAAGACAACTCTGGCCTGTTTCCAGTTTAATTCTTCTCGTGCTTTCGGCTCTAGATGGGATTGGAGGCGACCTCGTGGAGCTTCACTGACATCTCTAACATCTCCGCAGGCCTGCTTAAACAGGTGAGTAATGTGAAGATTAGCTAATTAACCTTTCTTTAAAAAAAAGAACAAAGTGAGAAGCTCCAACAAGCCAAAGACCATAGCTCAGTAATTACAGTGGCATATGGTTCCCATCAGCAGTCATCGTGGGCAGCCACTAATATTGGATCCAGCCCGATAGTTTAGAATACATTCAGACTATGTTGTCTCAGCTACACTGAGAGGTCTGTAACCTAATGAGGGTAACACTTTAACGAGCCCCTTCCTAATTGCTGTCAGCCAGAAAATTAGAGAACCTCCCCGGATAAACGATCTGTTTCATTAGTACTTTCTGGTGACAATGTCACCGCATCCCCACTTCAGTTTGTTTCTTGCTCTTTTTAGCGTCTTTCTGACTATTTCTCAAACACCTCTCTGTTTTTTCATTCATTTTTTTTTTCCTGCCTGAGGCAGTGATTTAAAACCAGTGGAGAATTTAATGTGTTAAAAAAGGAAATGATTATGTCAGAATAGTACAGCCTTAAGGAAGTACTTTGGCTGTACAAGAGGAGGTCAGCAGTATCTATTAGTCAAATAGAACAGAGACTGATGTCTTATTCTGGAAAATTGAACATCTCATCTTGCTTTCAAATTGAAATTAGCCTCTTAATAGAGGTAATCAGCAGCAAATTTATTATCCCAATTTTACTTAATTGGATGGAAAACTGTTGATACTATTTAAACATGAAGTTATAAATAAGAATATGTGCCTAAATAGGAAAAAAAAACAGTATTGAACATCATTTTTTATAATTAAATAATAAGGCTTATCCACTTGAACAATTTGCACTTACAGAAATGCCACTTGTCATGTTGAGTCACTAGCACCCCTATTGTTTTAGTGGGTAATAATACAAAAAAAAAAAAACAGTTTTCACTACTGTGCAACAAAGGACAAATAATTTCAGCAACCTGCTCATTAGAGGTTCATAATCCTTTCAAGTACATGTGTCCACTTATATTACCTTTAGTGAATTTAATACTGTAAACACATGCATGCTTTTAAGGTCACAGTGTAATTATTACTGTTGTTAATCTTACAGTACCTGCCAACAAGCAGCTTCTCTAACAACAATTATGTGTAAATCCCAATTTAATACATAATTTCAGAGTGGTATCATACAGTATAACTACTGAAAGTAAATCATTTTCACTTTCTTAGCCGCACTTTGAAACAAAGTTTAACTTAATTTTCATGTAGAACTAAATAATAAGAGCACACCCACATACCGTGAACTCTTACAAGAGGTTTACTGAATGAGGAAAAACTGAAAGATTGTAGGTGTGGGCCAAAAAGAAAGGTAGAAGGAATGTCTTATGTGGCTTCACCCTTTTTTATTTTATATTCTCATGTAAATATAACTGTTAAATTAATACCTTATTTTGTAACTTTTTTGGATAATTTACTTTTAATTAATTACCATCATAGAGTGCGTAGTCCTTAACGCTAACAGCCTGGAATTGACACTCTTAGTAATATTTTTTTTTTTTCTGTGGGACTGGGAATTTGCTTGAGTGCTATTGCCCATTTCTTAATGTATTTCCAAACTTAAGAGCGTCAGTGTAGAAATATGAATGTAGAATTACATCGCTCGGGGTGGCTGCATGTTGGAGCAGCTCTATTCCATTCATTCTGAGAATTTGCTTTTGGAAACTTTAATTTCTCTTTTGCTGGATGCAAGTCACATTTTTCAAATGATTGTTTCCTCTGGTATCAGATGCTGTGCAGCTGGAAGGGTTTTTACTAAAAGTTTTTTTTTGTTTTGGGCATTTGTTATGATGCGTAACCATAATAACAAAGTGTTCTTTTTTTTTATACAACCGAGAGCAGCGGATTAACACCTCAAAAGCTCAAATAATATTTCAGCTACAGCCCCAAATCTCAAATGAGTTAAAAACCAGGTGCCATAGATGCATTCCCATCTCCTTGCCAGCTGTGCTCGAGTGCCTGACCACTGAGATCCTGAAACTGGCAAGAAACATGGCTCGTGACAGAAGAAGGAGCAGGACCATCCCCCAGCACCTGCAGCTGGCTCTCTGCAATGACAAGGAGCTCGGCAGGCTGCTGGGAGGAATGGCCATCGCTCTGGGAGGAGTTCTGCCCAGCATTAGGGCAGTCCTGCTGCCCAGGAGGAACTGAGAGGCCAGCCAAGTCTGGGTGGACAGACCGGACGGGATCTGCGGCCAGTCTCCTTGGATCCGCTGTGGGACAGACCTTTACAAGAGATCCTTCATGCCTACAGCCATCAGTATCTATAACATCTCTTAATGAAACAAGGATAATGAGTTACAACAAGTTAATTTCCCTTTGAGATTAATAAAGTATTTTTTTGTCCTTTAAGCACTTACTTCATCAATACTGTATTGAAAATCGTAGATTTTGCTCCTCGTTAGTGATTGAATGAAAGTTGGACACGATGCCATGAGAAAGGATTGAAATGAAATATTATTTTTACTTCTAATATTATTTTATTTCACTATGACACAAGGTGCAATATTTAACAATGGTTCACAATGTTTATTTTTGCTTCTAAAGGTTCTCAGCTGAGTCAAAGGATACAATAGTTGTCAGTCATGATTGATCATTGCCATGCAGTCTTGCTACAGTGATTCTCATTGATCACTTAAAAGAATAGTCCAGATTTTTTGATGTGTGATGTTGTGGACAAATATATATATATATATATATATATATATATA
>NC_056503.1:25599087-25612281 GCF_014905685.2 Nematolebias whitei | reverse complement strand
TGTGTATGTGTGTGTGTGTGTGTGTGTGTGTGTGTGTGTGTGTGTGTATGTGTGTATATACATATATATGACCATGACAAAAAACTAATAAAACTGTAGAAGAAAAAAAGAAGATATGTTAATATCTGCCAGAACTGAAGTAAAAGAAGCTAAAAACAAATTACTAAATTACCTCAGAATTGGCTGAGATATTTTAATTTACTTTGTTTTTTCTTTTGTGCACATTTAGTTTAAAGAGACCTTACAGGGAGAAGAAGAATAAGTTAAACTAAGTAAATTCTAAATTATGAGAAACTACCGGTAGGAATATTAGTACTTTCCCTTATTTTACTAGGATTCTCTTGAGCTACCCACAGAATATTTATGGAGACAGAGTTATATTAGGAAATGTGCCGTGTTACCAGTTTTTAACAAGGCACACGTCATAATATAGCCTTGCCCAGTAAGTACCACACTGTAGATGCCTAATAAACACCACATATTTTTTCCAGTAATCACCGTAAAAGTATGTACCATGAAGGCATCCTCCTGATCTCTGGACATTTTACCAGCAGGCTTGTTTAAGAGTGTTTTTAGTGCATTAGTCCCAGTGTACTGAACACAGTAAATGCTTCTTTAGCTTCTGGTTAAGCACCTGTTTGTCTAAAGAGTGCGGTCATCCACCCACTCTTAAAAAAGTCTAATTTGGATGCTTCTTTGTTTAGCAGTTACAGACCATCTCTATACCTTCCTTATTGTCTGGCAAAGATTCTAGAGAAGGTTGTAGTCAAGCAGTTAACTACTACTCTTGATCACCACAGTATTCTGGACCACTTTCAGTCAGGGTTTTGTAAATCCCACTCAACTGAAACGGCTCTTCTTAGAGTCTCAAATGATATTTTCATGCAACGTGATGCAGGTAAATGTTCTGTGCTGTTCATGTTGGACCTGACATCAGCTTTGGACACTGTTGATTATCCGACCTTGCTAGATAGGCTGAGGAGTTTGGCTGGTATTTCAGGTTCTGCTTTGAAATGGTTATTCTCGTACCTGTCCGATAGATCAACCTTCTTGGCTACATCTACGTACAGATCCCATTCCGGCCCTGTTCATTTTGGTGTTCCACAGGACTCTGTTTTGAGGCCATTGCTGTTTCTCCTTTATCTGCTCCCTCTTGGTCTGATACTTTCATTTTTGAAGGATATCTCCTATCATTTATGCTGATGACATCCAGTTGTATATTTATTTTCTTCCAAATGAACTTTCAAAACTACACATTTTACTTAACTGTCTGGATTCAATTTACAGCTGGATGACTGAAAGTTTTCTCCAGCTAAATAGGGAGAAAACTGAAGTAATCATTCTTGCTCCAGAAAACAAAACAAAACAAAACAAAAAAAACTACTGCAATGATAAAGCAGATCCTTGGGCCTCTTGGTTATTTTGATAAATCTTGGGTTTGAAAACTTGGGATAACTTTTGACTCAGGGTTTACTCTGAAAAATCATGTAAAGTCTCTGGTTCGTTCCTGTTTCTACCGTCTGTGAAATATTGCCAAGCTTAGCCGTATTGTTTCTTGTCCAGAACTGGAAATGTTAAGTCATGCTTTTGTTTTGTCTCACCTGGATTTTTGTAATGCACTGTACACTTGTTTAACCAAACCCTCCCTAGACCGGTTGCAATCTGTACAGAATGCTGCTGCTAGATTCTTGACTTGATCTTCAAAATGTTGTCATATAACTCCACTTCTAAAGCAACTCCATTGGCTCGCAGTTCATTATCCAGTGCATTTCAAGGTTTTGGTTTTGACTTGGCGAGCTCTGCATGGACATGCACCAATATACATCTCAGGACTTTTACATCTCTACACCCCGATCAGGGCTTTGAGGTCCTGTGATCAAGACCTGTTGATTGTCCCCCAGACAAAACTGAAAACTAAATGAGACAGAACCTTTTCTTCTGTGGCTCCAAGACTCTCTAACTCCCTTCCTCCCTTCCTTTGTTTGTATTAAACGCTTTTTAACTCCCTTCTTCAAACTCTCAGATCAGCGGACTCAGTTGCTTTCTTTAAAGGCCAGCTACAAACTCGTTTTTAAAAAAATCTACCTTTTGCTTAAATGTGTTCTGTGCACTTCTTTATTTTGTTTGTCAAAGCACTTTGTGATTTTTATCTTGAGCAGCGCTATATAAATAAATCCAAAAAAGTTCAATCTGGTCCTCTGGACATAAAAAAAAAACAAAAACAAAACAAAGCAAAAAAAAATAAAAAATCTAGAAACGTTTCGTCTCTCATCCAAGAGACTTCCTCAGTCTGAGGTGCTGTTTTCAGCTCAGTCTCTTAAATAGCACCTTCTTAGAGTGGATCAACCAGTTTGCTGCTGACAACCAAAACCAGCTGATCTCTTGGATGAGAGACGAAACGTTTCTAGATTTTTTTTTTTTTTTTGCTTTGTTTTGTTTTTGTTTTTTTTGAATGTCCAGAGGACCAGATTGAACTTTTTTGGATTTTTCTACCTGGATTATTGAGCATGCATCAGGATATATAAATAAAGTTTTACTTACTTTACTTTTTTACCATAAAAGTACAATAAAGGTGTTAAGTTTTGCTACCCAAACTTCAAGATTGACATTCAAGATGTACAGTATATTGAAACAAGACAATGATGACGTTAAAATAAATTTAAATCTCTAACATGTATTTAAGTTGAATATAACAGAAAGCTTACAACTGCAGGATCATGATGATAATAACAATACCAATATTAATTTATTTAAATGACTAAACATTGGTGATAATTAAAGTTATTTGTCTGAAATGCACATTACAACGGGCACAGATTCATCTGTCATCCTCATTCCACCTCCTTACATTTGTTCTTATCGACTTTGCTTCAGGGCATTACAGCAGCTTTGGCTTTTAATTGAATTGTGGTTATATTTTGTGAAAATACGGTATTCAGAAGGGAGATAAAAATGTGGAGAAAAAAGGCACAGAGAGATAACTCCCAATTTGTGTATGTACAATTGTTCAGTGCTGGCTAAAAACATATTTGTGTTTTAAATAGTTGTTTTAATGAAAAGTATATTATTTCGTGTTGGAAAACAGGAGAATGATGTTGGTGACCGGTAGAAGGATTGCGTACGTTACTTCATTTTTATATATATATATATATATATATATATATATATATATATATATATATATATATATATATATATTTACATTTCTTAATTTTAGCAGAAGTGGTGAAAGGCAAGTACTAAAAAAAGGAGGAGGAGGTGGAAGTTGAGAAGAAATGTAAAGATGACAGGCAAGAGGAGGAAGAGAGGTAAAAGGAAAACAGAAGGAGAGCAGTGAGTGGGATGTGTGGCGAATTGCTCAGTGTGTATTGAGCACCAGCTGTATTGTGCTATGAGCTGTCTTTGGTTCCTCAGAAAGAAACGGTACAATGAATAATAGATGCCAATGGATGCACACAATGCATGTTTATTTTGAGACTCTTCATTTGTGACCCCCTTTTTCGTCTTTAATGACAAAAAATATAAATATCGCCAGCTCAGATTCACAAATGTGTCAACACATGGATCGTTCTGTATTCCTTTTTTATGTGACACCGTTGTTGTGAATGTGAGCATCTGTAAGATGGTGAATCAAGAAACCAATCTGTGAATGTGGTAATCCTTTTTGCATTATATGCACAGATATTGCCTAAAACCAGTAATGGCTGCATTTTAGCAACGGTATATTATAAGATTGAAGATGACAACATATTAGCAGTTTGTGTAATAATAATGAAAAGCATGTTGATTCACAAGAATGGATATTTTTGCTCTTTGTGAAAACAACAACAAAAAAAGAAACATTTAATCAAGGGTGGCATGGTAGTGCAATTAGTAGAGCTGCCTCCACTCAGCGAGAATGTGGCCGGATCAAATCTCGGTCGGGGGCCCGTAATGGGTGGAGTTTTCATGTTCTCTTTGTGCATGTGTGGGTTGTCTCCGGGTACTCCGCTTTCCTCCCTTATTTCTTCTTCTTTCAGCTTTTCTCTCTTCAGGGCTCACCACAGCGAGTCATCCTCCTCTATCTCACTCTGTCCTCTGCATCCTCTGTCCTCACTCCAACTACCTACATGTCCTCTCTAACTGAATCCATATATGGTATATGGGTGGCTGTGGCTGAGTGGTTAGAGCAGTCGTCCTCCAGTGCAAGAGCTGGGGGTTCGAATCCACGAGCAGCCACATGTCAAAGTGTCCCTGGGCGAGACATTGAACTCCTCATTGCCTCCAATGTGCATCCCGTTGGTGTATGAATGTGATCTAAACCACTGATTAGTCTCTTTAGAATAATTTGTTCATTTAGCTTTGTAGAGCTCTAGTAGAGTGCTGTATGAATGGGCAAATGAGGGCAGATTGTAATGTAAAGCACATTGAGTACCTTGATAAGATAGAACAGTGCTGTATAAGCATAGTCCATTTACCATTTATAAATATCCTCTTTGTCTTTTTCCTGGCAACTGCATTTCCAACATTCTTCTACCAATATACCCACTGTCCCTTCTCTGGACATGTTCAAACCATCTCAGTCTAGTCTCTAACTTTATCTCCCAGTTGTTCAACCTGTGCTGTACCTATACCATACCATTTTATTTATAGAGCACTTAAAACAGCGACAAGACCAACGAAAGTGCTGTACAGACAGAACAACAGATAACACACAAAGTAATATACAAAATGAAGTAAATCAGAATATAGACATAAAAACAATGCAGATAATGATGATTATAACCAGTGTGGAGCATAAAGGTTCAAAACACAGATCATCTGGTGTCGAAAGCTACTGAATAGTAGTGGGTTTTTAAACGGGACTTGAAAACCGAGAGGGAGGGGCCTGTCTGACAAGCAGAGGTAACTCGTTCCAAAGTCTTGGTCCTGCTACAGAGAAGGCCCTGTCACCTCTGCACTTAAGACGAGTTCCTGGAACTGTGAGGAGCAACTGGTCCGCTGACCTCAGGGGGCGTGGTGGGCCATACGGCTGTAGCAGATCAGAGAGATTGGGGGGGGGGACACTGTTCAGCGATTTGTAGACATACAGTAGTATTTTGAACTGGATTCAAAGGTGAACCGGTAACCAGTGCAGTGAGGCCAAAACTGGTGTAATGTGCTCTCTTTTGCCTGTACTGGTTAAAAATCGGGCTGCTGCATTCTGGACCAGTTGTAGTCGTGCAATGGAGGTTTGACTGATACCAAACAGGAGTGAATTGCAGTAATCAAGCCTAGATGTAATGAATGCATGTATTACTGTCTCCATGTTATTTTTGGACAATATGTGCTTCAATTTAGACAGCTGCCTCAGTTGGAAGAAACGTGATTTAACAGGGAAGTAAATTTGACAGTCATCAGCATAGACATGAAAGGGCATGTTGTGTTTCTGGAAAATAGCACCAAGTAGCAGCAGGTAGAAAGAGAATAGGAGGGGACCTCTGATGATCTCATTCCTAATTGTATCCATCCTTGTCATTCCTAAGTAGAACCTCAACATCTTCATTTTTGCTACTTCCAGTTCTTTCTCCTGTCTTTTGTCAACTGTTTCCAGACCATACAACATAGCTGGTCTTACCAATGTCTCTTCAACTTTTCCTTTGACCTTTGCTGACACCCTTTTCTCACAAATCACTCCTGAAACTTTTCTCCATCCACTCCATCCTGCCTGGACTCTCTTTTTCACCTCTCTACCACGCTCCCCATTTTCCTGGACAGTGGACCCAAAGTACTTGAAGTCTTACACCTTTGAGACCTCTGCTCCTTGTAGCATCACTCTTCCACCTGCCTCTCTCTCATTCACACTCATGTCCTCTGTCTTACTACGGCTGACTTTCATGATAACTCTAAATTGTTCCTGTGAGTGAGAGAGTGAATGGTTGTTTATCTCGTTTGTCTCTATGTGGCCCTTTGATGGGCTTGCGACCTCTCCAGGATTTACCCTGCATCTTGGGTGCTAGTGACCTGGAAAGGAAAAAGTGGGAAAAAATAATGGATAGACAGATGGATGAAGAATTGAGTCAGTGTCTTTGAACTGGGAACTGAATTTTAAACATATTTTTTAAAGTAAACCACAAGGTTTTTTTTAGGAGCTGCAAATAATCTACCTTAACAAACCCAAAAAATGTTTCTAAAATATGTTGTGGTAGTAGCTGTGAATTATCCTCAACACAAATTTTGAGTACTTTGAGTGCACCAACCTTCTTAGCAAAATAGAATGTGAACCAGTGGTCAGATCACATAAAATCCCACTAATTATTCATTGGATGTGTAACGATAATTGATTATCTTTGGAAGACAACCTGATTCGAGATGGTTGGCACAGATAACCAAACTTAGCAAACACAAATATGGCTGGAAAGCTGTCAGTTTTCCAGGTGTCTTTGTTTAAAACACTGCAAATAAGTGGCCAATATGTCTTCCAACTGTTATTCTTCTATATATTTTTATTTAGAAAAAAAAAACCACACACATCTAGCCCTCAACATTTTGAACTACAGAATTGCTCACTTGTGGCTTTAAAATTCCATTTTCATTTGATTTGCTAGTTATTTTTGATCAGCACGGGTAACACCTTACTAACTCTTATGCTAAGTGCTTGAGATCACGAAGTTACTTTCACATGATTGGAGGAGAAAAATGTGAGAAAAACACAAGAATGCTCAAATAGGATTTGTAGAATAAATTCCCTGTTGAGACAAGAAACATCTTGAAAATCAAAATGTCTTTTCTAAGAGAAAATTCCCTGGTACCAAGATCTTAAGGTTTTAGCTCACATTTCACTCGTCGCCTCATCACAAGCTGAACGTTTGATCTCTGGCCTTTGTACATCACAGTGCAAGGAAGGCACTCAGCAGCAAGCAAGGAGCTTTGAGGATTGGTGTAAATCTACCTGTTATTTATTCAGTTTACCATGGTTATAGTAAACCTAAAGAATACCATTAAAGCCAACAGTTAGCTTTACCTGTCTGCATAGTGTCCTATGCAACATTTTTGTTTTTTTACCCGATTGTTGGACTGCATTATGACCATCCTGTAGTTTTGCAGATTGTACAAAACAATGTATATTTAAAACTTAAAAAAAACCCTCTGTTTTGCATGCACACACCTGTGATTTTTATCTTGCTCTTAGGGTCCCAGTGTCAGTTTGGGAAGGTCAGTGGCATAATCAGATGTTCAAAATGGTTTATGTTGATTAACAAATTCAATATATTTTACATTACATTGCTAAATGAATGCTATCAGATGCAGATGTTAAATAAAATATTGGTTCAGTGATGAGTTTGCTTTAACTTTGTTCCTATTTTGAGAATACCTCAGTGTACAATTGAATTAATTGTCCCTATATGGTGAAATCAAAAGAAAATGTTCCATTGAATGATCATTAGGCAGTAAGACATAAAAATGCAATATACATAAAGTGTTTTGAGTATCTTGATAAGATAGAAAGGCTCTATATAAGTACAGTCCATTTACCATTTAATGTGTACAAATCAGACACTTTATATTATTTCGCAGTCATGTTTTCTGGGATTAGAGCAAGAAGAGCAACATATATAATACAAAAAAGTTTAAATCAGGTCATCTGGACAGTTTTGTTTTTTTTATATTTGTCTTTTGCTTGCACATCAAACCAGCATAGTCTCATGAAATTGCATACGAAGTAGACACATCTTCAAGTAAATTCTGAAGTTAATCTATGTATGTAGACATTTTGACTGACTTCTTCTAGCCACTAAATGAAATGCCAAATGGTATATTGCAAGGGCAGTGTTGCAATTTATTTAAAGGTCAAAATGAGATAAGATGAAATCAGATTTATGTGATAGATAAAAGCCTGCATGTACAGAACTCATTCAGTTGTTTAACAATGTACCTTAGGGCTAATGTTCAAGGTCTGCAAAAGGCAAGAGCTGGCGTGACATTATAGCAGTGTTCTAACCTTGATCAAATATAATACAGTTTTAGGTTATTGTAAGGCAAGATTACCAAGCAAAAACTGAACATGATCAAAATATTTAACTGATTTGATTTCAAAACCGAAATGCATCCACCATAGTTGCTTAAATGATATATTTATTTCTATAACATTATTTTTCATTCATTCAACCTTTATTTAGACAGGTAAATCCCATTGAGCCTCGGGGACTCATTTACAACATAGACCTGATTAAACGATTTCATCTACTTTCATCCAAAGGTTGAGTGTTGTGGCTCAGAACAGTTAAATAATCAGTAATTGTCTGTGGGAGCCTGTGATTCAAGAAAGGAAGCACACATTACATTTACAAGCATATAAAAATCAAACATTATAGAAACTACATTAGCTGGCAATTACTGATACACAGACTTTATAAGTGTGTGTGTGCATATGCATGCATGCATGTGCGTCTTTGAATTTGATGCCTTGTAAGGCCCACTTTTCCAACACAGACTACATTGTGAGGAGCCATTGCTCCTTATGGGGTCCAAAGCATGGGCCCCATAAGGAGCAGTGCCGTTTTTGTGTTAGGGGTTAGGTTTAGGTCTAATGCGTAGATTGGGGTGGGTTGCGCGTGCATCAGAGTCAGAGTTAGAGTTTATTTTATTGTCATACACACCACATGTGGTGCATGTGGTGGAACGAGATTATGTAAACAGGATCCCAGTTAAATCCAACAATAAAATGTAAAATAAAAACAGCAATAACATCTAATATATGAACTAAGAAAAACATCAACTAAATATACTCTAAGCACTAATAGCATAAAAACAAAAAAAGCAATACACCAAACAGCAGCACGAACATGAGTCTGTGTGAGCAGATGAGCATGAATGAACACAGCAACATGAAACAAATCAGCAGCAACATGTTGTGATTTTTCACAGTGATTATTCTGGTTAGAGATTCATGAGTCTAACAGCCTCAGGGTAGAAGCTGTTCCTCAGTCTAGTGGTTCTACACTTAATGTTCCTCAACCTCCTTCCTGAGGGGAGCGGGGCAAAAAGTGTGTGTGCTGGATGAGTGGGGTCCTTCATGATGCAGGTGGCTCTCTTCCTGCACCTAGAGGTGTAGATGTCTGTGATGGTGGGGAGACTGACTCCAACAGACTTCTGTGCAGCCATGTATGTGTGTGTTTGTTAGGACATGCAGTAATGCATAGAGAAAGACACCCTATAAATGACAATGAATGCCAGAAATTTAGAGCTCAATGATATTGAATACAAAAAACAATATGTTGCTTTCTATTCTTCTGCACAAAAGTTTTACTTGCATCTCATCAAATTAAAGACAGAACTGGAACTGTTTGATGTATGGTACGGTGTGAGGACACAAATGGGGGGGGGGGGGGGGAAGTAACAGCACTATATAGCTAGTTATAAAATGATAGAGTAAAACAAAACATCCCGTAAGCACTTTCACAGAAATGTGCACAGCTGTGTTTTTATCCGTGTACTCTTTTTTTGGGCGACATGGTGGAACAGAGGTTAGAACTGTTGCCTCACAACAATAAGGTTGCATGTTTGACTCCCTGATGGAACCTTACTCTCTAGTAACTATGTTTTTTCTCCCACTACCAAAAACATGCATGTTAATGTAACTGGAAATTAAATTGTCCCTAGCTGTGAGTGAGTGTGAATGGTTGTTTGTCTCTATGTGTCCCTGTGACTGTGGACTTGCAATCTGTCCAGGGTGTCCCCTGCCCCTCTTATAGAAACTGCTGGAGATAGACACCAGCTCCTTGTGACATGGAAAGGAAACAGAGATAAAGGAAAATATATGGATTACTATGATTGGGGGAGTGGGGCACAGAGGTTAGAGAAGACAAGCTGTGATTGGAGATTGCCGGTTCAAATCCCCTAACCAATGTATCAAAATTTGAATTGGAAAAATGAAGCACCCACACCTGCCTCCATCTTCATTTTTCTCTCTCTGGGCCTTTGACCATGTCACTATATCTGACCAGTCTGCTACTGATTGACGTCTACATGGCCCTGACTCTTATAGTTCCTCTTGTAACTGTTGTACACATAACATTGGACCAGGCCCATCTGTTCCCAGCAACCAATTAATTTCAGTTCGGACTACATACAGGGAGCGAACCATACATAACCATACTCGTTCAGTGAACTTTAATAACATTAGATCTTTAGCAAAACATTATTTATCACCCACAGCTACTGTTAACAGTTCACCTGTCACCCTCAATATGGCTGTTTTAAATGTCCGCTCTCTTTCAAACAAATCTTTTATTATAAATGATTTGATTTCAGATTTTAAATTGGATTGTCTGTTTTTAACAGAAATTTGGTTAGGTGCAGATGCACCAGTTGTTCTTACTGAGACCTCTCCACCTGGTTTTAAATTTTCTTTTAATGCTCGAAGTGGCAGAAAAGGTGGTGGCACTGCCTCAATATCTAATAATTTACTGGCTATTAAAGAGATTTCATTTGACCAGTACCCGTCTTTTGAGCATCATGCCTTTGTTTTTAGCAGCTTGCCAATACTTTGTGTTACTGTTTACAGACCACCCGGACATGTTTCTGATTTTATGACTGAGTTTTCAGAGTTTTTATGTTTTATTCATGCTAAGTATAATAAGATTATTGTGACTGGTGATTTTAATCTACATGTTGATAATCCATCAAATTCTTTGTCTAAACAGTTTTTAGAAACTCTGAACTGTATGGATTTTATTCAGCACGTCAAGCAGCCGACTCACAACAGGGGACACACCCTTGACCTTGTTATTACCTATGGCTTGGCCTCTGGTGTGTCCTCTGTTGTTGACCTGGCTGTGTCTGACCACTATTGTGTGTTTTTTAATGTCACTGATTTGATTCAACGGAAAGCCACGGTCCGAACTGTGAGGAGGTGCCATCTTACCCCTGAGGTGATTGATAATTTTATTAGAGATTTTACCCAAAATTCCCCTCTTATTTTAACTGCTTCCTGTGATTCAATGGTCAGTCAATTTATTAACAAACTGAAAACAAACCTGGATCATGTAGCTCCACTATTTTCAAAAAAAGTTTTTATTAAACGAGTATGCCCGTGGAAAACTGAAGACATAAAGAAACTCAAAAGAAATTGCAGGAAAGCAAAGAGGAAATTGAGGAAAAACAAATTGACAATTGACTACCAAATAATGCGCGAACAGCTTAATATCTACAATTCTGCTGTCAGAAATTCAAGAAATGCATATTTTGCTAAAATAATTAACAATCACAAAAATAATCCCAAAGTTTTGTTTTCCACCATTGATAATCTGATTAACCCTGACTTTACTGCTTCTTCAAACACTCCAACTAACTCTCTTTGTGAGCAGTTTGCAAATCACTTCAGAGGTAAGATTGAGTCAATTAGAGCTAACATTTTATCTGAGCAAAATACTGGTTTTAAATCTATTGAATGCTTGTTTTCACCTGAGCAAACGCTGGACAAGTTTGATGTGGTTGATGCAGAGCTGCTCGGCAGAGTTTTCTCACAAGTCAAACCAACCACCTGCCTCTTAGACCCAATTCCCTCATCACTTTTCATTCATTTTATAGATTCTTTGAGAATGAAATTTTAAGCATTGTAAACTGCTCTCTTCAGATCGGTGTCTTCCCCATTGCCTTTAAAATGGCTGTGGTGAAACCCCTTCTGAAGAAAAGTAATCTAGATCATAGTGTTTTTAATAATTACAGACCTGTATCCAACTTACTATTCTTAAGTAAAATTTTAGAAAAGCTTGTTTTTATTAAATTAAATAACTTTTTAAATGATGCTGGTATTTTAGAAAAGTATCAATCTGGTTTTAGGACGAACCACAGTACGGAGACAGCCCTATTAAAAATTGTGAATGATTTAAGGTGTAATCTGGATTGACACAAGCTCTCAGTTCTTGTTCTATTGGATCTGACTGCAGCCTTTGATACAGTAGATCATCAAATTCTTCTAAATAGATTAAAACACCTGGTCGGTCTTTCTGGTACTGTTCTTCTGTGGTTCAACTCCTATCTCACAGATAGAACCTTTATGGTAAGTATGGATACATGCACCTCGCAGATCCATGAAGCCAACTATGGCGTCCCCCAAGGCTCTATTTTAGGCCCCCTACTTTTTAATTTGTACATGTTGCCGCTTGGTGTAGTCATCAAGAGCCATGGGATAAGTTTCCACAGTTATGCTGATGACACACAGCTATACACTCATTATCTCATGATGACCCCCGGCCAATCACTGCACTTTTTAATTGCATTTCAGACATAAAGTCCTGGATGTCAAAGAACTTTCTCCAGCTAAACCAGGACAAAACAGAAGTTTTAATCATTGGACCGGAGGTTCAAAAAGAAAATACAATTCAGAAATTACAATCTCTGTCTTTAAAACCTTCCAAAAAAGTAAGAAGCCTGGGGGTTCTTTTCGACTCTGAGCTTACTTTTATTCCACATATCAAACATATAGTCAAAACAGGATTTTACCATCTAAAAAATATAGCCAGAGTCCGCCCTCTTCTCTCTTTTACTAATACTGAGACTTTGATGCACGCTTTTATATCTAGCCGTTTAGACTACTGTAATGCACTGCTTTCTGGTCTCCCTAAGAAAAATGTATCCAGCCTTCAGCTGTTACAAAACTCTGCTGCTCGTGTGTTAACCAAGACCAGAAGGCAGGCTCATATTACACCTGTTTTAAAATCATTGCATTGGCTCCCTGTGCATCTCAGGGTTGATTTTAAGATTCTTTTAATGGTTTTTAAATGTCTCAATGGTCTCGCACCATCTTATCTTGCAGAGCTGCTATTACCCTATGAACCCCCGCGGACACTAAGGTCCTCTGGCACTGGACTACTAACAGTTCCAATAGTCAGAACTCACACTTACGGTGAGGCTTCTTTCCAGTACTATGGCCCCCGTCTGTGGAATAGTCTGCCGGAGAACCTGAGGGCCGCAGAGAATGTTGTTGTTTTTAAGAGCAGGCTCAAGACCCATCTTTTTAACAGTATTTCATGAACTGGTTCATTTCTGTTCAGTCTATACATTTTCCATACAATTTTATTTTATTTTGTGTGTTGTTTGCTTTTATTTTGTGGGTTTATTGTTTATAATTCTGTACAGCACTTTGAGCTGCTTTTAGTATGAAGGGTGCTTTATAAATAAAATTGATTGATTGATTGATTGATTGATTGATTGATTGATTGATTGATTGAT
>NC_056503.1:25597016-25599077 GCF_014905685.2 Nematolebias whitei | reverse complement strand
GATTGATTGATTGATTGATTGATTGATTGATTGATTGATTGATTGATCAAGGCCCTTAACTCACCCAGCTGCTCCCCTAAGCCCTTGAAATGACCGCTCTCTGCTCCACGCACGTGGGCTGTGGTAGTTCAGTGCTTGGTGGTTGCATCAGGAAGGGAATCTGGCATTAAATAATTGCCAAATCCTCATGTGAGTTCACTCATGGTGGCACTCCCTAAAAAAGGGAGCAACTAAAAGAAGTAAAAAATAAAATAAAAATGTATTTTGTAATAAGACGCCTAGCTTGCAGACAACAGCTTCTGTCACATTCACATATTCATTATTAAAGCATCGTTTGATTATTCATTCATAAAACATGGTGATATTAGTGTTTCTTTTTTTTTTTTCAGGCTGCTGACAGTATTTCCAATTGAAGCCATTGTCTCAGTTTATAAATTGTACTGTTAATTTTGCAATTCATGCTCTTTGGATGTGAACCGCCCACACAGTTTCACTGAGAACACACATTTATAAAGTGTGATTTCAGGTTCCCAAACCTTTATTCAGAGAGCAAAGTTAACGAAGAGTTTATAAAACTAAGAAGAAGGAGTTCAACAAAGTTCTATTTTTTCCAGCTGACACTAGACAGGTTCACTCATTTTCTTAGTAACTGTGTTCACATTTTTAACTTCACTTTTACAGTTAATGTTGACAACATTACAAGCATTACAACCAATGTGAACATTTCTTTAATTTTATTTTATTTTATGCAATTGTTCATGTTTAAAACTCTCTGAGATTTTAATGAAAACATGCATTTAATTAAAATCTAATTCTTATTGTCATATTTACTATGTTAATTAAAAATCTTACCTTATTCCCCTCTGGTGTCTTCACCCTCCTAACTGCCTTTTAATCACTTAAATGCTAAATTTTCTAATTGCCTCTTGTGCCATTTTTAACTAAGAACACATGAGCTAACAATACTCTCCTCCTGTCAGCCAGTCAGTGTGGGCTTTGTGAATAGCACCAGGTTTTTCCCAAGAGGACCTCCTACAATGTGACAGTTAATCATTTTCCAGTGTTCACATTACAGTACGATAGGGGCCAGAGCTAAGAAATGTTTCAAGGTTAACAAGAAGGATACTTGGTTAAATTCAGTTGGTTTTTGGATGGGATGGGCATAATCTTGAATGTCAATAATACATCAGCAATCACGTCTTAAATAATTTGAATGCGATTTATTTTATGACACGTTGGGCATTTAATTGGTTGAGATTTGTAATCCATGAAAACAAAGGTATTGTAGGGAAAGGTGTGAGGCAAGAAGTTGGGTCTTTTTAAGGATTTAGATTTTTTATGTTGTTTAATACCATCTTGATTACTGATTCCTCACTGAATCACTGACGGTCACAAAGCTGGTCAAATGTATTGGGACAGAGATATTATCGTAGCCATTTGGATGGTAGTATATACAGCTTTTTTCTGTTAGTCTTTAATTAGAGTTAAAGTTAGAAACAAGTTTTGTAGCACAAATGAAGACAATAAACAGTATTATAATATTTACACTGAACATAGCCTTCATGGCAATTCCTTAAATTGATTTTTACTGTGCTGGAGCAGGTTTAGCCCCTTTGTTACCATGGAGATTCAGCAGTGGCCATAATGGACCTCCTTCAGGATACCAAGAACTAACTTTCAGTTCAACATAGATGTCTAACCATTGCAGGGACTGAGAGCCTTGCTCAAAGGCCCAGGATGGGGCAAATGAGGGTGAAGACAGGTGTGGGTGTTTCACCTTTCCCACCAACATTTTGACGATGTCGGTCTGGGAAGTTGACCCGGCGATTTTCCAATCACAGGCCAACCTTCTCTAACCTCTGCGCCACCTCTCCCCCAGTAATAAAATACTCTAAATAAGTAATGAAATATAATAAAATTAAATAAAAAGGACAAAAAAACCCTTTAGTAAATAATTTCATGACTTTATAATGTTACCTAGACCAGAGGTGTCCAATACTGGTCCTCAAGGATCACTATATGTGATGATATATACTGTGTGTGTATATACAAATATATATA
>NC_056503.1:25574612-25596616 GCF_014905685.2 Nematolebias whitei | reverse complement strand
ATAGAGACCAAACAGATGAGCGATAATTTACAACTTAACAGCTTTATTTTTGGGGGGCTGTTCTCATCTTAACCATCACCTCAGCGAGTCATCCTCCTCCATGTCAATCTGTTCTCTGTGTCCTCTGTCCCCCTCCCATGTCCTCTCTAACTGCTGCCATTTATCTCCTGTTTGACCTTCCTATTTGTCTATTTCCTGGCAGCTCTACTTCTAACACCCTTGTAATCCGGCTTGAACACAAAAAAAGGATAGTCTGGTCATTTTTGAAGTGACGTTCTGTTAAACAGTATTTTTTACTTTATCAGCCCCGGTCATAGAGAATGGAGTATGAAGAAAAGGACATACGTTTTGTCTAGGCTAGGCTAATAGCTGCCCAAACAAATGTGCGCATTTGTGTTTGTGAGTGTCTGTGTGTTTGGGGGGAGGCATTTTAAATGGTTTTATGCTTGTGAAAGTTTTTTTTTTCTTAAAAACAACATAGCAGTATGGAATAATGCTACATAAGCTAATATTTAACCTCTACTCTTTTGCCTACCAGATTATTTGTAATAGCTTTCTCAAACCAAAAACATGTTCACTATATGTTTGTACATGCACTGATCACATTTGCCAATGATACTGAAGCTGTAAATGTAATCAGATTATCAGTGTGCCAGTCCATATGTTTACTAAACTCCTGATGGAATATCACTTCAGAAATGTCTTTACTGTCCCTTCACTGGCAAAACAAGTAAACAAAATTCACATCATCAAGGGCCCATTCTGTAAAAGGAATACATAAACATGTTTGAGCCATTTGGCCTGAAACATGCAAAGCATCAGTGAAAATTTGATTTTTTGTTTGTTTGCCTGAGGAGAACATATATGAGAGGTGTCTGTATGTGTGGATAAACCAGTCCTTCTCAATTAGTGGGGCGCGCCCCCCTGGGGGCCCGGGGCAATGCCAGTGGAGGCGCATGTGACCCTAGAAAACATGCTTTTTTTGCGCAGGGAGTAGTTTTTTTTTTTTCACCATTCTCATTTTGTCGCATGCGTTCCTAATAATAAAGTTATGAACAAATATGGCTGCCTTGTCCTTTTGGGAGCCATGCATGAACTGTGTCTCTCCCCTCTGCTTCTGACATGATAAATAAACTCCGACCATCCGTCACCTCCTCCGTCCTGCTGTTTTTATGTCCATGCGCTCTGGACTCAGTGTTGCCAGGTGAGAAATGTAGGATTATTGTACTAGAAACATCAAATTATCGTATTTTGAGTGAAATTATCGTACACCCGTCATAACCAAAATAACAAATCTATTTATTCACTACAGTAGTGATGGGTCTGCGTCCAGACTGACTCCGCTTCTTCTCCTTTTCTTATTTTCTTTTCCTCACTCATGGGGCGGGCGCAGCGGACTATTCATCCAATCATGGCCGTTGTTCTGAGGCAAACGCAAACACGTCACTCGTAGGTAACATTTAGAAAAGCCCGATTGGCTGGAAATTCCAGCCAATCGTGGCATCTGTTTGCGGACACAGATGCCTTCAGGGTTCACAAAAACACTCCAACAGACAGTTGCGAGAGGCTGATGGCAACCGATTACAACCACACATTCACGGAATGGTCAAATTATTGTATATTTGGCCTTTTTTGGGATTATTGATCGTACATCGTACAGATGGCAAAACTGTCGTACAAATACGATAATTATCAGACACCTGGCAACACTGACTGGACTGGACGTCACTCACAGCTCGCATGCAACAAAGAGTAAACTCAAAGCGAGAGCGACACCCGCCCCCTCTTTCCTCTTTTGCGTTGACTATATGTTTAGTTTTATCAATGAGTTTGTCAAAGCACAGTTTATAAAAGTAATGTTTAATAAATGTTAGGACTCTATTCTTTGCTAACAAAATAAATTCACCTCCGCAGTTAAGCTGCTGTTTTATGACGCCCTGGACACTTGTCACCCACAGCATGCAGGCGACAAAGAGTAAACTCAAAGCAAGATGGTTACCTGCTCCACTTTCTTCTTTCATGTTGACTTTTTTTTTGTTTGTTTTATCGATGAGTGTGCTTATTGATCCTGACTTCCTCATTTTGATGTTAAAAAAATCAGCACAAATTATTTTATTCATTTTTGTTTTATAGGTCAAAGTGTTTTATAAAACGCTCCTGAGTTAAAATCTTGCTGATCAATTTGAATTTATTCTTATTTGTTGATTACATTTAATTTTATTTTTCAGTATCAAATGGTCAAAAATGTTTACAGTTAAAAAAATTAGGACACAATGTTAGGCAGAGGTGTACTTATAACAGTTTTATAGACATATTATTTACAGTCGCGGCGGAGAGTTGGGGGGCGCGAAATGTTTACTTCTTCCTGGGGGGGCATAACAGAAAATAATTGAGAAGCACTGAGCTAAACAGTGATTTATGGCTGGAACTTTTCGAATGAAAATATAAGGGTTTTAAGCTGTTTTTGTTTGTGTATTAAACCCCCCTGTGGTCATTAAGATCAGCCCAATAACTTTTGATTAGTTTTTTTGTGATGAAAACAGAACATTGTGATACATGACAAGTCATTTTTCTTCTGCTTCTTTTCAGACCCAGTGATCAGAACGAAAGCATCATGATGGAAGTCGTGGAAGACGCTCATAAATACATTATAAGTAGCAGGGTACCATCTCACATCTGTCATATTGATATCATAAAGCACAACTTCTTCATCTGAGACATTATCATCCCTTCCAACACTGAAGAGATTCACGCAAATTATTCTACTCTGCGAGTCACAAAATGATTGTGAAGAAAAATGATGTTGTAAGCGTGAATTATTTCACAGCCTGCATTTTTAACATATTGGCTGTCATCATTCAGGCACACTGCATCTTTATTATCTCCACTGAGTGCATTTACGTACACGTAGCAGTGTTAATAACTGGTTGCACCCCACTTATTGTTCTGTCTCTGAACAGCTGCATCTTTATATACAACTGTAAGAGACCTACCCGTATTTAGTATAGCCCAGTTCTCTAGAATGGTACTACACTTCATTTTTCTAATAACTTAACAATTGTAAATGGGATTTATGGAACAAAAGCTATCTCAAATCCATTCTAAATGTGCACGTATTTGCACTCACTGCTGTCCCCAGCATCACCATATCTATGGTTTTGGTTCCCTGCTGATGTGTAGAACGGTAGAACAGGAAATTGAAGGAGAACCTCTAACCTTTTGGTCCATCCCAGAGTAAGCACACCCCTAAAAAATTAACAAATGCATAGTCTTCACGTTCCCCCCTCTTGTATTCCTCTCACATTTTTGAGGGGGGGAGGGGGCTTTATCTTTTGTATGTGTACATAAAGGCAATTTAAAATCTATAGTTTTGTACATGTAATTTTTATGGTGTGTGGATATTTTCTAATAAAACAAAATAAAATGAAATGGGTGATTCTTTCCAAGACCGGCTCGTGTTTTGTATTTTGTTTCCTAATCACTATTTAATGTTTAGTCACGCTGTAGCTCATTTAGCTTCATGACAGGTGGGGAAATAATCCCACGAGTCTAAAAACATTAAACGCTGTTGCTAGATGCAATCTTTAACACCAGTGGTTGTCAAACTGTGGGTTGCACCCCCCCATTCTGTATCATTACAGGGGTGATCCTGCTACCACTGCTGGAACTGAGCACTACAATCAGTTTGTGTCTGTTGTTCTTCCAAACCTGTTTACTCACGTGTGTCAGCATGTAAATGTGAATAAAACAAAATAGAAGACTTCTGACTTCAACTGACAGTACAAAGTTTACTTAAAGTAATATTTTCACTGAAACGTTTCGCTGACGTCATGTAAGCCACTCACGATTAAAAAAAATAAATATCACAAAACAGAACAGTCTCTTTTAAGAAACGGCCTCAGTGAAAGTTAAAACATAAAACCTCTAACACTGTCATAAAAGTGGATTCAGTATTTTTTTTGCAAACACCTGCTCAAAATGTTGTTTTTTTTAAGTTAATTTAACTTTATTATCTATTTTAAGATATACAATGATATAGACTCATTAAATTGCTGGATAAATCCTCTCATTTTCCAACGTTATTTTCTCAAAAGAGCCACACTCAACGGCAGGTGAAGATTTTCAACTGGCGTTTTAAAAAAATATATATATATTATTATTATTTTGCAAGGACTCATTTAGGACTGTGATCTATGTTGTGTCCTGTCATGTCTCTAATCCTTGTGTTTCCTGCACTCCCCAGTGTCTTTCTTCCTTGTTGTTCTGCTCCTGTCTCTCCTGCCTCCAAGCTTCATCACCCCAGGTGTTTGTCATTCCTATTAGTCTCCCTAAATATATTCAGCTTCTCTGTGTTTTTCCTTTGTCTGTGGATTGTGTTTCCAAGCCCGACATTTTCTGTTCCTCTTGTCGTTTGCACCCTTCAAGCAAGTTTTTGCTGCCCCATCAGATTTTGTTTTGCTTAAATAAATAACGATTACTTATTTTTACCTTGGTGTCTCCTGCGGTCTGCCTGCACGTAGGCTCAACATCTTAAACAGATCATGTCAGAATCCATGGACCATACTGAACCCAGCAGGCAGACAACTCTGAGTGTGTGGCTTGAGGTGGACAAGACTGCCCGGTGTGAAAAACAGGAATGAGAGTGCACAGAGTGCACAGTTCATCTGCTGATGCAGCGGGTTCCAGCCCAGACCTGCTAAGAGACGAAGACATCGCAGCCCAGAGGTGGAGATCCTTCCCTCACTTCTTTTGGTGGAGGAAGAAGAGAGTGTCTTTCTGGGGTTCGCTGGTGGATCTGACCAGAGACACCATGAGGAGGACTCGCCGGGAACTGCCCAAGGTAGATGATCGTCACAGAGACAGCTTCAGGGGTCTGTGAGGCAGCAGCTGATGAGAAGTTGCATCATCCATCGCAACCTTCAGCTAAGACTGTGACTCTTGCAGTGAGAAAAGGCTTCATCTTCTGCAGTTAGTTAAACTGCTAACATTTGTAATTTGAGCGACATGTTTATCTGCTCAGGAATTGAACGAGTGGACCTAAGCACAACCTCCAGGATCAGGTCCACAGACGAACCGTCTTCCGGTTCGGGGCCGGAGACGAACTGCTCAGTTTGGGGGTCCAAGGCGAACTGCCCTTTACACAAAGCAACTTTGTGCAAAACAACAGCTCTGAGAAGATCGTTTTGACTGTCTAGAGAACATTGTGGCTGCCCTCTGAAGAAAACAGCTTCCAGCTCAAAGACTACTTTTTCACAGGAGTCTATGAAGGAATAATCACTTTCTGAAAAACAGAACAGAGAAATATGTTATTCACAATGTAATATTTCACATGATTTCATTATAATGATTGAAAACAACAATCAAAATTATTCATGTTCACACTTGTTAATCAAATAAAACAAACTTCATTAATGATTTGTTTTTCTTTCTTAGAAACATAGGAAGAATAAAATAAACGTTAGTCAGACTGTAGCTGATTCTGTGCCAAAGGACAGGAAATGTGTAGAAAAACATCAGACATTATTGAAGTCAAATGTAACTTTAAAGAACACGATTCATGGTGAGTCTGGAAGATGAATAAGGGTCAGGGGTCATAATTTGAGCAATTCATGCTACACTATGAAAATATTGAGCACTTTTATATTTATGTTTATTGTTTATTGACAAAGCCTTCCGGATGGAAAGTGAAACGTTTCAGAAAAAAGAAAGGAGGAAGAGGGCTGGCTCCAGAGAAGGGGCGTGTCAAAAACACCATCTTAGCACCAACATAACTGGTTTGTTCCACTTTGGAGTAAGCTGTTTGGGGGAAGAATCAGGTTTGTGTTGTGTTTCCTTGACTGATGAAGCCTTTTGGATGGAAGGTGAAACATTTCAGCAAAAAAAAATAAAATAAAACATACTGTCCTGATGACCTGGCTGAAAATTGTTTTGTTATGTTTATCGTGTTTCTGTTCTCAAACTGCAGTTTAGTGTTATAGTTTTAAAAGATGATTGCTCATTCTTTTATATGTATTTATGAATAATCAACGTTCTTTATTTTGAAAAAATAAAATAAAAAATCCATGTAGAAATCCAGAATCAAAATGGCACAAAATATTGCCATACTTTTTTTTTTTTTTTTGAACTGTGAGAATTTTTTTTAATAATTGTGAAAATCTGGACTCTTTTTTTTTTTTAGTTTCTGCAAAGTTCAACTTTCACGAGAAATTACCAAGAAAGAATATCAGAGAAAAAGCAGGAAACACTTCAGAGCAACTGTTACCTGAAGAAAAACCTGGAGATCTCACATCTGTTCTGAAAACAATGTGAGGAGTAGCCCTTGGATAGATTATTTGAGCTGCATGTATGGACATATTCATTCAACCTTTATTTATACAGGTTAATCCCATTGAGCCTCTGGGACTCATTTACAGGAGAGACCTGATTTTAACAAAGAGTGATGATAACAGTAGACAATCATAAAAAAACATACACACTGTGAAGAACAAATAAAAGAAAATGGTATTTAAAAAAATTAATTAAAAAAAACAGCTAGGTTGTAAAGTGATTTAGAATACTAAAAAACAGGAACGTGTCTGCATTGGTTTTTGCCAGGAACTTAGCGAATATATATTAATACAATCCTAAAATAATGGGCACACCTCACTTTCCTCCAGATACTGCAGCTGTTGTATTGCTCTGTCTCACACCCAGAAAACTCAGTCTTCTCATTTCCAGCTGTGATGTTATCACACGTGTTTTTGTTTTTGTTTTTTTTTTGTCAAGTAAAATGTTTGTGAAAGTGTAAGTCACGTTGTTTTTACATCGTAAACGGTGTTTTTCATTTTTCTGCACCCCCCACCTTTTTTTTCTTGAAAAGTAAAAACTATCTGAAACATTTACCTATTAAATTTCCATTACAAACGTTTCCTCGTTGGCAAACGTATTCCTGGAGTTGTCCAGTAACTGCTAACACCTCAAAACAGAGAGGCCTGTTAGCAACATGAATGGATACCATCACACTGGCATCCAAGAGAACACCGTTCCTGAGAAGAGCAACTTTCAGAGACAATTAGGGTAGTTTATCATTTTTGAAAGCACCATGGGTATCTTCACACAGCAGGAAAGAAAGTGAGCTATCTGCTGTCTTAGACAGGTGAAATTGATCAAACTTGTCTCTTTTGGTTTCAGAGTTGTTACTGTCAGTTTTATACCCTCCGCAACAACCTTACAATTGGTAAACTGTCATGTGCTGGCAAGTTCTAAAGGATTCTAATGATTGCAAGACACCAGAGGATGGTAAGTGGAGGAAATTTTCAATTTTTACACAAAATCCAGCTGTGCTTTGAGACAGAAGGTCCACAAATTTCTAGTAATGATAACTGAGGGTGGTGCAACATGAATACCTGAACTGATGAGAATATTGTAAAGAAAACACAAAGTCTGTGGAAGAATAAATATAAATCCAGGAGAATACAGGTAAGGAAGAACAAACGATATATGTGACAATTAGGAAACTCAAATATGTTTCTCAGAGGGGAAGAACACAATATCTGCTTAGAAAACCACAGCAGAGATGAGTGTTTTTGGTACTGGAATTGATCAGGGAATGCAAATTAACCTTAATATTTTAGAAAGATATTGAAGCAGGTAGGAATTAAACTGTGCATAAGAAGTTTTGTTTTTTGTTTTTTCTTGTGCTAGACAGTGCAGTGAAGGATCCTGTGAGTGGAGGGAGCAAATGTATCCACCACCAGGTGCAACTGCAATGTCAGGCCTTGGCCACTATACTGTAGATATATTTTTGAATACTCCAATAATTTAAGCACATTTTTAAACAAAATAAAAACTATAAAGCATAGTTTCTTCAAGTAATAAAGGTAGCTGGTTTAAGTATATACAGTATACACAGTATATATATATATTGGACTTTGAAGTGGCAACCTCATTTTCGAATATAACCTTTCTTACACCTACATGCAGTCACACACTAAAAAAGAAGTTGGCCCCTTGCTAAATTTTCAAGTTATCCAACTCACAAAGTTTATATATATATATAACTGGAGGCCATCTTGGATTTTGATCTGGCAACCCAATTTTCCAAAGTAATCTTTCTTATGGCTCAAAGGTCCCATACACCAAAATTGAAGTTGCTACCTCACTTATCTAAAAAAGTTAAGTCAAGTCCTCTGGATGGGTTCAAAAAACAAATAAATTGTAGAAATGTTTCATCTTTCATCCAAAAGACTTCTTCAGTCTCATACCTCACTTATTTTTCAAGTTTTGGTGTCCACAACATGCACAGACGGATGGACGGAGAACATTTTCAATTCTCACTTTTCGATCAGCGACGGGGAGGAAGTAAAACAACGAGCAGCTTTGGATGTTATCAGTCCATTAAATGGCCGTTATTAGCTGTTATCATCCCCATATGTAGCAGTCAAACTGTCCCACCTACCTCCTAGTAGGTTCAAAGGTACGTTATTATCGTTATTATTACTGATAATGGGAAGCATTGCAAGGGGGTAAACCAGAAAGTGTCTTTTTTGTTTTTTTCCAGCTTATGTAACCCTTTTCCTAAACGTAAGCTTACACCTGACCCAGAGGACTGACCCTAAACTTAACCCCCTTACCCTTATGCCTGAACCTAACCAAGACCCTTTACTCTAAACCTAACCACGTGAAGCTAGAGGTTGAACAGTATATAATTTTTAAACTCGACATTAACATAATAAAACCAGAGTAGAACTCGAGTATTTGATGACGTCATAGATCTCAAGATACAAAAATAAATAAATAAATAAAACCGCAAAAAAAAGGTAATTATTTACAAAAAAAAAGACCAACAAAACATTGGGAGCGTATATTATGCTCCTACCATTTATCATACTGCAAATAAGTCACAGGAAAAACCAAACTATTAGTTATTATTATTTAGCTGCAAAAGTGAAGAAACATGCAGCACGTCAAAAACGAAACTTAAACCGAAACTGGTTCTGGTTCGGTGGATTGTACCCGGTGTTACACCATACTCTGTGACCTGCAACAGTGCAACACCGCCCCCTACGGTCATACGTGGTCACATAATGACGTCACTACGGATACCCGACGTTACATTTTTAACCTCTAGATGTCCTAGCAATCGATGTGTAGATTACTCGAGTACTCTGTTAATGCCCTACGTGAAGCTATTATGAGCATTTTTTTTTATTATGAACATACTAGTAATACATAAAAGCAAGCAAAAGTAAAACATAATGTACTCATATGCATCTCTCTCTTCACCTGAGCAGGTCATGTCTGTTTTTCTTCCTTATCATTTCATATTTATAGTCCAGTACTTTGAGCATGCCTCACCTGTTTTCTTCCCAACTTCAACACCACTACTCTGTCCCTCGCAAAACCCATTTTCCTCAGATAGATCTGAACTTGCATCCAGTACATCAGCTCTGCAATTTTTCTGTCTCCATCACTTTCATCACCTTCTGTTAACACCATTTTTCCCCCTTCCTGTTATTTTTCATACTTTTATACACATGCGTGGCTCAGAAAAAGGAATAGATGTGTTGAAATAAAGGGGAAAGTGAAATATATTCCTCCTAATGGAAGTAGAAAGGTGGAAAGTCTGCTCAAACATTACTGCCACACTATCAAAGCCAGAAAAAGACAAGCAGTAAGGATGGAGGAGGACCAACACATCATCCTATGAGCCATCAAAAGCTTCAAAACATGTGGCACTTGGGGTCTCACTTTGGAAAAACATTCTAAAATTAAAAATATGATTCATTTTTCACCCTTATGGCCAGGTATCAAGAATGACCAGGAAATCAATCTACAAAGCAAAAAATATCCTAGTGACTCATTACCGTGATGAAATATTCACCTACATTAAAAAAAAAAAATTACATAAGATAACTGAATAAAACAAGATGCACCAGAGCTGATCACACAGCTCATCATTAACATGATTGTAGTTTAAAGATAATCAGCTGCGTTGCTGAATTCATTTGGCTGACTAATATCAACATAATTTTCAAAATAATAATGTATTTTTTATGTATCTCTTTATTTTTAACTGTGTTTTTATTGTAGTTTATTGCTGTCATTGTTTACTGTCATTGTTGTCTGTCTGTCTGGAACAGGTCTCTCTTGTAAATGAGTCCTTGTGGCTCAATGAGACTAACCAGTATAAATAAAGGTTGAATGAATGGAAAATCTTCCTAAAACACTATATTGTGTGTGAAACAAAAATACAGATTTAGTCATTGTGTCTATGGCACAACCATATGTAGGGTTTTCAGTTCTTTGCACAGGTTCATGGTTCCAGAGGCGGTACCAATAAGCAACAGCTGACAGTCATCCCACTAATTACCACAAGGAATATAAGAGGCTGCAGAAGTGCTTCCTTCATTGTTGGAGCATTACTTACCTTCTGGTACTTGTGCTTTTGGCCTCCTTGTGCAATCCTCTAGACCTAAGTAACCTTGTGTTCTCCTCGCATTCTCATAGAACCTGGTTCCTGCACCTCAGGTTGTACTGAATGTCCTTGAACCTTCAACTCCTGCACCTACCTGTACGTCACGAGTCTTCATTCGCCTTCCTACCATTTACCTCCATATCCCACCTGTACGCCTCTCTGATGGACCTCCTGGATCTGGATACCTCCACCTCCCTCTCTACACTGCCCTCCAACCAACGACCTGCAAGATAAACACCAAGCTTCAATATCTTCTACTCCTCTCAAGTCCCAGACCTCTCTCCTTCCCTTCCAGAGTTTCCAGGGTCTTAATCCTGTACATGTTTTTGACGGTTAAACTATAAATAAATATCTTTATATCCTTATAAGGGTTTTTGAGTCTGCTATCATCAGTCTGTTCTACCTGGTACACACCTCCATTGTGACACCATAAATAAATATATAATTTTATGAATTTAAGTCAAGTCACGTTTATTTATATAGCACATTTAAAACAGTAACTGTTATCCAAGTGCTTACCAAAAAAGATCACAGCATCAAATATTAATAACAACATATTACAGCAACATGAATAAAAGCATAAAAACATTAATTATAATGAGAAACAATGAACTACTACATCAAATCACCCTGCGTTAAATGTCAGGGAGTAAAAGCAAAATGGATGAACACAATCATCAACAACAAAATACCAAATGAGATCACACTGTGTTAAATGCCAATGAGAACAGATGTGTTTTGAGGAGAGATTTAAAAATAGAGACTGAGGTGGCCTGTCGAATGTTGATGGGCAGATTATTCCAGAGTTTAGGGCCCATGACTGAAAACGCCCGATCTCCTCTGAGCTTCAGCCTGGTTTTTGGTACGGCCAAAAACAGCTGGTCTGATGATCTCAAGGCCCGAGAAGGAGTAAGTAGTAGCAGTAGGATTGGCTGTGTGACGGTGCTTCTCCGATTCTTGTCTCTTTCCTTGTCTTTGTTAGTTTTGTTTCTTTAAGATGTGGTTGGCTGCAAATCCCACACATCCAGGCTTCATCAGCCTTTACAGGAAATTAACCCTATATTCAGCACCAGTCACATCCAGTTTGTCCTTTACCCTATGTGAATCTCTACAAGCCCGTGTTGTAGAAAAACAACCAGGTATGGATTTGACCAAATTTGATGACACAAAGTTTCAGGGAGAAATGGAAGACAGCAAGCAAACATTGCAAGTACAGAACTTCTGATACTTCTGATACCTTGGTTCCGATCTGGTTCTCCCTTCCTGACCAAAAAAAGTTTGTTTTGTAGAAACCCATCAGGGACCCCCTCCCTCCCCTTCTTGTTATTGGAACAAACCCACAGCAGACAAAAAAACACAGAGGAAGTCGTTGGAGGTAAACGTTTCTCAAGGATTCTTACGGGTGAGGAGGGCTAAGTGCGTGTGTCCAGCTTCTAAAGGTGCCTGATTCACAAACGGTGATACCAAAGCATTCACAATGACCTTAAAGTAATAAAAGGGTATAAAGTGTATTAATATATGAAAAATAATATTGACAGTATCAGAAAGCAGATCAATAAATATTATATTCCTTTCACAGCCTGTCTGCCTAGTTCATTGTTTGAGAAAACCTGGATGGATGTTCATTGGCTACACACCTGCCAACTCTGCCTCCACAGCACCGACTCCAGCCAACCTTGTTGCATCATGCTTCAATGTCTTTTTGAACATCTTCCAACAATAAAGGAAAAGAGTCCAAGCAACATTGAATGTTTTTTTTTCCATGACACTAGATCATCATGGACAATCTACCTCTCAACCTGTAGACCTGAATGTGGAAACAGAAGTGAACACAACACAGGGTGGCAAATCAAAGTTTGGGGAAATTACAATATCTGGTTAAAATATTCACTCAAATTGACAGTAATGTCTGTAGTGTCACCATATCACATTGGACATTCTGTTAGAACTCCGAGTATGTCATAGGAAAAATTCTTAGATATTGCCACACCAAAATTTACCTCAGTATTTATATAACTGAGTTTTAGTTATTTTTGTGTTTAGGGGTCAGTGGACTTGGGCAACCATTTTGAACCGGGTTAAATGTACAACCAAGGACTACTTACTGGAAGCTTCATTAAAATTAATTCAGCATATCATGAGATATTTTTTTCTAAAAGACAAATAAACAAAAAACACAGACACAGGCAATTACATTATTGTCCCCCTTTTCTAGGAAATAATAACCTCTGTTAGTATGCAAACCAAATTTACTGGTAAAAAATAAATAAATACATAAAAAGCTATTGCAATAACCTTGAATTCTTGATTTTCTTACAAAAAATGTAGGAAAAAAGGGTCATAAATGACAAAGGTGGAGGTTGTGTCAGAGATTCATTTTGTCATTGTCATTCGCACCTCATGTGGTGCATGTGGTGGAGCGAAATTATGTACATTATGAAATTATTATGAATGTATGTGTCAGTATGCCATGTTAGAATTTAAAAATACGAGATACAACAGAGACAAATTGAAGTAGTAGTGAGTTGTAAAATGGGGCTCTTTTATGTTGTCTCCATAGTAACCGAAGATAAAATGGTAAGGGGCTGACATTGTTCCATTTCTGTTTTTATACTATTTTACACCTCCTCTTTTCCCATCCATGCTGGTGCCCCGCCACATGGCGCCTGTCGCACATCTCACAGTGGCTGCCTCTCACAGTGGGGTGACGCTAACACACCAGTAAAATACATCTCAGCTCGTGTCATTTGCTGCCCGAGCCAACTGAGCCACCAGGTGTCTGCGTTTCATTATGACTGACTCAAAGACAGACACTCAATGAAGGAGTCACTGAGTGAAACCACCTGCCTGACATCCACCTGGGTTTGCGGGCAGATTGATTCACGTTAAACGTTGGTGTCAGTAGTGGATATTAGGATGAATTGATTCAACCACAACCAGAACTGGTTAGCTATATTTATTGCTGACAGCCACAGATGAAGTGGTGATAATGTTTTTTGTGTGTTTTTTTTCCAGTATCAGTGTGCTTTCCTTTGTCTGTCCCATTAGCAAAATATCGTACAAACCAGTGGACAATTTTAAATGAAACTCTCAAAGTAATCATTGGATGTACATGGAGAGCTTTAACTTAGAAAGCACAAAAAAAAATGACAATAACTCAGCCAATTTTAGAAACATTGAACTCAAAGTTGGTGTGGTAGTAGCTGAGATTCATCCACAACACGTACTGTAAGTGACATGATTCTGCTGTTCAGCTGAATCCACGTGCAGGAAGGCAATGGGAGACTCAGAGTAAAATAAGTATCTAAATTTATTACAAACAAAACACTGATGGGGCAGCAAATAACTCACTTACAGGGAGATGACAGATGAGCAGAAACATGAAGCCTTGGGAAAGATAATGCCCGGACACAGGAGGAATGAAAAGACACAGACTTTATACAGAAACTAAGGAGACAAAATGACAAACACCTGAGGTGATTAGAAATGGATACAGGTGTGACAGGGGCTGAACACAAGGAAGGGAGTGCAGAAAAACAGAACATGCAGAAACCCCACAGTAAGCACTAACAGATCAAGCTAGGCCTGTTCTGACATTCACTAATGAAATACTTTGTGCGATGTTAGCAAAGTATGAACTGAACCACTCGACAGATTTTAATGTGACTTTAAGATTGTAATTGCTGAATGTACCTACAAACTGATATCACTTTGTCGTCAACTGCACACAACAGCTACTTCAGTCAGTTTTACAGATACTGACCTAAAATGTTGTGCTAAAAACTTGTGCATTACCCGTTATTGAACTTTATGTTGTTGTTGTTGTTGTTGAAGCAGATAGTCTTTCCCGTGATAGTCTTTAAGTGCTAACTGTTCTTTTGAGATTTTTTACATGTTTTTCAGGTACACCTGCACCTACACTGACCTGCCATTCTGTGTTTGTTTCGTCTTCCTGTCCTCTCAAACCCAGCCAGATGAAGCAGATGTCCACTTGTCCTGAGTCTTTTTCTGCTGGAGGTTTCTTCCTTTTAAAATAAAGAAAAAAAAAAAAAAAAAAAAAAAAGATTTTCCTTTCCACTGTTGCCATTGGGCTTGCTCAGGATGGGAGACTGAGACAAAGTACAGATTCAACTTGTCTGCTGGTTTCCTTATATAGGGAACTTTACTAATTGGCTTTTCCATGTACATATGTGAATGTTCCTGCAAAGTGCCCTGAGACAACTTTGTTGTGATATAGCGCTATATAAATAAACTGAATTGAATTGAATAAAGTAATTTACGAACAGAACATCTGTTCCTTCTCATCATAACATGGTTTTAGTCTAAAGCGCTTGTGTGACAAGCCGCAGGCGATATGCATTCCTTCATCAAAAGCTGGTGCCTTAATTTAAAAGAAAAAAAATTGATAATATCTTGTTGGAGAAAATTTCTTAACAGTTTTCACCCAAAAGAACCACACTCAATGGGAGAAGTGTTTTAATTGTCATTTATACTTGCAAGGTCAGTTTCCAGGAAATGTTACATACATATACATGCTGTATATAACATAATGTACTACATGAAATCCAGTCACAGAAAAAAGTCATGAGCCACGTTATCTGCTCGCTTTTATACTCAGTTGAGTTCAGAGTTCACAAGGTGTACTTGAAGCAAGCTGCAGCCTTCTTAAACAGCACCTTCCATCTACCCAAATATATGGTTCATGGGCAGGAATAAGATGTAGTCTCAGGTGACAGTTTCGGCGTGTGTTGGGCTTGTTCTCATTCATTCATTCAACCTTTTATTTATACAGGTTAGTCTCATTGAGCCGCAAAGACTCATTTTCAGGAGACTGTGTAAAACGCTAAAAACAGGAACATGTCTGTATTGGTTTTTGCCATGAACAGTTGTTTAAAATCCCATAGAGAGGTCAAGGTGGAGAGCTTCAGATCATTTTGTAAGATGTTCCAGAAAACAGGAGCAGAGTTAAAGAAGACCCTTTTGCCTAGTTCGGTCCGCACTGAGGGAACACTGCAAGTTATTATGTCCTGAGAGCGCACGCTGTAGCTGCACTCACATGGCATGTAGGAGATGTATGAAGGCAGCAGACCAAGAAGTGATTTAAAGATGAAAATGTACCAGTGACAGAGTCTGTGTGACATTAATGATGACCAGTTAACCAGTGAATATAGGGGGCAGTGATGGGTATGGTAGTTACAGCCAGTTATGAATCTTAGTGCACCGTGATAGACAGTGTCCAACATCTGCAAGGTGTTTTCAAGAGCATTCGTGTAAATGTCACTGTAGTCAATCGAGCGGGGTGATGTAGCAGTTACAAGGTGTTTCCTAGAGTTCAGCATTAGACAGGATTGATTTCTAAAAAAAGACACCCAGTTTTACTTTCAATTTATTTACCATGTTTTCAACATGAGGCTTAAAAGAGAGATGTGAATCAACCAAAATACCAAAGTATGGTAATTCTTATGGCAAAGAGGAAGAATGTTCTCAACCATAATAATAAAAATATCCATTATCTTTGACCAAAACTTCTGACATAGCTATAGTTAAATATCAAACAGTTTCAGACAAACCTGAAAATGGCCGTGCACTCACAAAACTAAGACAGCAGGCGTGATAATAATAGTTTGTAATCAAGTCAACTCAGTATTTAGCTGTGTTTCATTTTGACTTCTGCATAAGACCAACAGATGTGTTTTAATGAAGACACCTCACAGTAAGAGATAAAAACACACTTTCCCCTCTGTTTTATCTTAGTTTGGATACACACTGATAGATCTCATCAAGTTTAGTTTAACAAATTAAAACACAGAGTTACACTCTTTTCTCAGCCCAAATCTTACAGGAATTGTGTGAAAGCTTAAAAAGTCTGGCATTTAATAAAAAGAATAATTAAAAAAAACACAAAATTTGTATGTACTGAAGCAAAGCCAGTAATTGGTGCTAAGCTTTGTAAAAACACGTAGTGCCTCTGCACATTTGACAGAAAATAGCAGGGGACTGCTGTAATTTGAGGCTTTATGTGAATGGACAGCAGAGAAACCTGTGCAACTAATGCCGCATGCTGATTTTTGTCCCAGTGTAGAGTTGATCTGTGTCACTGTGCAGGATCCTCACAGCTCACATCTTAAGATACTGCCTAAAAAGACCCAACATCAGTGGGCTAGTTATCTCTTTATAGTTTGAACATCTGCGTCAGAGGAAGAGAAAGGACTTTGTTAGTCATAAGTAATGTTAGGGTTTTTTTTTTTTTTCATTTTGATTAACATGGCTATATACAATGTTATTTTTAATCTGTGTCAACATGTATGATGGTTATCTGTGTAATTGCTAGTGTGTGATTGTGTCTTCGTTTGCCTGTTGGAAAATACATTGCGTCCCAAAAGTATTTGCAGCGCTTCATTATTTTCACATTTTATTATATTACAGCCTTTTTCCAAATTATATTGCATTAAAATTCTAGACAGAATATCCCATTATGACAATGTGGAAAAAAGGTTGCTTTTTTTATTTTTGCAGTTACTAAAAATAGAAAACTAAGAAATCACATTTACGTAAGTAATCACAGCCGTTTTTTGCAGCTGGATGTTCCACTCCCGACCTGAATGCTCACGCAGAGCTCAGCTGAACAGAGAAAGGAAGGAATCAGTTAATAAAGTGATTTTGTTCATTTTGTTCACTCAAAAGATTTGTGCATTTGAACGAATCGGTCGTGAACAACACAACACTAGAAGCGAGTAATTAATGTGAGGAAACCCACCAACATCCCAGAGTTGAAGCTGTTCTGTACTGAGGAATGGACTAAAGTTCCTCTAAGCTGGTGAGCAGGACTGATCAACAGTTACCAGAAACGTTTAGTTGCAATTATGGCTCCATGGAGGGGTGTGGGTGGTGTGTGTGTGTCTGTGTGTGTCCGGGGGGGGGGGGGGGGTACTGAAAGCTAAGGTTCACATACTTGTGCCGCTCACAAATGTGTAATATTGGATCATTTAAAATATGTTAAATATTATACATGAATATTGAATATTAAAAAATATATATATATAATAATATTTTACATGGTCATTTATTTGAAGAAAATAATTCAACCTTTATTTATACAGGTAAATCCCATTGAGCCTCATGGACTCATTTACAAGAGAGACCTGTTAAAGAAATCATGTCTCTCTTGTAAATGAATCCCCGAGGCTCAATGGGATTAACCTGTATAAATAAAGGTTGAATGAATTTTCCTCAAATAAATGACCATGTATAATATTTATGTCTCATTTGTTTAATTGGGTTCTCTTTATCTACTGTACTTTTAAGAAGTTTATGAAAGTCTGATGATGTTTTAGGTCCTATTTATTCAAACATATAGAAAACTCTAAAAAGGTTCACAAGCTTTCAAGCACCACCGCCCATACAAATATTGTTTCATGATTTTTTTTTTTTTTTTTTCAAAATTGGTCCATTGGTTTATGAGGTATTGTGCCAAAGGTCAGGGCTGACTCCAAAAGTAAATGGCAAAATGTGTAACAAGCACATAGTACAATCTGTTAGCACTCAGAATATGTGTTGGGGATCAGTCTCAGCTATGGTCATCCAAAATTTTAGGTCCATCCATTCATCCATCCATTATTGTCGTTTGTTTCTTCCTTTTCGTGTCACCGGGGTCAATGGTGCCCATATCCAGCAGTCACTGTGCGAGAGGTGGGGGACACCCTGGACATATTGCAAGTCCATCACAGGGACACAGAGACAAACAGCATTTCAGACTCTCACTTGCACCTATAGAGTTATCACTTAGACTAACATGCATGTCTTCTTGCCTGTGGGTAGAAATTGTAGGTTATGGTCCTCGGAGTACCTGAAGCAAACCTATGCATGCACGGAGAGAACATGCAAACTCCACCCAGAAAAGTCCCTCACCAGGATTTGATCCAGCAACCTTCTTGCTGAGAGACAACTGCTCTAGCAGCTGTAGCCATTTTTGTGTTTTTTGTCTCAGCTGCCTGTGGCAGTCCTCGTGAATCAGTCTGACACATCAAAGTTAATCAGTTGTACTTGTGCATCCAGTGACTTTTTCTCAACGTTAATTTTTATTTTTATTTTTTTTTAATCCATCAAGTGGTTTATAAAGTGTTTTGGTAACAGACAGAGGAACACACACTGACATGAGCAAAAACATCATCGTCCACCTTTTGTCTTTCAATAAAATAAAATGACAATATTATTTTGTGTTTGACAGGAAACAGCTGAGGATGTTCCTTGGTGTTAAATAATTAATTTGTTGTTGCACGAACATGAGAACATTTTTGAGACTTACAGTAAATACACATTTAATAAAATACAGCTATATGATATATCCCAGGACATCCTTGTAAAATAGATTACTAATCTCAACGGATTTCTTCCTGGTAAAATACATGTTTAATCAATTTAATTAAATGATGATGTACATCCTACTGAAAGATATGATAGTAATCAATTTAACAAAAGCTTTCAACAACTTTTGTCTTAGTTTTAATTTTATGAATTCATAACAAAACGTTTTGAGCTAAAATATGTTTTAAACTTGGAGCAGCACTTTCTTCTGTTTGTATTTCTGTCTAACTTCTGAGCAGGAGTGCTGCGCTGTGTGGACTTTTTGAGAGTTTTCACAGGAAAGAAGCTGCCTGCTGCGCCTGAAACGCCACTTAGGATAATTAGATTAAACTAGAACAGCTGAAGGTGCGATGGCAAAGCAACAAGCAGAAAAACGGAACTAGAGAGCTCAGCAAAGCAGAAAGTATCTGAAGATTACTGGCAGTATTCTTGGTGGGACCACTTTCACATTGCTTTTTTTTTTTATTCATCAAACAGATTACCAGAAAAAAAAAAGTTCTTCACAGCTACTTTAAAAAAAAGAAAAACTTGTATAAGACAGGTTTTTCTGATGCTGAAGTTGTATTGAATTAAGAACAGAGGGGGGTTCCCCCCTCCAGAGAAATGTGAAACAAAGCAAGAAGGTAGAAAATTAGGTTCTTCAAGTTCCTTTCAGTTCATATCACTTGCATTTTTTTTTTTTTTTTTGGTTTGTTTGTTTTTTCTTATCTGAGGCCAATTCTTCAGGTACCAGGATATGAGGACAGACAGAAAGTGGGTTACTTCCTCAGTCTGACTGAGGAAGTCTTTCGGATGAAAGACGAAACGTTTCTACATCTTTTTGTTGCTGTTGTTGTTTTGCTTTGTTTTTGTTTTTTTGAATGTCCAGAGGACCAGATTTAACTTTTTTAGATCCACCCAGAAAGGCTCCTGGACCGGGATTAGAACCGGGGCAACCTGCTCGCTGAGAGGCAGCAGCTCTACCAACTGTGCCACCGTGCTGCCTGTTCATTTACTAATGTAAATGGCTGGTGGCAAAGTAATTACAATAATCCAAGGAGGTGATAATTGCTGTGACAACTTTATGTTGTAGTAACCTCAAATTCTTGCTTGTTGTTAACACAAATAAACTGAACTAAAAAATAAAATCATGTTTTCTAACTAACCAATTACATCTGGTTTTTTGGGATTCTGTGTTTTTGTTCTCCTGCACTCCCGTGTTTCTCTTCCTTGTTTAGCTCTCGTCACACTTGTCTTTACTTCCAAACACCCCAGGTGTTTGTCATCATGTCTAGTTAAGTGTTTAAAGTCCATATCTCTTCATTCCTTTATTGTCCGTGCATTGTCCTGGTATCCTGGTATGGCTGTCATGTTCTGTTCCATCCTGTCGTCACCTCCCTAAATATTTCTTTTTCTTTTTTTTTTTTGTTTACCCTTTATTTACACAGGTAGTCTCATTGAGCCACGAGAACTCATTTTCAAGAGACCTGTTTAGGGAGCAGATGGGGGTTAAGGACCTTGCTCATGGGCCCAGAGTGGGGCGAATGAGGGTGGGAGCAGGTGTGGGTGCTTCACATACCCAACCCACATTTTTGATGTTGTCGGTACCGGGGCTTGAACCAGCGATCTTCCAATCACAGGCCTGTCTTCTCTAACTTCTGTGCCACCACTCCCTCAATAATAATAAAAGTAAATAATAAACATTATAATACAAAATTATAATAAAAATAATAATAATAATATAAAAATAATAATAGTAAAAGTAAATAGTGTTTATATATATATATATATATATATATATATATATATATATATATATATGAATGTTTCTGTTCAGCTGTGGTCACTACTGTTGTGACTTGGCACTATATAAATTAACTTATTGGAATTGAATTTAAAAGTATGTTTTGCTGCTCCATCAGCATTTTGTTTTGTTTATGAAATAAACTTTGTTACTTATTTTTAAACTGGCAGTCTCCTGTATTTCTGCCTGCATGTGGGTTTAACATTTATAAAGCTGAACATGTCAGGTTTATTGTTACTTCCTCTTTTCCTTGGCTGAGTGGGGTCCTAACATATGCAGAAAAAAACGAGACTTTTAATTTATCAAATGATGTTCAGAGCTGAAACTAAATATACTTCTAAGGGGTTGTAAGAGATCTTTAGTATGGCTAAACTGGAGATGCTCAGATAAATTACAAGAACAAGTCGGTGGATTTTGGCTTGGCTGGAGGTATACCGGTACTTACTGAAACTGAACGGGTAAACGTGGAGTTTTGCATTCCTGCTAATGATGGCTAATTAGTGTTGGTGACAGCTCATCTCTCACAGAAAGCCTGGACTTCAGGAACATCTGAAAAACGACAGAAAATATGATGAATGTGCAGTCAAGCGAGCCTACCCGAAACAACATAACCTCATTCTACTAGAATAAATATTACAAATTAACTTGTGAATATATATAAAACAACAGTTCTGCCATGAAAAGATATGGAAATACACAATAACCCATATTCTGTATTTTCAAGTCTATTCTTCAATAATAAAAAATGTGCAGAAAATATGAAATGCTTGACGAATCTGACTTTTTATCCAATCACTACATACATATATGCATGTATAATATACATATATGTATACATATCTGTAGGCCTATGCAAAAATAGGTTACATTTGTTTACTTATAATATAACAGAAAACAGTTTGACAAAGAAAGCAATAAGAAAAAATTACCACTTTGACTTCTACATTACTTAATACAACAAACATTAGTTTGACTTAGCACATACAGGTGCAGCACTGATAGTCATTCACCAACACAGGAATTAATTTCTTACTAAACAGGGTTGAGGTGGCAGAGATATTGACACATGCTGTGGCAAAAAGACAAGGTGAAACTGGAAAACCAGTCTTGGCAATTTTGTAAAACTGATATCAAGCAGCAACTTTCAAGAGGCGAGATAATTATCCAGCTATAACTTTGACAGCATACAGTGCATGCTGGAAAGATAATGAGGGTAAAATTCACAGTCACCGTGGAGTACCAGCTTATGCCAGGATCAGCGAGTTTTATCAGCTAAAGGTCAGTTTGACCTGGCATCAGAATGTGGTCAAACATACTTTACATGACATTTCTTCAGCATGTAAAGACGTCATAAATATATATATATATATATATATATATATATATATATATATATATATA
>NC_056503.1:25553586-25574602 GCF_014905685.2 Nematolebias whitei | reverse complement strand
ATATATATATATATATATATATATATATATATATATATATATATATATATATATATATATATATATATATATATTTCCCCATCAACAGTTTTCAAGAGCTCAGCAGCATACAGTATTTTGTCATTGCTGTGGCTCACTCGTAGAGATCCTGCGGTCTTTTGCTGTTACTGGCTTCTGCAGTCCTGAGTGGCAGGGCAAAGCTAGTCTTTCACACCTGTTCCTAATCCACTTCTAATGAGGATTGCTGTTCTTAAGCTCCTGTGGGACAGCAGTTTGAGGCTGGATCGTTGAAGCCTCTGGGTAACATTGAACAGCCTCTGCTAGTGACTACGTTTTCTTGAGTTACTAACATGTTTTACTCCTTGTGTTTTCTCCTAATGAAAACTCACCTTCCTTCGAGTCTCCTTGTGATTGCTTCATCTATCCGAGTCTCCAGAATCACCTGTGGCCAACTATACCCCATGACATCAAAGTTCATGCTCAATAATCCAGGTTAAATATCCAACAAAGTTCAGTCAGGTCATCTGGACGGATAACCTTCTCATCACCAGCAAACTGGTTGTCCCACTATGTGAGTGTGCTGCTTGTGGGACTGAGTTTGTCACGGCTCCTCAGACTGATGAAGTCCTTTGGATGCAGGATGAAATGTCTCAACAAAAAAAGAAACTGTCCAGATGACCTGACTGAACTTTGTTGGATATACCCCATGATAATTCCACCGGGTTTCCGTCCCGTCTTTCTCCTACAAACCAGATACCTGGCTCACCCCTCACCTGGGATCTCCACCCTCCAAGCTGTTCTCTGCTCCAAGAGCTGTAAGAAATAGATCCAAAGGCTATCAATGAAAGCCTCTTGTTTCCAACAGATCCTTATACTTACCGTAATGTCACTCTTTGTGTCAGATAATTCTCCTGTGTAAATACCACTACTCTACAATAAATTATTATTTTGTTGTTGTTGGACTCTGTCAGTCTGCCTACTCTGGAGTTAAAACTAATCTGAATGTGATACTCTGCTCACCATGTTGAGTGCAAGATCTCTGACTGGCTGAGGCACAAGCGTCATTAACCTTCACAACCCTTGGGTTACACCCAAGATGGTTCTCAAATTCTGTGTAATTTTTATTTTTTTCTAAGTTAATGATTTACAAACTATATGGAAGGCTTTCCCTGCCCTGTGTTCCAAAGGCTCACAGCAGATAATTACTGTTCGATAAGGACTTTAAAAAGCTTTCAAAAGACAAGGCAGAGACACAGTAAAACCTTGATGTCACTGAAAGTAAATTATGATGCTGTGCTAAGCCGTGGAAACATTCAAGTATCACAGAACATACAGGTATTACAAAATCCCACTTTTAAATAGATTCTAAACAGCTAAAGGGATTTGTTTGTCATTATGTTACCTTCCTGTTTGTTTTTAATTTAAAAAATGTGCTGTTGCTAAAGTATTACACTATTCCCTGCCCTTTAACAAAACCCATATTTAAATGACCCGCACCCCCAGATATATTTTGCTCTTTTCCCTACACTTCAAAACAGCTTGGGTTGAGTTCATGATCGACTCATGCCATTCCAGTTCATTATGCAGTTGCTGTTGTTTCCAAGAGCAATATTTTTTTTTTCCTGTGCAACAGATGAAACACACAGCAGATGAAAGAGAAGGAACTGATTAGGGAGGGGTAGAGACAAGGTGAGGGAAAGTACATGAAATGAGGGAGTGCAAAGAGGATGCTAATAAGATGTCAACTGTGTCTATTCTGTCATTTCTGTGCAGATACATAACAATGTATGCATTTTAGGATTTGGGCATTTTTCACTTTGACTTACCTTTTTATTATTTTCTCCTAAATATGTCTATAATCAGAATCATAATAAACTTTATTATCACTGCACTGTCATGAACCAGAGGCCGGATCGCAAACAACAACAACAACCACTGAGAGGGTTAAAAGATTTATTGTGAACTAAAGTAAACTCTGGAGTTGGTCCGGTTCTGGGCTGGTTCCGATCCTCTGATTGGGTAGTGTTGTAGTGGCGGGCTGCCAGTAGAAGTAGACTGATGTTTAGGTCCACTGGAACGGAGTCCAACAGGCGTGAAGTCAGTTGTTCAGCAGAAGTATCCAGTACGTGATCCAAAGAGAGAGTCAAAAAAACAAGAGCATGAGTCGGTACCTGATCAGATGAGCAAAAGCAGACGAGGGCTGAGGCAAAAGCGTGGTCGTGGTCAAGGCAAGGGTCATGAACGTGATGAGTCAATCAATGGAATGCTGGAAGGTCTACTGCTGATGAGACAGGATAGAGAATCTGGCCCAGACTGAGAGGAATGAGTGAGCTTAAGTACTGACTGGACCAGGTGGTGGAGCTGTGGGATAATGAGCGGTGACAGGTGACATGAGTTGAGTGATTACTGAGTGTGCAGCATGACAGAGGAGCTGACAGAGAGCAGAGCTATGACACTGCACAACGTTAACATGTACATACAGTTGTCCGAAAGATGGATGTAGTGCACAAAGCTGCTGCTAATTAGCGCGGCCTTCTTATTCTTCCTCAGAATAATATTTTTGCTTAGATGAGAAAAGGGAAGAAAACACGAGGAAAGACGGTATATAAAAAAAAGATCTCTCACACCTCGTCCTAGTCAGGGCACGATTTGAGGCATCAAAAAAAAAAAAACTGCCACAGCATAACACATAAATAGACATGAAACATGTACATATAGGCATATAATGTTGTATTATTTTTATTTAACAGTGTCCTCTGGTATAATTTCATCTAAATGTCTATGTTCTTTTGTTACTCTTCTAAATGTGCAATTTTAAGGTAAATAAAAAAAAAAGTGCGTTAGTTTTCATAAAACAGTTGTCGTCAACTGGAGGTTACAGAAATGACAATGTGGGGTTAAAATAAAAAATAAATGTTCAATACAAAAAATGGTGAGGTTCCTTTGGGAGTGATAAGGATGGATAAGATTAGGAATGAGATCATCAGAGGTACAGCACAGGCTGAACAACTGGGAGATAAAGTTAGAGAGGCCAGACTGAGATGGTTTGAACATGTCCAGAGGAGTTACAGTGGGTATACTGGTAGAAGGATGTTAGAAATGCAGCTGCCAGGAGAAAGACAAAGAGGATATATATGGATGAAGTTAGAGAGGACATGGAGGTAGTTGAAAAGAGAACAGAGGATGCAGAGGAAAGAGAGAGATGGAGGAGGATGACTTGCTGTGGTGATCCCTGAGGAGAGAAAAACTGAAACAAGAAGTCTTAAACCCTAAAGTGTTTTTAAATTTGAAGATCCAAGTATCAGGTTCTAACCTGCAAATGGAAGTTCCACACATCCATCCATTATCTTCCACTTGTTCCAAAGTCAGGTTGCAGGTAAATGGAAGTAAAAAACAAAAAAAACATGTAGATATGTGCACTTGAACAACATGTTAATAAAATGTGTACTGCTATAATACCTAAACGTTTATTTTCTCTAGTTTTGTCTCTGAGCAACAATACAATATATTGTTATTTTTCATTCCCTGAAGGAACCCAAGTTGTTCATTTAACTGTTTAGTCTCTTTTATACTGTGTTTCAGTGCATTGAGATAAAAATATCGAGGTAAACCATGAAGCAGGCTCTCAATAAATTTGTTACGGGTTAAAAATGCAACAGTCCTATGAACAAAACGTCAACATAAACTGAAGCTTTCCTGCTCGTTGTCAAAGAGTTTTGATCGACAGCAAGCTTTTAACTTCTCCATTTGAGTGTTCACCACCTCTTGCTGTATGCATGTGTATAACTCTGTACATTTATTACAAAGTAGTATAAGTGAGTGCAGAGAATGCAGTGTCCAATTCAATGTATATGTGAGTATACAAGATTTACAGCACTTCTGCAGTGTGCTATGACAGCTCGGTTTAACTGGACTGACGCATTGACAAACATATCGAGTCTTTCTCCAGAGGGAACGTTATGATTAGTCCAGCTCAAAGTTTATTACACTACATCAGGGGTGCCCAACCTTTTTTGAACCAAGAGCTACTTTTGAAGTCAGCAATTTGCCGAGAGCTACTCGTCCAGTCTCATTATCAACAAACATAATTTTTCATCAATCCCTACTCCTCACTTCTTTAAAGTAAATAAAACAGAACGTGATGTGTCTATAGGAGACAACTTTTTATGCAAGCTGTATAAAATAAATGTGTCTCTACCTTAGTGGGACTTCTGACACTGAGAGGAGGAGGCCAGGGTCTCATAAGATGGGCAGTATGAGGTGGTTGCGAGGCGCAGGCAGGTCTCCAGATGATCATCATTCATTGTGGATCTGTTTTTGGACTTGATGATTTTCATGTGTGAAAAAGCAGACTCACACAGGTAGGTAGATCCAAAAAGTGCTGTTAAGTTCAAAGCACATCTTCGGATGTTAGAATACTTTTCTTCTGACAGCAGACTCCAGAACTCTCCATCCACACCAGGTGATGCTCTGGATTTGATCCCAATGTCATTTTGCAGACTCAACACCTCATTTTCAACACCAGAGCTGTCCAGCTGAAACACGGACACCAATTTGGACACAATGTCATCCACATCAACATTTCCAAAAGGCTAACACATGTAGCTGGTAACAGGCTCGATGGAGGAAAAGTCAGTAAATCGTCTCTCAAATTCTGCTGAGATGCTCTGAACCTGCTTAGAATAGTGTGCACTGTCCAGTTGTGGGACTTCTTTCCCTTGGCGCTGTAGCTCTGCCTCCATGTGTGGGAAGTTTCGCAGGTCCCTGCGTTGCAGCCGACTTGTGAGCAGTTGCAGCCTGCTTTTGAAGGTGCTCACAGAACTGATCATGTGGATTATGTTTTTGTCCTTTCCCTGAAGCTCCAAATTCAGTTCATTGAGCAGGCTGGTGAGATCTGTGAGGAAGGCTAAATCCAAAAGCCACTGGGTGTCCTCTAGTTTTGAATGTTCACCATGATCTGACAGCTTCAGAAAATCCCTGATCTCAGGCAACAGCTCACTGAATCTGTCCAGAAATTTACCTCTGCTTAGCCACCTGACGTCCATGTGCAGCAGCAGGTCTGTGTGGTCTGCTCCTGCCTCCTCCAAGTGAGCCTGGAACAACTTCCTCTGCAGACTCCTGGCCCTTATAGAGCACACAGTTTTCATGGCAACATCCATCACTTCCTTCATGTTTAAAATCTTCCCACACAGGGCCTGTTGGTGGATGATGCAGTGATAGTGCAAAATGTCTGGGAAAGCATCATTCTGCTTGCAGAGTGCAACAAATCCACTGGTGTGACCAGTCATTGCTGGAGCGCCATCAGTTGTTATAGAAATTAGTTTAGAGGTGCAAGTTGCTTTTATTAACAAACTCCATAAACGCATTAAAAATATCTTCTCCTCTTGTATGTCCCTTCAAAGGCAAGATGGTGAGCAGCTCCTCTTTTGCACTCATGTCTGCAAAGGCCATTCTGATAAAAACACACAGCTGGGCTACATCCACCATGTCTGTCGACTCATCAAACTGAAGAGAGAAACACTCACGTTGTTCCACGTCCTTTTTTAGCTGCTCCTCCACATCCACAGCCATTTCCTCACATCGCCGTGTCACTGTTTGTCTGGACAACTGCACGTCTTTAATAGCAGCTACGATCTCACTTTTATTTTTAAAATCATGAAAAAGTGCATCTGCAGCCTCAATAAACGCTTCTTTCATAACTTGTCCATCGCTGAAAGACTTCTTATGTTGAGCCAGGATGCGGCTAACACGGTAGGAAGCTATCGTAGCAGCTTTACCTTTTGTGCTGGGCCGAGTGAAGACTGACTGCTGGGCTGCAAGCTTGTTTTTTAGCTCCCGCACTTTCTGAGTCCGTAAAGAACTTTTAAGAGGGAAATCTGTCTCAAACCGTTTGTGCATCGTCTTGAAATGCCGCTCCAAGTTACACTTTTTGGGTAAGGCAACGCTCGAATTACAGATGAGGCAAATAGACTTCGAATTAGAATAAACAAAAAAATACTCCTCCTCCCACTCTGTGTGAAAATAATAAGTTTTCGTTTGCTTGTTCGCTAGTTTTCCATCCATGTTTTCTGCACACCGACATTAACTACTGAGCCTAAAGTCTCGTGAGAGCTGTGTCACCGCACCCAAAACTCGCGAGACTACGTCTGTGAGAATACAAGTCAAGGCTTCGCTTCGCGAGCGACTGGTTGGGCACACCTGCACTACATCAATGATACATTATCCTTTTTTAAATGAAAATTTTTATTGCCGGTATCCATGAAAGATATGTAATCATGCAAATGCCCATGTTCATACAGACATGTGTTCAATTGTCTGTCTGTTAGCAAAATATCTTGTGAACACTATTAGTTGTATTGAAACTGTAAGCAATTCACACCTAATTAAATTTTGCAGTCAACCAAATTCACAACTAATCTTAACAAACACAGAAATGGCTTTAACTTTACAAATGTTGAGCTAAAGCCTAGAGTGTGAGTCTTCTTCAACATAAGCTTTACACATAAATAAATCATTAAGATTTTAATTTTAAATGTTTGCATGACATGCAGCAAGGAATACACATTTAATCTAGAAATGCTTGTTTCAGTACAGTTAAAATTGACAATAATTCATTAAATAAACAGCATATTTGGGTCTGTGTAGCTGATAACATTATCTAGTAAACTCTATTTTAAAAAAGAGTCAAAAGGAGTTGCAAAATTTACAAATCCAAATTGATGATTATTTAAAATGTAATGTTAATTTGTCTCCGAATAATCCATCCAGAGGACCTGACTTAACCGTGTTGGATTATTTTGTCTCATCTATCTATGTTTTAAATAATAGGTGTGTTGTCATTTTGTCACAGAAATATATTTTTTAAATGTATTTACTGTTGTCATGGTCTGTAAATAAAAGAGACTAAATAAATCCCTGAACACTGACCAATCAGTAAAACCAAAAATATAATTAAAATCAACCAGAAAATACAATGAACTCATAGTATTCCTTGAAGGGATGCATATTGTCCATCATCTTGCTTGCCAAACTTTAGAATGTGTTGGTAATGACTCTCAGCTACTACCACAATTTGAGCTCAGAATATTTTTTTAAGATTGATCACAGGCAAACTCACAGACATGGACACATACACAATTGTCTGCCTTTCATGGCAATGGGCAATGATGATGAAAATAAATGTTGACTTTCTTTAAGCCTAGAGCTTCTCTTGAATTCTAGAAAATCAATAAGACACCAATAAACATGCAGAAAACTGAAAATCAAGTGTGAAAATGGACTCTTGGTATTATGTTATCACTGTTTTCTGACTGACCTTGCATAAAGACAAAAGGCATCTGGGGCTGTGGGATTCCAATAGTTTTGCCATCTGAAGTTCCTCCTGTGTCTGGCAGGTACTCATGAGCCAGCTGAGATCATTTTGGATGACGAGCTCCTGGACTACTTTAGGCTGTTGTAGTGTTCCTTCCAATGCTGGAACATTACGTACTAACTGGTGTGGTGTCAGCCCTTCTGTGTTTTATAGAAAGCAAAATTATACTTACCATTTTCCCTCTGTGTCCTTCTAGTATCTGCCCCTTCATGAAACAAATTCTGGACTAACCTGGGTATCCTATGAGTCTCCAAACAGGATTATACATTCAAGGAACCTGTTGCCACCTGCCTGCCTATTTACGCACCTGTAATCTCCAATGTTTCTCTCTGTGTGGACCTACCTACAAAATCTGTAAGAACTTACCTTTCAGAGTTATTAAACCCAAACTACCGTGGCAGCTACTTACCTGTGATCCCTCCTTTTCAGATCCTCCCTAGAGGCCCATGTACACATTTGAATCACTTGTAATAAACCTCACCTTCTTTTCATTCTGAGTTTGAATCTCATTTGTCTCTGTTCCTTGTTCTGGTGTTGTGAATTATGCAATCATGAAAGGGGTTGTCTTTCAACCAAATATTCACCACAGTCTTTACAACCATGTAAGATATTTTCTTTTGTTTCTTGTCGTTCTTACACCACAGGTACTGTCATAAATGATTTTTTACACCTAAAATTAGAGGGATTTTTTTTACTTAGAGAAGGCCCTTCCTTAGCTCAGTAGGGACTTTAGCATGCCATAGTAGCTGTAATTGGTCCCCACATAAATGAGCTGTACAACTTGAATGCTTTTGAAGCAACAGTGCTTTTAAGACTTTTAAATTGCTAAACTAATAGGTAGTTAGTCCATCCATCCATCCATTATCTTTACCCGTTTGTTCCATTTTGGGTCATGGGGGTCACTAGTGCCCATGTCCTGCAATCACTGTGCGAGGGGCGGGGTACACCCTGGACGGGTCGCAAGTCCATCACAGGGCCACATAGAGACAAACAACCATTCACTCTCTCACTCACAACTAGGGACAACTTAGAATTACCAATCAGCCTAACATGCATGTTTTTGGACTGTGGGAGGAAACCAGAGCACCCGGAGAAAACCCACACAGCACAGAGAGAACATGCAAACTCCACCCAGAAAGGACCCTGGACCGGGGTTTGAACCAAGGACCTGCTCGCTGAGAGGCAGCAGCTGTACCAGTTGCGCCACCGTGCTGCCCAGGTAGTTAGTCATCATTAGCTATATGTTCTTCTTTGAACTTGTATAGCACAAAACAATTTGCTTTTATAACCCCTCAACATAAAAGTTTGTACTGAAATACCTGGTTCCTAATACGTAGTTCTTCGTTGCTGATATTGATGTTATGTGCATAAGTGATTAAAGCCAAGTGTTACACAATCATAATGTTCACATGATGGTGATAAAGCAAACACATACCTTTTATTATAACTGCTCCATTATGGGAAGAACAATTTCTAATAACTCAGAGTCCCAGCTGGTTTGTTTTTGTTTCCATAATCACCTTAGGTATTAGGCGCTGCAGTATCCAGTAATCTTAAGAATCACACAGAGTAGATTTAGTATCACCCTACTGATTGGAAAGGTGTACTTAAAAATGTTGTATAACATTTTTGTAAAACTCATGCAAAAAGTGTAAAAAAAAATCTTGATATTGAATGTTATTTTTTGTGCTTGGTATGTTGAAGTTACTGTATGTTCACATTTAGAGCAAATGGCATTTTCAAAATAGAAAACGTTTTCAAAAAGTCCTAGAATATGTACATATGTGTGTCTGTGCTAGTAAAGGCAATAAGTGTAATATTGTTTTGTGCACCTCAGGGCTCTGCTCCTCACGTTTGAAATGTGAGAGTTGTATAATTGTGATACAGAGGCCTTAAACAACCCTCGCTCACTCTGTGTGTATTGTGGATTTTGGAATAAATGTGTACATGTGTTCAATTGATATTTGCCACATGGAAAAGTTGTAGAAGATTGTACACAGGTGTGCATATTGGCAAACGTCAGGCTAATCTCTCTACTCTAAGCTACTTTCTAAAGAAAACTATGTATTTTTATCAGTGTTCAATAAAGTACCTTTTCTGTACTTAAAACAGAACTGACAGTTATTGATCAGTCTTTTTAGGAATAACTAAATAAATTAGCTTTGTACCATGATAACATTCACAACAGCCCTGTTAAAGGATAGAGTAGAATTTGAGATGCTTTCACAGTAAATCATTGAGACTGACAAGATTGAGACTTCTCACATTTCCACAGGCCTTTTCTCATGCAGTGAAAAATAAATTCACAAGTTCTGATGCTGCAGCATAAAAAGACACCAGTTTCACAGACATGGCTGTGCAGCACCGGGCAGCAGCAGTGAGCATTTAGGAGCAAACAAGGGGATGGACTGCTGGTCCATTTATTTACTGCCTGGCAGCAGAGTTATTGGTGCTGTCCGCCTTGTAACCTGCTAACAAGCAACAAGCTCAGTCAAGTTTTCAGTCACTTGTAATTTTTATTTATTTTATTTTTTTTATTTTGTTTACATATTCAAAAAATATATTTGTTCATTTGTTTTGGACATTTTGCCATGGCGAGTGATGTTCCAGGCCTGAAGGGTAAAAGCTCATGTCATATTACATCTGCTCATAATGTTGTTCATGTCTCTCTGATTTTCTTATTTCCAAACAAAGTTTACAGAATTATTTAGATCATTTCTTATTTTGGGGGTGGCACAGTGGATTAATTGGTAGAGCCGTTGCCTATCAGCGAGAAGGTTGCCGGATCGAATCCCGGCCAGGGATCTTACTCGGTGAAGTTTGCTTGTTCTCTGTGTGCATGCATGGGTTTTCTCCAGGTACTCTTGTTTCTTCCCACAGACCAAAAGTATACGTTAAGCTAATTGGTAACTCTAAATTGCCCCTAGGTGTGAGTGAAGGGTTGAATGGTTGTTTGTCTCATTTGTCTCTGTGTCCCTCTGATGGACTTACCAGATGACTTACCAGACTTACCAGACTTGTCCAGGATGTCCCCTGCCTCTCATACAAGGACTGCTAGATATGGGCACCAGTGACCCAGGGAAAAAAGTGCATAAATATAATGGATGGATTTCTTATTTTGTGAAAATAAGACAGTACAAACATTATGTACTATACTGTACTGTAGTGTAATATACTGTAAAAACAGTATATTTACCACCTCTGATTAGTTGTTTTTAAGTCAAGTCAAGTCACATTTATTTATATAGCACATTTAAAACAGCAATTGTTATTAAAGTGCTTACCAAAAAAGATCACAGCATCAAATATTAACAACATATTACAGCAACATGAATAAAAGCATAAAAACATGAAATATAATGAGAAACAATGAAATACTAAATCAAATCACCTTGCGTTAAATGTCTGGGAGTAAAAGCAAAACAGATGAATACATTCATCAACAACGAAATACCAATTTAAAATAGACACTGTCACATGTAACATGTTTGGCTGCTGTTTAATATACTGTATTATTTTATATTATTAGTGTTTAGAGTATAACTTAGACCTTTTAGCCTATCACTTTGCATTAGTTTAGCAAATATTTTAGCACAGGAGTTCTTAATTTTTGGGGGGTCCAGGGACCCCTTAAAAGGGAGAAAAAGTTTCAGAGACCCCCTCATAACCGTCATGTTTATTTATTTAATTTTCTTCAATTTGTCTCTTTAATGCAATGGGAATATTTGTGTAACATAAATACTTAAGACCTGTTCTGTAATAGTGTTAATACATTTTTATACATTTAAACATGGGGTGTTTTTAATTCAAGACACAATTAATTAACTTTTTTTTTCAACTTCCAAAGATTACAGTTTTGAGAAAATTACCAGTATCAAAAAGCACTTTATAACTTTACCTAATAACAGAATGAACATAATAAATGTATTGCCACTTCTTCAAATTATTACCGAAAACTCTTTACGTAAAGGGAACAGAATCCTAACATCAGCAGTCATTCCAAGTAACGGCTTAATTTGTAAACTGATCGATGCTGGAATGCAAATAGGTGTGATTGTTGCTGAGCATTGTCAGTGCCACATAATGAGAAAGATATTCGATGAAAGGGTTGACATTACCTGTTGGGGTCAACCATGTTTGACAGCAAATTATTCCATGAATCATGTGACGAATAATAATAACAAAGTGATTTTTGTGTGTACATCTGCAATTCATTTAGCCTGCCCAATTTTAAATCGCCACCAACATTACAGATATTGAGCTAAAGTTTGACGAGATAGTGATGGATTCTTTAAAAACGCACTCTGAGCAATAATGCAAGGTAATGCCAATTGAAATCAAGCTTCACATTATTTACAAAATTTGGTCAAAACATTTAACTGTATTTCGTCACAAAATAAAAAAAATTCTTAGTTTAAAACTATGCCATGAAAGATAGTGGGTGATATACTGTATATTTTTTCAAGAATATTAGAAACGTATTCTTATCCTTTTTTTTAATATTTTTTTTTACTGTAGGTGGCACAGTGGTTCAGTTGGTAGAGCTGTTGCCTCTCAGTGATAAGGTTGCCGAATCAAATCCCGGCCCATGCCCTTTCTGGGGGGAGTTTGCATGTTCTCTATGTGCATGCGTGGGTTTTCTCTGGGTACTCCCATTTCCTCCCACAGACCATGGGAGAATTGTGTAAACATAGCAGGTGAATAACTGGGTTCTCTAATTGGTTTTTTTGTTCTCCCAGTGACCCAAAAAGGAAGAATCAGGTCAGAGTCAGAGTCAGAGAGATTTATTTTTCATGCACACCATATGTGATACATGAGGTGTGACGAAACTATGTACGCAGGGGTCCCAGTTAAATCCAACAAAAACACAAACAAGAAACAAACAAGGTAAAGATAACGGATGGATGGATGGATTTTTTTAATTGTTTATAGCATTCTTCTTATTAATATTTTGGCTTTTTCCTCCTCAGGGGTTTGCCACATCCTCAACATCCTCCATCTCACTCTGTCCTCTGCATCCTCTGTCCTCACTCCAACTTCCTCCATGTCCTCTCTAACTGCATCTGTATATCTTCTCTTTGTCTTTTTCCAGCCAGCTGCATTTCTAACATCCTTCTACCAATATACCCACTGTCCCTCCTCTGGACATGTCCAAACCATCTCAGTCTGGTCTCTCTAACTTCATCTCCCAGTTGTTCAAACTGTGATGTACCTCTGATGATCTCATTCCTAATCTTATCCATCCTTGTCACTCCTAAGAAGAACCTCAACATCTTAATTTCTGCCACTTCCAGTTCTTTCTACTGTATTTTTGTCAATGCCACTGTCTCCAGACCATAAAACATAGCTGGTCTTACCACTGTGTTGTAAACATTTCCTGTAACCTTTACTGCCACCCTTTGGATACATATCACTCCTAAAACTTGTCACCAACCACACTGTCCTGCCTGAACTTTTTTTTTTTTTTACTTTTTAATACACTATCCATGTTCCTGAACAGTTTTCACCAAGTACTAGAAGTCCTGCACCTTTGTGACCTCTGCTTTTTCTAGTCTCACTGTTCCAGCTGCCTCCCTCTCATTCACACACATGTACTGTGTCTTACTACAGCTGAATTTCATTTCTCTTCTTTCAAGTGCATACCTCCACCTCTCCAAGGTATTGTCCACCTGTTCCCTGTTCTTACCACAGATCATGTCATCTGCAAACATGATAGTTCACAAGGATTCCTGCCTGACCTCATCTGTTAGTCGGTCCATCACCAGAGCAAACAAGAAGGTGCTCAGAGCCGATCCTTGATGCAATTCCACCTCCACCTTGAAGCCATCTGTCACTCCTACTGCACATCTCACCATTGTCCTGCTGTCTTCATACATGTCCTGTACCAGTCTAACATACTTCTCGCCCACTCCAGATTTCATCATGCAATACCATAGCTTCTGTGATTTTACTGTTGTTCTCTTCTTCACAACAGTTATTCTACACAACACTGTCAGATGCTGTCTGGCCATGCTTTTCTCTGCTACAACCTTACAGTCCCCAATCTCCCTCATGTTTCTTCTTCTACTTAGAATATAGTCTACCCGTGTACTTCTGCCTTCACTCTTATAGGTCACAATGTTCCTCCCTCTTTTGGAAAAACGTGATGGCTACAGCCGTTTCCATTCTCTTGGCAAAATCCACCTACAGCTGTCTTTCCTGGTTCCTGTTCTTGATACCAAACATACTCATCATTTCCTCATCCCCTGTTTCCTTCACCAAGATGTCCATTTATGTCTTCTTCAATCACCACTCTCTCCTACATGGGAACATTCCCTATCACTTCATCTTGACCCTTCTAAAGGTTGTCTTTTTCTTCTACATCACATCGATCCTGTGGAGCATAACCACTAACAATATTTCTAATCAGACTTTCTACTCTACCTTCAGACACATCACCCTAGTTTCACCTCTAATTCATTCTTTACTGACATCTCTTTCAGGACTACCTCTGCTCTATTTCTCTCTATATCCACACTATGGTTTAAATGCTGCCCAATGCTAAGAGTCCTGCTGCCCTTCCACTTGGTCTCTTGGACACATAAAATATCTTCCTTCTTTGCATCATATCAGTCAGCTCTTTGCATGTCAATGTCCCAACATTTGTTGTTGCCACCTACAGTTCTATATTCTTGACATTCCTTTTCTCCCTCTGTCTCCTGACACATTTTCCTCTTTGTGTTTTTTTTTATTAACATCGGTACAATTTCTGCCGGCACCCTGTGCTCAAGTGTTTTTTGTCAAATGGCCTTCCTGACACAACTCTCACCATGTATGAGAGTTGTTTTATAATTTGTATGATATCAGGATTTATGATAACAGGATTTCTGCTTTTTGGAGATGGTGGTTACCTGGCATATCGACAAATTTGAAAAAATGTCGGCAGCTGTTCTGGCCATTGTGAAGCTGCCTGGTGAGGGGATGTGTTGTTCTGTGAACACTCAGACTCAGATGCTTTATGAGCTGAGCTGTAAGCTGGACGCGATTCTTGAGAATCGCAGGTTACTTGCAGCTCCTGAATTTCTCTGGTGGGAAGGAATTTATCTTGGAGAAGTTTGCAAGCTCGGCTCGGTGGAGTTGACCACAAATTTGGCTAAGGCAGACAGAAATTAACGGAGTTGGCCTGACCCAAAACAACTGCTATCTGAATCTGGTTCCTCCCGTGTCGGCCTTGGAAGGCTGACTATCTCAAATTCTCCTGGATGTTATGTGAACAAGATGCTCTGCTCATACTCGTTCACTTCCCCAAGAACATCTGTGGACCTGTGTCAGAGCTCTACCAAGCTGGATGATAAACATTGCACCCTCACTTATCATGGACTATGACTGAGGGTGCTGTCTGATACAATGTTCACAGACTTACTCCTGGGTGGCTACATCACTCATTTGGGTGGCCTGTGCTGGAGCACCCACCCACCGCCCACTCCACATGCATATGTCTTGTGTCATCTGTATATTGGGGGGTTTTTTATGCTGAGGATTTTTTTTGCAACTTCACACTTTGTCCCATCCCATTAAGGACACAGTGTGAGATATGATTTTTTTTTTTTACCTCCTCTTTCCTCGTGTGTCCCTTTTCCTTATCTAACAAAAAAGGCAACGCCTCCCATGACGGCTGCAGCCTTAGGCACCCCGTCTACCCATGTTTGTCTTTTTGTTTTTTTGGATGTGTTGTACTGAAATGTAATTTTGTTGTGCTTCTGTACAATGACAATAAAGGCATTCTGATTCTGATTCTGATTACCCGGGCTTTGGACCAGCACAAAATATACACTGGCTTGTGCTCCCCAGTGGCTGTTCTTTATTATTGATAGAATAAAGTGTTTTGTCTTTAGAATAAATAGGTTTTCTTGCATTGCATTGCACTTTTTATGATACATATTCATATTTAATATCTGCAGTTTTGAGCATAAAAAGCATGCCTTTGAATAATATCTCTAATAACCCCCACAATTAGTGTTTCTTTTATTAGAGCACTTTGGGTCACATCCTGTAATGAGTGTCTCTCTCCATTTACTTGTCTTTGTTTCTTCTTTTTTGTATGTGTTCCAGGCTCTTGTGCTGCATCTCACTATGCCACTTTCAGTTTTTCTCTACTTTGTCTTTCATCTCTTTTCTGTTAACCCCCTCTCTCATCTTCTGCAAAATCAGTACATGCACTGTCTAACTGTCTCTCTGATGGTTAACTTTCTCTTCATCTCCTGCTGAGCCTCTGTTCGAAAGTCTTTTTCTTTACATACTAAAATACACCTTTCATCAGGTGATGTAAATAACCCACATTAGTTTGTACCCATACATTCACAAACAGCTTGAATGAGAGCCACATGGTTGATACTGAACCCAAGAAAAATACAGCAGCAATATTATTCACCTGCTGTTTCTCAGTCCATACACAAATACCATTGTTTGTCTTCCATTATGTTTTTAGATATTCCTTTCTTTTTCATTTTCAATCAATATTAATCAATAGAAAATTTGTACTTGGATAAAAGACAATGAAAAGTAAGCATACACTCATGCATAAATGGACTTGGTTCCTGTAGCCAAAACATTTTTAGCGGGGTTGTTTTTATTCCTTGCTTCATTGCTTGCATGCTTCCAGATGTGGATCAGTAAAGGGTTACTTTAGTGACAACAAAAATCAACAGGTCAAGTGGTCTGTCATAAAAGGTAAAAATACAAAGTCAAGTTCAATTGAATAACACACCAAGCATTAAAAAAAATTAACAACAACCTCAGTTCAGACAAATAGTTTATTTCTGATCCGAAAGACAAGTTAACTACATTCAAGTGATTCCAATATCTATTTGGATTGCTGCTATCTTAAACCATTTCCAGTGACAACATTTTTGAAGGGGTTTATGAAAAAATAATGATAAAAACACCAAAGTTCATGCTCAATAATCCAGGTAATAATCCCACAATTTTCAGTCAGGTCATCTGAACAGTTTTTTTTTTGTTTGTTTTTGTTTTTTTTGCTGAGATGTTTTGTCCTTCATCCAAAGCACTTCTTCAGTCTCAGATAAAGACTCAAGGCTGCCTCAGGGGCATTGTCGGGGAGAGGATGGGCCCTGGAGGCCATCATATCACCAGCAAACTGTTTCTTTTTTTGGGGGGGGGGGGGTTTCCCCACTATGCAGTATGATGTTTGTGGTGGAACTCAGTTTGTTGGGGGCTCCTCAGATTGAAGAAGTTCTTCGTATGAAGGACAAAACATCTCAGCAAGAAATAAAATAAACCATCCAGATGACCTGACTGAACATTGTTGGATTTTTACCTGGATTATTGAGCATGAACTTTGGTGTTGAATTAAATCTGATTGTTTTTGGAAGTTTTTTTTTATTTTTTTATAATCCTACATTGAGAAAGATTTGATAATCTTTGTGTAAACTGATAAGTGGTGCATTTTTAAAGTAATTGTTGTGGTATTCCACAGAAGACAGCTTAAGAACAATCTGTCCATGGGGTGATCAAGGGCAGGCATCTCAAAATAAAATAATAACCAGGGAATAACCAATGAATAAACTAGGTTTATTCACAAAATGTTGCTCTCACTAGTTTGTTTTCTAATCTCATTAGTATTCATCATCTTGGCTTTGTTGACAATTAACATGGGAATGAGAAAAAATTAACATGGGAATGAGAAAAAATTAACATGGGAATGAGAAAAAATTAACATGGGAATGAGATAAACAGAATTTGTTTCCTTCTTAGGATACACAGAAAGGTTTTTGAAGATGAACATTATTTAATTAATTAAATTTGCAAAAGGCAGTAGAGTAATTGCAGTTTTAACTCACATGAAGTGTAACTTGGGAAGTGATGATTGTAGAGCTTGCATTGCTTTAGAGCCAGCCTTTTATGGTCCTGGTCATTATCTCAGCTTTTTAGCAGTTGAAAGCACATAATTGTTGGTAATTTCATAAATAAAAATGTTTTCTGTAAAATAAAATGTATGCTTTTTTGTAAATGAATGATTTTATTTTAATTTTTTGTCACAGAGGCGGGCAGCATGGTGGTGCAACTGGTAGAACTGCTACCTCTCAGTGAGCAGGTCCTTGGTTCAAATCCCGGTCCAGGGGCCTTTCTGGGTGGAGTTTGCATGTTCTCTCTGTGCATGCGTGGGTTTTCTCCGGGTGCTCCGGTTTCCTCCCACAAACCAAAAACATGCATGTTAGACTGATTGGTAACTCTAAATTGTCTCTAGGTGTGAGTGAGAGAGTGAATGGTTGTTTGTCTCATTTGTTTCTATGTGGCCCTGTGATGGACTTGTCCAGCGTGTACCCCGCCCCTCGCACAGTGATTGCCGGACATGGGCGACCGGCAACCCCCGTGACCCAAAATGGAAGATAAAAGATAATGCTTGGATGGATTTGGTCAGAGGCTTATAAAAATATTTTTAATTCAAAAGTCATTTTAATAAAAATTACATTTGCAGTTTTTCCTCATTTAGCTATTTTTCTGAAAATAAAAATTGTGTGAAGCTGCTTAATCGATGCATGTTGTCATTTATTTAAAGTATTAATACTACATTACTTACTAGCTTTAAAATTGCATTACAAACAAGCTGGTGACACGCATGCATCCATTTTATTTATTATATCTTTTCTTTTAACAAATTCAACCATATGCTGAGCAATTAAGACACTAAGCTCCATATTTACTCAAAGATGAAGCAAAGAAGATCTGGAGATGGAACAACCAGCCAACTGGTTGAATTACCAGTTTTACTCATCCACTACTAACAGCTGTTGTGGATGTTTTTCTCATTTAGTCTCTTTATCCCTCCCTCTCAGTATTTCTCTACAAATCTCACAATGTCACACTATGTGTGTATGCATGTGTGTGTGTGTAGTTCCTGATGAGGTTAAGCACATGATTAATGGGTCCATCTAACAGTGTTTATGCTGCACTCATCTCCACTTAATACGCACAGGAGCATGCACATCCACACACGCCACCCCTTCTGCACCTCGATGCTCAGGGTAACAGTATGTAAATGATATGTAGATGACAGGGAGTCAATTAGGAGACCAGAGAGCTATGACTCCACAGAACTCCATTAGTGAAGCACTGATCAGCACTCAGACTAACTGAATACAATTTTCACTCATACACTTTTCACTTCCATCTATCCACTTTCCTGCTTCTGCATGTGTCTTTTTTTCCCACAGGCAAAATGTTTTTTTGTTTTTTACATTAAAACATTCTTTTAAAACAATTGTGCATTTTTACGTTTGTACTTTTACAATTTGGGTTCTCGCTTCTCTCTGCAACTACTGTTCTCACTTTTGCTTTGCTTCCACAACATTATCAAACTAAGACAGCCAAATAAAGTTTGTCACTTATTTCATATTATTTGGAGATGAAGGTTAGCAGGGGTGGAGTGCAGACACCCACACACCATTTATTGAGAGATGAAAATATGGAAAATGAAAGCAATGTCCACATTTAAGATATTATGGATGTTTTCACGATTTTTCAAAGCAAAACATTGAGTAAAAAATATTTTAATTCAAATTACTGCATGCAAGAAAACTGAATTGCCAATACATTAGTGTGAAAGTCAATTTATAAATTATGAATTTAATGCAGAACCATGATCTCCCCAACAGTTTAGCTTTTATGTGCCACTGGTTCTTTAAACAGCAAATACAATTTTTTTTTTTTTTTTTTTTTTATATATATATATTTTATAATAGATTGCTGCTTGTTCCATTTGCTTTTGTGCGTTATTGTTAAACAAACCCACCACTTGTATTAATATTTTGCCAGTTTTAATTGTTCTTATTTCAAATTTGTACTATTTTTTGAAACAATTTGCTGTTTTTAGGGAAAAAAAAAAACAAAGTTTGTCCTTGATCCTTTTCATAAATCTGTTGTACTTTCACTTTTAACATTCATCTGTGGTTTTATGAAAAAAAAAAAAAAATGAATCTGCGCACCAAGGAGGGTAAATAAGTTTAGGCCCAAGTTGTTTTGACTTATGTTGGGGGAGTGCCAATTACACACGGAACATGGACAAGAAAAAGAAGAAAAAAAAAAAAGCTCAAATCCATCAGGTGCCCAGATTAAGAAAAAGAAATATATAAAAAAATACATATAACAAAAACATGGACAAGAACCGGATTTAGGGATTCGAACCAGATCAGACAACAGGAAGGTTTATTATATTTATTGATAAACAGCTTCTGGTGGAGGTCTGAGTTCTTGGACCAGCACGATCTGAAGAGACAGGAAGGTTAGTGAATTGGAGTTCAACGGCTTTAGTTTGTTCAGTTTATAACCACCAACCTTCAAAAGCAGGTGAGGGAGGATTTCCTTAGAGTTGGATTGTGTGATGTCACTGTTGGAGAAGGTGAGCTGGTTTTGAGGCAGAGCTGAGCTTGAAGCAGTTAGGAGGAAGATCCAAAAGACAGGTCCAGGGAGACGTGCGAGGGTCATGCACAGATGATCAGAAATCCAAAACCAAACTTGAATCGTGATCCAGTAGAAGTGGTCGTTGTAGAGAAGGCAGAGGTCGTTACTAGTGATGTTACCTCTAACACCGAAGCTTCAAAGCATGCTTCAAACTTGATAGGGTAGTTATGCTGAAGCAGTGGGCCGGAGCTCGCTTCATGTGACGTCACCAATGACGTGTGAACCACTTCACTGCTTCATTCAGACCGAGTCAGCTGACTGCTTCGAGTTGACAGGCGGAGTTTCAATCATTTGGCGCGATTCAGTGTATTTAAGATGCTCAAGCCCCGGTTCACATCCCCGTTCTACACATATACGTTATGAACAGCTCTTGTTTTTATATTCAGACAGTGGTTCATTTGAGCCGGATCCCGTCAGAACAAGATCCTGGAACTCCATAATTTTGACCGCTCAGATTCGCCAACTCCGCCCCTAAAAGTCCAAAGTCATTGCGCATTTTTATTTTGATTATTTATTAAAAGTACAATGAGTGGATGTTCTGGCCGCGCCACGCTCCTGCCAGCAGAGAAATGGACTGCATGTCCCGCAGGGAGCGTCTTCATCCTCCTCCAGCTGTGCGCCCTGAGACCGTTGTTTTACACACAGCATCTCCACACAGCTCTGCAGGACGCGCGCACAACTGCTGTGTCAGAACTCCTGCATACATTACAGTGCATAACATTTCAGATATAATAAAAAAGCTTAGAGTAAAAAAAAACAAAAACGAGTGAAGTGTTTGATGTGCATTACATCAAGTATCAAAACAACGGCACTAATTAGTCAAAATAACATCGACCAAAATGTTGAAAAGACAATTTATCTAAAATAAATGGATGGATGGCAGTGAGACTGGAGCAGAACACACAGGACTGAATTCAGCTGAGAAGAGTTCAGGTCGGCAGTGTGTGTGTGTTTGTGTGTGTGTGTGTGTGTGTGGGGGGGGGGGTTAGGACACCTGACAAGACTGTAAAGGACGTGCATTCATACACAGGCATAGTAATTTCAATTCAGAGTCTGAGTCAGAGTTTCTTTATTGTCATTCGCACCTCATGTGGTACATGTGGTGGAGCGAAATTATGTACACAAGGTCCCAGTTACATCCAACAATAAAATGTATAAGAAAAACAGTAATAACATCTAAGATAT
>NC_056503.1:25505616-25528586 GCF_014905685.2 Nematolebias whitei | reverse complement strand
ATATATATATATATATATATATATATATATATATATATATATATATATATATATATATAGAGAGAGAGAGAGAGAGAGAGAGAGAGAGAGAGAGAGAGAGAGAGAGAGAGAGAGAGAGAAAGAGAGATACTTTGTACATAAATACATATATGTAGGGCTCCAACAGACCCCAGGAACAACCTCTGCGAACTCTGCCCAGAAGAAAGCAATGTTAGGAACAGCTAAAACTCTGTGCAGAACCTTCAAGCTCCCATGCAGGCCCCAGGTACAGGACATGAGTTTGAAGTGTATTGGAACTGCCCAAGTGGAAGAGAAGAGCAAACTAGAGGTTTATATTTTTAGTTTTTTAAATTATAAATAAATATACAGTAGGCCATCGCTACTTCGTTGTTCTTTTTTCATGAACTTGTTCTATTGTAGTTTTTTTAAAGTAAGATTGGACATGACACACAATAGCTGATTGATGGATGAGCCGCATGATCGGCATGAATATTTTTATTTCAAATAAATTATTTTAAATTATTTAGAACCAGTGTTCAGCCCACATATGCGGGAGAGGCTTCCTTCTGCAGCTTATCAGCTGATCTCTATTCTACACAGGGATCAGCTTATCAGCTGATCCCCGTGCAGAGCAGAGAAGTGGGCGTGGCCGAGAGCACTAGCAGATGGCAGAGAGATGAGATCATGACATTCTGTGCTTTTTTAGAGCATTTAGAGTTTAGAAACATTGTTTTGAATATTGCAAGTGTGGGAGTGTTTTAGACGGACGGACGGACAGACGGAAAGACAGACAGACAGACAGACAGACAGACAGACAGACAGACAGACAGACAGACAGACAGACAGATAGATATGATTTCTTAAACTACTACTACTTTTGTGGTTTTTCACTTATCGCGGAGCTTCAGGGTACGTATTCCCCACGATAAACGAGAGACTACTGTATATGTAAACTGGTCACCCCTATCATTGTGTACCTACAACACAGAGCTGTATGGCAGACAAACCAGTAAAGTACACACAGACTATGATTTTAGACACTTTTACACATGTTTTCTACATCGCCTTACAACCTAGCTGTTTTTTTTTTTTTTGGTTACATTTCTTAATACCATTTTATTTTCACTTGTTATTCGCAATTTGTATGCATTCGTACTGAGTGTCTATTGTTGTCTTTGTTGTCCACTGTTTTCATCATTCTTTGTTAAAATCAGGTCTCTCTTGTAAATGAGTCCCCGAGGCTCAATGGGATTAACCGGTATAAATAAAGGTTGAATGAACATGACTGGAGTGATGAAAATATGATCAGAAGATTTTTCCCTAAAATTGAATTATACTCACAGGGCTATTGAATTATAGCCCTCTGATAGACTTGCAAGCTGTACTGGGTGTACCCCACCCCCCGCACACTGATAGCTGGACATGCCCAGTGACCCCCGTGACCCAAAATGGAAGAAGCAGGTAAAGATAATGAATGGATGGATGGAATTTAATTATAATAAAAATTGACAAATTAGCAAAATATCTAAGCTGAGATTTTAGAAATAATATTTTCTATTTGGTTTGTTTTATATAAATACCCATGGGGAGCTGCACCTAACTTTTCAAACCACTCTGGTTAGGTATAAATATTGTAGCACCTCCTATGGTGCTCATGCTGTCACGGCCTGTCACAGCACTTATGTTCTACAAGACTGCCTCAAACACGGAGTATTACGTTTACATTCTTGCTTTTAAAAAAAGAAAAAAGAAAGAACAATCAGAGAAGCAGCAACCTAACAAAAGCAGGGACACATTGAACAAAGCTTAATCCTTTGACATCTCTGTATGTGTTTAAATTACATCATAATCCATTGTTTATTTATGAGAGGTATTTTTAACTTGTGATTTCCTTAATATACTTCTCCCTTTGTATTTTGAGATTTCTGTACGAGATTTATTACAAAGGATGGTCTCGATTTTTTTTAAGTGGAGTTCAGTGGAAAAATTATGAACAATTATTATCTTACCTATTGTATGTCTCAGTTTGCAGAAACTGAGTTTATTTCTGACTAAAGTAGGAAGCTAACAGCTAGTCCAAGTAGTGCCGAGGCCAGTCTGGATTGCTGCCATCTTTTAACAACCCCAGTATCAAATGTTTCACAGCATTTAAATGTTAATTTAAAAACCATTACACTGTTAAACATTTACATTGCATAAATATGAGGGTATAAATAGCATGGTTTTCCTAACATAAATGCCCAAGCCTGCATCAAAAGAGCTGCGCTGTTGCAGCTGCTGATATTGTTTTTTGCAATATAAACATCAAATTTAATTTACATATTCATGTACTGTGAAATGAACAAACATGTAAAGATTTATAAAACAATGTATGCATGTTTTGCTATGAATTGTTTGTGTTTTGAGTAGTTTTAGGACAAATGCAAATCACTTTAGTCTTGATGCAGCTCAGACTGACTGTTGACAGAATTTTCAGTTTCTCCAGACAGAGCTCATTTGAATAGTTATCTACAACAGGTAAGATATTAACATATATTGACTTTTTCCCATTCCCAGAGTTCCACTTCAACAGATCAAAACTTTAACTGTTCCATCGTGGTGTTACATTTTTTTTATTAATAATAATAAATAAACTCTAACTATATCAAAACTAATTAATATAATTTTCAATTAGAAATCAGAATCCTATTCATCCTTCTGCAAAATGCACACGTTTTTTAAATTGCTTTAAATTGCTTTTGCCACTAAAACACAAAATAAAAATTGCACAATATAGCAATGTCTGTGACCAGGTTGGCTAAGAATCATTAAATCAACCCCAAAACTGCACAAAATTACATTTAACAAGATCACTGTGATGCTGATTTTCAAACTTGGAGCTTTGTTTTTAAAAACCAAGTAAAGATATGACCCGGACATTTCACTTGTTTCAGTAGCTACACTGTTCTGAGCCAAACAGATGAAGCTTTACCTTAGAGCAGCCATTACAAGCCGAACACCCACTGTGGAGTGGGTGATGTTATAAGGACGGTCTTTGTCCTCCCAAGTGTGGCAGTGAAAATTAGTGGCAGATTACTGTTGGAAGAGCTTTACAGTGGAGTTCATGATTACAACACACTCTGTTTTCATGACTAGAAAGCAGGCAGCTAAAAAAACTGAAAGCCTGATGTGTACTGATGTCTCTTTAAAGATCTCTGCAACTGGAGCAGCATCCCTCAGGAGCCTGTGGCTTATAAACGAGCTGTCACTGAGGAGGGTCATCTCCACCAGGAAATCTATCCGGCAAACATCCTCAAATGCCAGTGGAGACAAGCGCAACAACTTGTGAATAGGTTCTGAAACCGCTGGAGAGATAAGTGGAGAAGCACAGGGCAATCATTTCAGAGACATTGTGCTGTCAAAACAGAGTAAAGCACAGTGCAGCCAATGTTTCTGGTTACTTCACAGTTTCCAAAGTAGAAACGTATTTTTGTTATTTATGGTTGAGATGACGAACCCAATCCACTGGACTTCAAGATATAACTGAGGTTGACCTAAGAAGATTCATTCATTCAACCTTTATTTCTACAGATTAGTTTCATTGAGCCTCGGGGACTCATTTACAAGAGAGACCTGTTTAAACAAAGAACACAGATGAGGAACAGACCAACAATAGACAATATAAAAATCATGTAACATGAAAAAGTAAATATATAAATAACAATAATAAATAAACAAAATCATAATAATAAAGTAGGGCAGCACGGTGGCGCAACTGGTAGAGCTGCTGCCTCTCAGCGAGCAGGTCCCTGGTTCAAACCCCGGTCCAGGGGCCTTTCTGGGTGGAGTTTGCATGTTCTCTCCGTGCATGCGTGGGTTTTCTCCGGGTACTCCGGTTTCCTCCCACAGACCAAAAACATGCATGTTAGGCTGATTGGTAACTCTAAATTGTCCCTAGGTGTGAGTGAGAGAGTGAATGGTTGTTTGTCTCGTTTGTCTCTATGTGTCCCTGTGATGGACTTGCGACCCGTCCAGGGTGTACCCCGCCCCTCGCACAGTGATTGCTGGACATGGGCACCAGCGACCCCCGTGACCCAAAATGGAATAAGCGGGTAAAGAAAATGGATGGATGGATGGATAATAATAAAGTAAGTAAATGAATAAAAGTAAATAGATGATGATCATCAACATATAATCAAATAACAGTATCACATAAAATAAGAACAAGAAATTGTCATGTTTCAATGTTGCTAAAGACTGACCATTAAAGATGGATATTTTGTATTCTCTATGATGGCTAATACTTTTTAGTGTTGTATTAATCATAGTGACTTTGATATGCAAACCTAATGAAAATAAATTTCATTGCTGTGTGGGCTGAAGGTTTAGTTCTCTAAAATCATCACTCATGCACAAAATAGGATTGATAAATGAACAAGGTAGTTCAGTTTAAGTTGTGTTTTTGGTTTTTGTGTGTGTGTGTTTGTTTTTTTGGGTGGGGGGGGGGGGGTATCTGGAGAAAATGTCTGACTCCTACTGCCTTCTAAAACTGATTAATTAAATGTAAAACTGAAGTCCCACATACTGTTTGTATGTAAGCCCAAACTGTTAATACAGTACAGTGTGACATTTCATTCAACAGTGTGTCAATATCCGTGGTTTAAAAATGCTTTATTATAAGTTAGGAAATATACAACCGAAAAATATTTAGGATAACATGTTAGACTGCCTTCAGGCCCAGGCCTCCTTTGCAAAATAGATCTGTGATCTCAATGGGATTTGCCTGGTTAAATAAAGGTTAATAAAATAAAAATACTATTTAAGACTAGTTTGTTGATGTGTATTTTCTTTCTCTTTTTTGTAATTTAAAATATGACAGCCTTTTGCTGGTGAGTATTAAATGGTAATTCAGATATTTTCGTGTGGGGTCAAATGAAAGGTTATAAACACATATATGTTGTTGATAGCTCATAGAACAACCTCAGTTTGGAAAAAAAAAAGTTTAAGTCTTATTAGACTGACAAGCTAATAATTACTGTGAGTGGGCCCAGGATATAATTGGATTGCCTCTCTTTTAAAACAAATCCTACAGTCTCTCTGTCACGAATCACGTCTGTCAGTTAGGTTTTTGTGTCACTCTGTTCACTTGTTTTGGTTCTGGGGATCTACTCTTTTGTTTTTCTTTTTCTTTCTCTGCATGTGGGTTGAGGTTTGTCTTCACCTCTAGTTTAACGTTGTCTTCACTGCAGCCAGCAGCGCTGATTGCGCTCAACTGGCTGCACCTGTCCTCCTCTCCCTTTATAAGCTCACAGCTGACTCTTTTTCGGTGCCCGGTAGTTGAACACTTTTAGTTAGTAAATACCTCGCGCTCATGACCACGCTCTGTCCCTGTCCTGTCCTCTCAAGTCCTTGTATTCCTGTTTTACTCGTTTCTGTCCTCCCGTCGTTTCCTGTTCCCTTCCTCTCGGCTCGACCTCCCGGCTTCTGGACCCACGGACCTCCTGACTTCGTCTCTCGTCTGCTCCTTGGATTATCTCGGCATCTGCTCATCGGTTCTGACCCACGCCTGCTCGACCACGTCTCTCGGATCATCCCCACCAGCTCTACTCTCCACCACTCGCTGGTTTTGGATCACGCTCGGTGCTGGAGACACCAACTTATCCTGCAGACCTCGCTGCAAGCTTCAGCTGCTGCCGACTGTCGTCTCTCACCAGACCCAGCTCCTCCAGCAGTCATCCGGGTCAGCTGGACCCGCTTCAGCGCTTCAGAACCCCCATCATCACTGAGACGGTTAGTGGTTGTTTTTTCATCTGACTTTGTCTTCACTCTCGTCACCTGCACAACCACTAACCGTTCTCCATCTTTAGACTGTTCGTGTGGATCGGTGATTGGAACCTGGAACCGGTCCACAGTCTGCGAAAGCTTGCCGAGGTCCATCCTGCCGTTTTCATCAGTTAATAAACTTTATTTAATTGATTTTTGTGGTGGTGATTTTGGTCCATTATACGGGGTTCGTTACACTCTCAAAGTTTCATAACAGTTTATCTGAATGCAATTTTATAAACATTTACATTTTTGTGAGTTTGAGAAAGTGGAAAAAAACTCCTCTACTTCAGGCAGCACCTCACTGTCTACCCAGAGAGGGCAATCCATGTTTCTCCGACTAAGGATCATGACCCCAGATTTGAGTCATGGTCCAGATCCGCATCCCATTTGTTTCACACTCAGCTGCCAATAGCTCCAGTAAGAGCTGGTGATCAGGGGACTCATGTACAAAGGGCGTATGCATAAAAACATGGCATACGCCCTTTTTCATTCTAAACTTCAGCTGCATCATGAAAGAAATGACCATGAAAATGTACGTACAACTTTATGGATGACATACACGTGCTTCTATTGTTGTTGGTTCATTGGCAAAACTTACAGGTGATACTGGGAAAATGTTAATGATGTAAATCTATTATTGTACACACCAGACACACATGATGAACAATTAATACATCCACATGTTTGCAATTAGATGATTGGATATAAAAGCATGTGCAAAGTGGTGTGGAAAATGCCTTCAACAATGGCTTTAGCCTTATTAGAGGAAAAAGCTAATTGTGTAATATGCACAGAGTGTGTGTTTAGAGACAGAGAGAATATTCTAAGGATGAGTGGGTCATCAGCCATTTTAGGCTTCCAAGGGCCCCTTTTGGCGCTGTGCTTGGAGCTGCCACCAGTCTTGGAGCATGATACAGTGAGGAGCTGTGCACTACCTGTACACAAACAGCTGTTGACCAAGCTGGGATTCCTAGCAAAAGGGCCATTCCAGAAGAAGAGGGAGGGATCAACTGTGCCAATCGAACCTGAGCCGAGCCATGCCAGCTGTGCGGGATTGAATTATTTGTATGATAACCAGGTATATAAAAGTCCCTACAATGCAGTTGAACAGACCAACAATAAAGAGCAATTTGCAGTGACAGACAGTTTTCCTACTGTAATCAGAGCTGTTGAAGCATTGTGGAAGCTATAACACAGGAAAAACAGATCTAAATAAAATGCTGACAAGTAGACAAACATCACAAAATACGCAGACATGAGAATGCACTGCATATTAAAATCTATTTGCATATCTAAATGGAGGTGTGTGAAGGGAGGAGTTGGGTATTCCCTCATGTGCGCTCATTTCCACGTTGATTGGGATGTACAGTGTGCTTAGTTTTATGTGTATGCATGGTTTAATACATCTGGATTTATTTATGCATATACTGTTTTCTTGATTTAAGTGTACGGCGTGTTTCAGTAGGAAATCCATGCAAGTTTTTTGTGCATGAGGCCCCAGGGCACAATGACACTATCAGGACCACATCATCAGCCAATAACAGAACAGGATCCTGAGGCCACTGAACCGAACTCCCTCTGCCCCCTGGCTGCACTGAGCAATTTTGTCCATAAAAATTAACAAAATTGGTGGAACAGCAGCTCCGGCAGAGTCCAACTACCCCCCGCAGGGATCCAAATTATTGCCAGCAATGCAAACCAAACCCTTGCACAGTTTGTATAATGACTGAAGGGCCCATAGCAACACATTCCAATCCTATAATCAGAGACCCCCCCCCCCCCACACACACACACACACACACCTTCCACAATGTACCTCAAATAACATGGTTGAATGCCTTCTCCAAGTCCACATATCACATGTGGACTTGTTGTGCCATCTCCCATGCCCCTTCAAAGATTCTAGTGAGGCTAAAGTTTTGGTCTAAAGTTTTATGTTCTGTCTGGAACAGGTCCCTCTTGTAAATGAGTCCTCTTGACTCAATGAGACTAGCCTGTATAAATAAAGCCTGAATGAATTGTATGAAAAACGGTCCAGTGATCCATGACCAGGATGTCACCTACATTGTTTCTCCTGAATCTGAGGCTCGACCATCAATCGGATTCTCATTTCCAGCAACCCTGAATAGAACTTACCTGGGGGCCTAAGGGGAGTAATGTTCTTGTGATTGGAGCATAACCTCCATTCCCCCTTTATGAAGCTAAGAACCATCACTGCAGTCTACCAGTTTAGTGGCACCCCTGATGTGTATGTCATGCTGTAAAGGCATGTCAACCAAGACAACCCAGTAATGGCAGTTTCTGATATGGGAGATAAAGACAGCTGACCCGGGTGGCATCTTGTTGAGGGCAGCACTTGCGCCCAGCCCAACATTTGCTATCCACCTCAAAATAATAAAATTTATTATTTCATATAGCCTATCTAGCCTACATATCGGTTTCCTGTCATCCACTTGTTTGGGCCCTCTGTCAGGTGCAGAGTGTGTAGCTTGCAGCTGAGGTCTGACACACAAGTTGTGAAATAAGGGGAGGGGAGGGGTGGGATTATCTCATCTCCCTTGCAGGGACACCTGTCAATCAATCTAGTAGGCTTGTCAGCAACTGACCAGTTGGCAATTTGACCCTAAGTGAAATGCCCTCTACCTGCAGAAGCTGCACCCCTTTTCCTCCAACAGCATTGTTGGGGTTTTGCGTTACGAATGCATTGCAGTCAGGGATTTAGAGAAAAATCATCTGAGAAAAAAAAATGGTTAAACGTTGTCAGTAAGGAACATGCAATTCAGTCTGCAAAATTGTAAAAGATGGTAAAGGCCGGCGGCCAACCTCACGAGCAGCTGAATACAACAGTGATAAACGGGGACTTGCACATATTCATCTGAATGAAGGGAACTGCAAATAAATCTTTCATTTTTGTCATAATTACATTATATGCTTAATAGTTAAATTAAAGATTAATGCTTAGAGCTAGTTGTACTTTGTGTTGTGGTTTTTGTATGCAAGACATACTGTATGTTGCAATTTCTGGTTGCATAAGTTTTTTCTTTATTTGCTATAATCAGTTAAAACTAAACTGATTTTGCAGAAAGCTTTTAATAGGAGGAGCTTGCCCAGGGCACCAAAAAGTCTAGGATTGCCCGTGCAAGCCAGAAACATCCAGAGCTTTAAGGAACTCAGGGCAAATCTCATCCCCCCCCAGATCCATTTGCTGTAAAGCTTTTTATCTACCTCTACAACCTCAGCCCTGCATGGATGGACCAACCCCAAGTTCTCGACTCACCTTCCTCCATGGAAGATGAGCTGGTAAGATTGAGCAAACCCTAAAAGCATCCCTTCCACTGCCTGACAATATCACTGTTTGAGGTCAACAGCACCACACCTCTACCCTACACAGTGTTTGTAAAGTAGTCTCTAAAGTTGTAGAGTCTCTGTCCAATGCCTCACTGAACTCTTCCAACATCTTAGCTTTTGCCTCATTAACATCCAGGGCTTCAGCCTGCTAGGCTGCAGATATCCCTCGGCTGCCTCCTGCCCAGTTCTTTTTGTTATAAATAAATGTTCTCTCTCCAAACTGAGGCCATTCAAAAAGCTATCTGCAAAAGGTACAATATTATTGTCAGTAATATTCAATAATATTTAAATAAAGTGTTAATGATTTAATAGATGTACAATGTTGGTCACCTGCAGGCGGGGGTGGGGGGTGTAAAGCTTCCCCCTCTTAGTTTTGCACAATTTTAATATTTACTTGTGAAAATTTCAGCAAAATGTTGCGTTGTTTCTGGCCTTTCCAGCAAGGTAATTTCTCATTAGCCTATCACAGAGTCCCATTTCGAAAGATCCAAACTGTCACTAACAGGACTTTGAAAATAAACACATAAACCAGAACCTGTTGACATAAATGGTGTGGCAAGTGTATAAAATCCTGCTGTGTCTACCACACAAAGATAAGCACATCCATCCATTATCTTTACCCGTTTATTCCATTTTGGGTCATGGGGGTCGCCAGTGCTCCATGTCCAGCAGTCACTGTGCAAGGGGCGGGGTACACCCTGGACGGGTCGCAAGTCTATCACAGGGCCACATAGAGACAAACGAGACAAACAAACATTCACTTTCTCACACACACCTAGGGACAATTTAGAGTTACCAATCAGCCTAACATGCATGTTTTTGGTCTGTGGGAGGAAACCAGAGCACCCAAAGAAAACCCACGCATGCACGAGAGAACATGCAAACTCCACCCAGAAAGGCCTCTGGACTGGGATTTGAACCAAGGACCTGCTCGCTGAGAGGCAGCAGCTCTACCAGTTGTGCCACCGTGCTGCCCAAGATAAGCACATGTTGAAATAAAAATGTTCTAAATTATTTCTGTCTCGTTCATACATTCATCTAAATGTATGAACACACAGAATATGTAAATCCCCACAATAGCACTGAAAGAAAAACTAATCAAAAATGTCTCATCCTTGTAGATATACTATGGGTGCGCTCCAGTTATTCATAGCTTGTCAGGTGGTAATAATTTTTGATAGATGTACTTGGAACAGGCTTTAGATTTTAAATTCAAGGTTTGTACAGAAGTTCAGCCTACAGCCAATGTGAGCTTTATTCCTCTCATCTCATTGGATGGGGATGGGGTTAACACCCTGTGATAAAGATAACAAGCAAATTGGAACTCTAGTCATGTGTAAAAGCACCACAGGTAGGAAGCTCTTGACTGATGTATTTGAAAATCATTTATCGTAAGCCTGCCTGGATCTGACAAAGGGTGGCCCCACGGGTGGAATGGTTCCCAACCGTTTTTAAACAACTACTATCAAGTCATCACAAATACTACATGTCACATGTTTGTGTGCTAAATTGTATGCTTTTTTTTATGTGTGTGTTTGTTTTTTGTCTTTGTTAGTAATCTAAGTTGTGATCTTAATGTTTAAGCAAAACTGTCCATAAATTATTATTGTTTTTGACCAACAAGCCATGACCATTATGATTGTTTCTGTCGCTGATGAATCTTGTGCATTTTGTTTCTGTTTGCAAGATGAGCACTGAAACAAAATGTTCTGTCAAAACACCAAAATCAAAAAACACATTGGTATTTGATTTAATAAAATTCATCTTCTGGGAAATAAATCAAAGAACAAAGAAAAATAAACCGTTATCTCTTCTTTAATGAAAACAACCTACAGTAATTCAGTTTCAGAAACAGATTGTTTTCTTAGTAACACCTAATAAGATGATTACTTGAAACTTTATCTTTATAGCCTGTTATTACATGTTCCAGAGGCAATTTTGTATGAGTTGTTGTTGTATTTGTTTATTCAGGTATAATCAGATTACTGTTATTTTGTGAAGCCAATTTCCTTACATGTTAATGATAAATTGAAATCTTGTTAGCAGCTCAAACTTTGCAGAAAAAAAAAGATTTCTTTGCCACATTACAGTATATTAAACAGTAAACTGTTAATAGTATTTCACACAAAAATTGTGCATTTTTGTATATGAGTTTCAACAAAAATTTAAAAATCAAAGCATATCTGCAAGTAAATAAAATATTGTTGTTTTTTTAAATACTTTTTGGAAAGGGAACTAAAAGTTAATATTAAATAGGATCTCTACAATTCACTCAGAATGGTTTAACTTGGGTACAAAAACTTTTTTGTCAATGTAGTTCGTACTTCAAAAGCTGAACGTTGACAGCTACATGGGAACTCAACTAACATTTTGTTTTAAAATAACTATTTGTATTTTAAATTCAAATATTTAACTTATCCATATTTGTGACACTTTTTCAGTTGAAAGCGGTAATTTTATTTTACTTTCTCGGCCCAATTCGAAGTCCTAGTGTTAGACTTTTTATGACAATAAAATATTTATTAGAAAAAAATGCAAATGTTTAAACAAAATACATCAACAGTATCAAACTACACATTACAATGGTTGTTGTAAAAATATTTTATTGGACAAAAAAGTGTGTGGAGGCATTTGAAAGCACATTTTAAACCTCTTTTTCTAAAGTGTATTTGTAAAACACATTGCTTTGAAGTGGCAGACAGCCCTTTTGTTTTTTTCTTTCCCTTCAGAAAAAACGCACACTGTTAACCATAACCCTCAGCACTGGCTCCCCTCAGGGCTGTGTGTTGAGCCCCATCCAGTTCACTCTGCTCACATATGACTGTCCACCTGCCCATCCAGGCTGTCACATTGTAAAGTTAGCAGGCGATACAGCAGTGGTTGGATGCATCACAAAAAATGATGAGTTCGGCAACAGGCAGGAGGTGGAACACCTGGAGAGCTGGTGCATGAAGAACGACCTTCACAACAATGTGAAGAAGACAAAGGAGATGATTGTGAATTTCAGAAGGAGGAAACACACCCTGCACATAGGAGGATCTGTGGTGGAAGTGGTCTCCAGTTACAAATATTTGGGTGTGCACCTGAATGACAACCTCAGCTGGGGCAACAACACTAACAGCCTGATCAAAAAAGTCCATCAGAGACTATTCTTCCTCAGGCAGCTGAGGTGAGCTGGACTGGGAAGCTCAATCTGATGGAGATGTGAAAGGTCACATATGTTTTTTTTTTTCTCTTATTAATGTCAAATGTATATGAACTATGTGTGGTGTTAGAGTGTTTTGTCTGCACAGAGTGGAGGCAGAGGCATGGAGCTTTCACCTCAAAAACTCAAGGACCTAAGCAAATAGGCTGCAAGAGTTGTCTGACATTGAGTCTGACTGATAACCAGTATAAAAAGATACTCTTATGCTCTCGGTGAGCAGACTTGTAGACAAAGTGCCATGCAAACATCTTGATGCTTGCATTTCAACTCTGCTCCATCTTGCAAGATTAAACTGGGATTAGGAAAATTATCTACTTGCTCCTGTGTGGCATATTTATTTAATGAGCTATCGAAAGGATAACATTAAATTATCCTAACACAGTCCTCACCTCCTTCTAGGTGCGCAGTGGAGAGTATCCTGTGCTCCTGCATCAACATGTGGCATGGAGGCTGCACAGCTGCAGAAAGAAAAGCTCTGCAGAGAGTGGTGAAGGCTACACATAAGACTGTTGGAATCAGTCTCCCCACCATCACAGACATCTACACCTCCAGATGCAGGAAGAGGGCCACCTGCATCACGGAGTCCTCACTCACCCAGCACACACACTTTTTACCCCGCTCCCCTCAGGAAGGAGGTTGAGGAGCATTAAGTGTAGACCCACTAGACTGAGGAACAGCTTCTACCCAGAAGCTGTTAGACTCATGAATCTGTAACCAGGAGAATCACAATAATGACACTAATTCAAGGACGTCAGAAGCATCGGTAATGTGGGGGGGACACAATGATGTGTGTAGGTGTGTGTGTGCGCACGCACGCGCGCGCATGTAAAAAAAGGTGTTCACTAGTGAACAAAAAAGCAGCATTTCACCTAGATTTCTTTTAATTCCACACACCTAAAGCATGTTTCTTACCAAGTTTGTGTAAATTCATCTGTGGGTTTTAAAGACATTTTAACTTTAATACACTTTAATACAGAGCGTCAGATCGGAATTATTTGTCTTTATAGAGAAATAAAAACCATCACCACTGGACTTTTTTACTTGTGTTCAACACTACTCATGTAAATGATGTTTCTCATGAAGCTTGAGGACAATAAGGTGTGGGACTTTTAAAGACATTTCAACTTTAATGCACCTGAACACACAGCGTAGCGCTCCTCTCAAACATCCTCCTAACATTAATATATGTTTCTGATCAACCCCCTGGTCAACCACTGCCCACACTAAGCTCGCTAAACTGGCGAGCAAGTAACACAGGTACCTCCACCTCCTCCACCTGTGCGCGTTTTCTGCCGAGGCAGGAGGCAGGAAGGGACGGTGGAGAGTTGGAGGTAACCAGGAAAACCTGGAGTGGAGTTTTAGTAGCTTGAGTAATCTCCTATTAATCAAGTGGAATGGATTTGTTCATGAAGAAAGAGAAACTGCGCCTCCTGAACTAATGTTTTATAGTAAACGTGGGGGGTCCAAATGAACTTTTTTTTTTTAATGTGGGGGGGACTTGTCCCCTTCACATATAATGGTTGTGACGCCTATGCTCTAATTGGAGATTTGGCACTGTATCTGTGCTGCTGATTATCCATGCTGTTGATTTTTTGCCTTTAAGCTGCTATATTCATACTCATCTGCTCACAACAGACTCATGTTCAGGCTGATGTTTAATACACAGTATTAAATTATATTTTATTATTATTGTTTAGCATATATCTTAGACCCTTGTATATTTTCTTTTTTATGCTTTATATTTTTTGCTATTTTCGGGTGTAACTGAGACAGAATTTTGTTCCACCTCATGTACCACATGCGATGCGAATGACAATAAAGAACCTTGAACATTACTTTTGTTTGTTAAGAGACAAAACAAACCCTTAGGGCAAAACGGTGGTGGAAAAAGTGTGAATGCAGATTCAGTTTTAAACTGCGAGTTTAGAATTTACACAACAAAATAAAAGTTACAAATACAAAAAATAAAATAAGCAAAAAAATTAAACTTACCAATGAGAAATGATTTTCCTGAGATATGCGTGTGTAAAACATGCATGTTACGCTACTTTCCTTGGAAATGCAGATGCAATAAATATGCAATTTAACTACCGTTCTAAAAGCTTTTTGTATGTTTTAATTGTATTTTTACTATTGTAAAATTAACTAAGGGGAAAAAAATCCAATGCACATGTATTTGAGTCTTTCACTGTCAAACAGCTTGACTGCATAAACAGATAAATAGTTTGGTGAGAATTATATAATAACTTGAGATGAGAGACGTACAGACTACTGCAACTCTCTGCAGGCACTGTACCATTGGTTTGGATGAAACCACTATAGATTTGTGTCTGTCAATTCTTCTACTATATTTTAAGCAATAATAGCCTCAAGAAGCTGTCTGGTTTTTTTATCTAAGTTTTTTTTTCCTTCATCGCCTGAATCCTGAAGTGTTAAAATGCATGCATGCATCTCTGTATTGTCAACAGCTCTGTAATCAAAGGTGAGAGACGATGTGAGAAGACATCCTCAGAGGAAAAATATTTCTTTGGCTTTTGGAAGGAAAAATAATACAACAGACAAAATGTTGATGCGTTTTGGCTTTTGTTCAGTTTCAGAGACACATCGTGAGTTTCATATAGTAAATATGTGCGTTAACCAACTTGAAAGTGAAGTGTGATCACCACAACTACACACCCAGCAAAGATTTGTTAATATCATTCTCTCGTGCTTACATGACTGAAATCAATGGGATGTTATGTTTACCTGCTACATTCATGTCACATAAAAATACTGCTTGTATCATTTATTTTTAATAACAAACCCCAGATGTCGTTGGCGTAAAAAATATTTTGAGTTAAGCAAAAGGTGTTCCTTATCAGGCTGTAGATCTGTAAGAGATAGCTTTGGTGTTTGGGTAGTTTGCCTTTCACAAATAACAAAAAAAAAAAAAAAGATTATTTTGGTTTTCTTTAGAAAACTTGGGGACTGCAGAACAAACTTAAAAAGTACTGCATTGGCAAACGTTTGCACAGTTTAGGGGCAGCGACTGAGAACGCTCGGTCACCTCTCAGCCTCCTATTGGTCTTTGGGACGACCAACAGCAGCTGATCTGCTGATCTGAGAGAGAGAGTGAGGGAACATACAGCTGGAGCAGGTCGGACAGATACTGTGGGACGAGACCATGAAGACATTTGAAAACAAACAAAAGAACCTTAAAATTAATCCGGAAACGAACTGGGAGCCAGCGTAGTGATTTTAAGACAGGGGCGATGTGCTCTCGATTCCTGGTACCAGTTAAAAGGCGGCAGCAGCATTCTGAACCAGCAGTAGGTGAGTTAGTAATGACTAGCTCAGATCGACATACAGTGAATTACAGTAGTCCAGACGAGTTGTGAGTAGGTGAGTTAGTAATGACTAGCTCAGATCGACATACAGTGAATTACAGTAGTCCAGACGAGTTGTGATGAAAGCATGGATTAAAATCTCAAAATGATGTTTTGACAGAAATGGTTTGACCTTAGCCAGTTGTCTCAGGTGATAAAAGCTGGACTTGATCACTGATTTCATCTGTACACTAGTTTAAAATCATTGTCCAGCCTCACACACAAGTGTTTCAGTCAGATGTTTGAAGGACACAGATCAGCCTGGACTTTGGAACCATCACTGGACTTTTCCTCATTAACATGTAAAAAGTTCTGCAACATCCTTGCTCTGACTTCTGCCATACATTCCAGGAGGTGGTTCACGGAGTACTGCTTATCTTGTTTTAATAGAACATAAATTTGTCTGTCATCAGCATAAAAATGAAAAGCAATGTCATGTTTCTGGAGAAGATATCCCAGAGGAAGTAAATAAAGGGAAAACAGAAGAGGGCCAAGTATAGACCCCTGAGGTACTACACATGTGAAAGGTGCTACAGAGGCCTCCACAGAACCAATACACACACAAACGCTTCTCTCTGTTAAATAGGATCTAAACCACTGTAGAGCAGGACCCAGAATGCCCACCCAGTTCTCCAGATGAGACAGGAGGATCTGATGGTCCACTGTGCCAAAGGCAGCATTTAGGTCCAACAGCATTAAAACTACACAGTGACCAGAGTCTGTGGCTAAGAGAATGTCGTTAAAAACTTTCAACAGTGCCGACTCAGTACCGTGGTGAGTTTTAAAACCAGATTGAAACAGTTCAAGGAATTTGTGGTCATTTAATTAAGATGTATATTCTTTCTTCCAGGGATGAGTGTCAGACTTTATTGTATCTATAAAATGACATAAAATGTGACAATTTGGGTATTTTGTGTAGAATAACAAACCTTTATATACATTTCATCAGCTAGTACTTCACACAGAAACATCTAGATTTACCAACAGAGCTGAAAGTAATTACTGTGAGACACTTGTTATGGATCCACATTCTCTTCCCCTCCTCATACTCAGTGTGGCTCCCGCAGTTTGCTGCTGCTCTGAGGGTAAGGCGGGCGTGGTGCTTCAACACTCCCCACAGAAGGAAAGTGCACAGTATGCCCACTGTACTCCAGAAGGATCCTATGTTTAATTTATGAAGTACCCATAAAGAATGCAGTAATGATCAAACAAGCTGTAACACAACGAATAATGAGAGTTAATGATAAAGGGAAGAGGGAGTAGTTAATACCTGCTGCACAATATTAATGAATCTAAGACTCAATTTTTTTTATCCTCAAAAGAAACACGTAAACATTTTTTTTTTTTCTTGAAAGGCAAACTTATTGTACAAACTGCAGAGGAACAAAATACACTCATTACTAAGCGATAAACACTAAAGACCCCAAGAGGACGATGAAGAGCAAATTGATGTAAAATAAAATATTAGGTTTACCTTCAGTGGCTCAGGACTCCCGAGTCCTTCTAATGTTACCTTTCTCCTGATATGTGTTAGTGTACAGCACTTTGGCCAACGGGTGTTGTTTTTTAAGTGCTTTATTAATAAAGTTGTATTGTATTGTAGCACTTTTCCTGACATGCTTGTTCTCTTTTGGCAAAGGCAGCAGTGCAGCAGATTGCCAAATATCTTCACTTTTTTTTCTTTCAGTGACACAAATACCACACACAAATTATTGGTGAATCTTGGAATGAGTGTCAGGATCTGTTTTGGGGGATCATTTTTCTTGTTTATTTTTTGTGATTTGTACTTTTTACATTTTCTGTTTTAATTTTTTTTATCACCCTCAAAAATCTTCATCAGTTTCTGCTTCTCAGTCCTGCCATGCCCATCTACACTTGTTCCCTATTATCATTAAGCCACGTGTCTCCATTCATCTCATCAGTTCTCTGTCCATTTATCATTTATACTCAGATCTTGCCCTCACTTAACAGTTTTTCATTGTAGCATGTTTCCCTGTCTGTTTTTGTTTTGTTTGTTTCTGTGTTTCTAGTGTTTTCAGTTAATTTGCTGCCATGCCAACCTGTTTAATTCATTAAAGCTTTACTCCCTTACTGAGTTCCTCATGCGGTTTACATCTCTGGATCTACATAATCCACAAAACTTGACACTGAACTTGTTAGCCAAAATCAATGTAATGTTCAGAATCCTAAATGTTGATTTTGATCATGACATTGCCACCATAAGTGTGTCCATACTAAATCCATTTGGCCTGCTCCAGTCATAATAATCAAATATGCATTGAATGTGATACATTTTGAATTTATGTTTTTACACAGTTTTCTGCTTCAGCTGTGCTGAAATTGAAAGTGAAGCTTAAAGTGAAGGGACATGACATGAAAGTAGTCCACATGCACCCTCTGCTTGACACGTTGTACAGTTATGCCTTTTGCCAGTCAGGACACAGTTTGCAGTGTTTATATCGGTCCATAATGGGACAGTTATCATCAATATCAATATGCCCTCAAATGCCCATATCAGACTAAAGCATTGGCCCTACCAATATTTCAGGTCTCTCTTGTAAATGAGTCATTGAGGCTCAATGAGACTAACCTGTATGAATATTGTCCGGACTCTACACATAATCATTATGAATTTCCTTCACTTTCTTGAACTATTCAACTAACACAGCAACTGTTCTGCACTTTATACCATTAGCATGTGTTGCATACATCAGTTGAATTTTAGTTGGCTCTGTCTGAACTATAGTTTTTAATTCTGTGTAGGTGGCTCAGTTGGTAGAACTGCTGCCTCTCAGTGAGAAGGTCATCGTATCGAATCCCAGTGGGGAGCATTTCTTGGTGGAGGTTGCATGTTCTCTCCATGCATGCATTGGTTTTCTCCAGGTACTCTGGTTTCCTCCCACAGACCAAAAACATGCATGTTAGGCTGATTGGTAACTTTAAATTGTCTCTAGGTGTGAGAGTGAACGGTTGTTTGTCTCATTTGTCTCTATGTGTTCCTGTGATGGACTGGAGGCCTGTCCAGGGTGTCCCATGCCTCTCGTACAGTGACTGCTGGATATGGGCACCAATGAACCCTGTGACCTGATAAGAAAGGAATGGGTAAAGATAATGGATGGATGGAAAATAGCCTTATCCATTTTGCTCACAGTAGCAACAAAACATATTCTGATGGCTAGAAATGATCTGTACTGCATATGTGAGAACAGATCCACAAAGGAGCAGAACTGAACACATCACTTGTGTTTGTTGATGTGCTGGTTTTACTACATCCATTTGAGATCTGAGTGTTTTTAAGCACATTCAGTCATGTAGCTGTGTGATAAGCAAAATTAATACAATTAAAGTTAGACAAGTTCATATACAGTACAACATGTAAAATCAAATCTTACAAATTATAAATGTTAAAAATGTAGACCAAGACATATTGGGAATGTTATATTTAACCTTATTACTTTGTACATATTAAATAGTATTGTTATTTTTGTTGTTTTTATCTCATTTTATGAGCAAATCCATTTGATTGAATTTCTAGAAACGCAGGATTTGTCACTTCAATGTGCTGCTTGTTTTATCAGCAGTGTCCTTATAACATGCTGAACAGTCAGGCTTTTATTTCTATTTAGAAAAAATGTTATAAGTGTCATTTTATGTATTTTGTCATGCTGGGTTTTTTTTTTTTTAAACCTACACTTTGTACTTGATTTGTAAGACTTTTTTCACATTTTTATTTTGTGATGAATCGTAAATGCCTAAATTAATGTTAAATAGCATAAAATTGTAGTTTATGATTTTTGGAGAAACATCAGGTTGATGGATTAATTTAAATAAAGTAATAAATAAAGATGTTAATGGCAGCCCTAAAATTTATTAATGTAAACAATCTGACAAGTGTTGAATTGTTGCTGCACTTTAAGTGTTTTCATTCAGTTAAAGGTAATTGGCTTCTGAGCAGCTGCTGCTCAACTGAGAATCAAGCTAGTCCCCACCTGCTCATAAAGCACTTTCAGTGAATCAGGTTGTGTACAGCTTGAAATTGGAGTAAATGAAAATAAATGCTGCTAGTTATATAACCCTGCTAGAGCTACACTGAAAAAAGAGAATAGTTGATCCAACTTAAATGATAAAACTCAAATTGGTAACAATGAATTAAATTAAGTTCATCCAAGTGAATTTATTAAGTTTGTTTAACTTGACAGATTTATCACTTTTATTCAAATCATTTAGATTATTTCATATAAATAATTAAAATCCTTCTGATTTAATTTTATGGAAAGCCAACGCAAATGTTTTAAGTTGTTCCAAATCTAAAAACTGAACGATCCACAAGTAAGTAATCACCGACGTTATACTTAAAAATGCAGCTTGACCGTAAATCAAATTACATGTGTGTTTCAGCATGTTATTTTAGTTTACCCAGTAAGAGTAAAATATTTTCATTGTAATCAGAAATTCAAGTTGGCTAAAAAAAAACCACTGTGTTGCATAAATGAAACATTTTAAATTTTATTGTAAAAGCAACTCAAATTCTTGAACAGTTTTGCTCTACAGCTCCTCCTGCACAGAGATCGAACATTATAGAGCAAGACAAAAAGGATAAACTCACAAAATAAAGTGCACATCAAAAGCTCATCAATAAAAACCCAAATACCCGGAACACATATTACTCTCTGTATTACTCATGTGCACAATGTCCAAAAGAAGTTCAATAATTCCATTTCAAAACCTTAAGCTTCCAAAACATGGAGCTCTTCTGTTCAATCAAGACAGACGACAATACGTCCTCTTGCACGTCAGTGTCTTTACTGTTAGCTCCGAAGTCTTCCAAATAAATCGTGATCTTTGGGAGACATCTTGTGCTGCTCAAGTTGCATGAAGGTTGTTTAGAAGACTTGAGATGTGAAACATAGAGGCTCATGGATAAACCAGGTTCAGAGCATATATCAAATCCAGAAGCAGGGCCCATGCTGAGGCAGCTGAAGTCAGGTCATGCAACACCTCTTCTCCTTCAAGGACGATGGTGATGTCTTCTGGAGGTTCTTTCAACTCCTCTCCTCCTTCTGACTCACAAACACTGCCATGGTGAGATGTTTGAGTTCCATCTGAGCATCATCTCCACTGCTGCACTGCAGTGAGGTGAACAATGTGTTCAAACTTGAACACTGTAATCTTTGTCTACAGAGTTTGAAAAACAAAAGTCATGTAAATGAAGAATAAAGTACAAGATCTACAACTTGTGAATGAAAAGTGGTTTAAAAATCGGGAAATACTATAGAATTGTTATCTTTAACCCGGGCCCGAAGCCCGGCCCTGCCTGAACCGAATGGTCAAACCGGGCCATGATAATGTGCTGGATGGGCAGGCCGGGTCGGTGTCTGGCTTTTGAATGCGTCAGCGGATCAGCCGTGATCCAATTATATGACAACATGTCTTGCCATACTTTCAACAGTCACACATGGCCATTTCACCACGAGTTGACCCGCCTTGACAGAGGTAACAAAGTTCAGTTAAGCTTCAGATGGGACTATACTGCCAGGAAGCAATCCATCGCCCAAATGGATGTTCATTCAGTCGCTGCACTCAGCAGACGCGCGCAGCCGACGACCCGAACAGCTGAGATCCCAAAGCAGACGTGTCAGAGCGGTCCGTGTCTGAATAATGCAGAATGATGGCCATGAAAACACAAACACCCCCTCAGCTCTGATCTTATGCCCCTTTTATTCAGCTGTTCATACATGGTGCAAAATCATTTAAAATAATTTATTTTAAATAAACAATCCATGGCTCATCCATCTATCAGCCAACTGTGTCGTGTCCAGTCTTACTTTGAAAATCCACGATATAGCAAACCCGCAAAAAACGAACCACAAAGTAGCGAGGGACTACTGTACACGCACATCATACATTGTCTCTGTCAGTGCAGCAGGTAATAAAGCAGAGCAATGTACTCTCCCAACAACGGTATCGCACCACACTAACACAAAGATGATATGAAACGATGCAGTCTATATGGAAGATGAAACATAAGGAGAGCAGGGAACAGAGTGTAAGAAGTGGAGAGATTACAGAGTGGGAAGGAAAAGAGAACATTTGAGGAACGAGGGGTGAAAAATAAGTAGATTGATTGTCAGAAAAGAAAGTACAAGAGTTTAGTGGGAGGGACGTGATGAAGAGATGAAAGATTTCACCCATCGTTAGTGAAGTTGTGCCAGTCCTTCGAGCTCCCCTAAGGACTTGATATAGAGGGTCGAGTTTGGGTTGCGTGTTTCAACTCCACCTGGCTGCAGTTTCAATCAATCAGCGGTACATGAGTTTCACTGTCTGTGGTACAGCTGCAGGGAACTTCAAATCACAAAAACCACTAAGCTATTTACTCTGTAACCTTCAATCCATGTTGCCTAGAAACATCCTTTCAAATTCTCGATTTCACCGCCCCTCCCACACACACACACACACACACACCTAAAAAAAAAAGTGAATTCATTTTGGAAAACAATTACTGCTTGACGCTATTAAAAATAAGTATACAACATGAAGCCAGTCATGGTCAAAAACAGATCACTTCTGTAAGAGTTGTTCTTGCATGAGCTGTAGATTAAGAGCTCAAAGTTCATGCTCAATCATCCAGGTACAAAATCCACAAATGATCAGTCAGGTCATCTGGACAGTTTCTTCTTTTGTGGAAAGACGTTTCACCCTCTATCCAGAGGGCTTCATCAGTCTGAGGAGCCCCAAGTAAACTGTTGTCCCCACTAAGCAGTACACTCCTTTAGTAGACCAACCAGTTTGCTGGTGATGAGATGGTTTCTGTAGATTAAGAGCTTCCTCAGTGCCTACAAGATTTATTCAGAAGTATTGTGGAGTCGTAGGTGGCATTTGTTTTGGAATTCTTCAGAACACCACACACAATCATTGTTTAAATGTACTTTTTACATAAAAAATACACTCATTTTCCTCAATAAAATGTCTCTTTTTTTGTGGAATACATGAGATTGAAAACATGTGAGGACACCACAACATAATCCTTGAGAGTGGAATGTATACATCTACTGAAGAGGTGAAAAGCTGCTGCTTCATAAAGTGTATTTCCACAAGACACTTAACGTCAATCTCCTCAAACTCCAGGTGTAAATATACAAAACTGTTCATGTGTAGAACAAATTTTCTGTTTCAGGTTTCTGGGGGAGAGAAGAAAGCCTTTCGTATATTCAAAGCTATGCTAATTAAATAAATAAATAAATAAATAA
>NC_056503.1:25503000-25505216 GCF_014905685.2 Nematolebias whitei | reverse complement strand
GAACTCGTGAAAAGTATGAATATATTTCCCTATATGTCATACTACAGTTATTATCCATTAGTTATCTTCTGCTTGGGTAACCCTTATTCCCACGAGGTCAGATTTTGTGAGATCTCTGTTTCCAAGGGGTTAAAGCATTGCTACAATGGAATTATCGAGACGATATGGAATTATAATGAACATTGTGGAATTACCTTGACTTTGTTTCCTTGCTGGATTACTTCTGACTTTGGTCTTCCTTGCTGGATTACTTTTGACTTTGGTCTTCCTTGCTGGATTACATCAAGCTCAAGGACATTTGAAGGTCTAAGTTCACGGTTGGAATTCATCCCCATGGACAGGCGATGATTTCCAAAGGGGGGACTGTAGTGAACCTGATCTGAACCTGATCTGACCTCAAATCTTGATCAGATGAGCAGTGACTGTTATTTCATTGATCTGTATCCAGAAATACAGTTTGAGCCATCTGGTGACTTTCTTTCTTGAATTAATCAAGCAGAAAAGACAATTCTCTATGATCATTACTATTTTACAAATGTTTGATAATCAAATTGTGTTAGTTTACTCAATGTTTACAGGTTGAAGAAAACTACTCATTTTTATTTTTCATAAACAGTAAGTAATGATTTTTATTCCTCATTCAAAGAAGAAATCAGGTTAATATGCATTTCTTGATTTTTCTGTCTGCAATGTAAGTATGTTAAAGGTCGGTTCTCGGTCAACTAAAATGTTTACCGAGAAAAATGTCATGTTTAAACTTTTTCAGAAGATAATAAGAGTGAGACTCCACGAAGTCTGAAGTCCTACAATAATCTTTCTGTTTGTCACTAAAACAATCCTTGACTTTTAATAACATCTTACATCACAAACCACACCTCTATTCCTGGTCCATCGACCAATCAAAAAGCTCTCAAATGACCCGGAAGTCGACCCATTTAAAATGTGGCAACTTCCCAGTTCATGCAGAGGCTGGAGAGGCTGAGAGGCTGAGAGGCTGGAGAGGATGAGACGCTGAGTTGCTGGAGTTTGTTGGTTGCTGTGTTGCTGCACTCAGAAATGAGTTCAACTAGAGAGTGCACAGAGTGATGGAGTCAGAGTTCTTGGGTGCAAACGCATTCAGGATGATCCAGAGACGTTTTGGGATTATAACTTCTGGTTGAACAACCTCGTACGACTCTCTAAGGGTTTGGCAGTTCTCACGGAGACGCTGAAAGAGTCAGAAAGGAACCTACGCCGACGCTGATTTCATCGTCAACCAGGTAGAAGGTTCTATTTTCGACTAAGTGTACCGGAGGCCAGCTGAGATCTGATGGAGCGTGCACGTTCTGGTCAAACAGATTAATTCCCTCACAAATCTCTCTGTAAGATAAATCTCCATTTCCATCTTAAGCTCCGCTTTCTCTTAAAATCAGTACAGATATTTAGAAATATCTGAAGCTAAGTCCTCAATCACCGCCGCGTGATTGAAGTTCATTTTCTGTGAAACTTGTCTGTTATTATTTTCATATTTTGCCAAAATTAATGTAAATGTTTGATGTTAAACTTTGATTCTGAAAATAAATGACCGCATTCATTTGATGGGTCAAACATAAATAACGTCTCTCGTTACATTTCTGTTAAAACTCAATGCACGACATTTACACAGTCAGAAAGATGAGGAACTCGTGAAAAGTATGAATATATTTCCCTATATGTCATACTACAGATGATAGTTTCGGCGTCGGTGTAGAGTTTCCTTTCAACTCTTTCCAGCGTCTCCGTAAGAACTGCGAAAACCTCAGGAGTCGTGAGATCATCCCAGAACAGACTTCTTCATTGTTCCTCTGAACTTCTCTCGTTCAGGGACTTCTCATTCGAGGTCCTCCCTGGAACGTTGTTCAGCTTAGTTCCCGTTGTTCTCCAGCATTCTCCTTGGAACTAGGAAGTGTTGAACCTTTTAAAGAGGTCACTTCCGGTTCCTCTGAGAACTTCCTGATTGGTCGAAACGAACCAACAGGGTGTGGTCTTAGTGATGTAAGAGGTTATTAAAAGTCAAGGAGAAAGATTAGATTGTTTTAAGAACAGACAGAAAGATGTTTTGAAGAGCCAAGACTTTTAGGTGCCAGTTCTCCTCCTATCTGTCTGAAAAAGTTAAACATGACATTTCTTTCCAGTAAACATGTAGTTGACCGAAACTTGACTTTTGACCGACTTACAACTTGCTCATTTCAGACAGA
>NC_056503.1:25500044-25502990 GCF_014905685.2 Nematolebias whitei | reverse complement strand
TCGGCTTAAGCGTTGTGAGACCAATGTAGATTATGGTACTTAAGGTAGCATTAATCTACATTGACTCCGCAAAGATTAGGTTTAACGAGTGAAGTGCATGTTGGCATAGTTAAAGGCCTCTTAGTCTCTAACTTAACTACACACAAAACTCATTCTTGCTTGGGGTGTTCAGAAACAATACCAAAAACCAATTAAACGATGTCTCAACATCGACAAAAACAGTGACTAAGCAACCAGTAAAACAACGTTTCAACATTGACAAAAGTAGTGACTAAGCAACTAGAAAACGACGTTTCGGTGCGCCACTCACTCTGAATGTCAGATTTGATCACGTTATCGCGTCTGGTAACATTACCCTAACTGGCGTCACCCCCCTTCGGTCATGGGAGACCGCGAACACGGGTGAGGACGTCGCTCCATGAGCTAAAGTTAGGCTGTCCTTGAGTAGTTTTAACTGTTTGTGCAGCTGAAAGAGGACTTTAAGGTCTGGATTGGAATCCAGTTCGCCTTTCGATGGAGTGTATTTGTCTGGTTCAGTCAGATACAGTATCATCGAGTTAATTGCAGGATCCAACTTCTGAAGTTGGATGATGTCTGGGTCAGGTGAAAATGACTTTTCATATTTTAAAAGAACTTGGCGAAGTTTGTCTCTTTCTTCATCAGATGTCAGAGTGTCGGCTTGGGCGACCACCTGATCAGTGTGTTTCAAAGTTTCTAACAACCTGCGTAGTTTCTCTGTCTCTTCTGAGCTCAGAGGTGTAGGGCCTTGTTTCTGGAACCTTTGTGATTTTTTCGCCTCGGTTCGTTTCGTCCGAGGTGGGGGACGGTTAGGTACATCTTTTGGGGGTTCCTTTTCGGACTTCCCCTGATAATATGGGTCATGGTTCCCATATCTTTGCGTCCTACGCACACCCCATTTACGATAATCACGTTCATCCTCTGAAAGAGGAGCTTTTTTGTCCCAGCGTGCACCTTCATGACGCGGTTTGTTAGTTTGAAAAGACTGCTTTTTCTCGCCTTTCTTAGGAGGGGGAAAGATGGATGAGGGAATATGTGTCTGTATAAGATGTAGGTCTGTAGACCAGAACGACAACACGCTCCTTTGGACGCAGCTTAACCCACGGTACACTTTGGTTGAGATCGACTCTTTACCTTTGCAGATGATAGTTTCGGCGTCGGTGTAGAGTTTCCTTTCAACTCTTTCCAGCGTCTCCGTAAGAACAGCGAAAACCTCAGGAGTCGTGAGATCATCCCAGAACAGACTTCTTCATTGTTCCTCTGAACTTCTCTCGTTCAGGGACTTCTCGTTCGAGGTCCTCCCTGGAACGTTGTTCAGCTTAGTTCCCGTTGTTCTCCAGTATTCTCCTTGGAACTAGGAAGTGTTGAACCTTTTAAAGAGGTCACTTCCGGTTCCTCTGAGAACTTCCTGATTGGTCGAAATGAACCAACAGGGTGTGGTCTTAGTGATGTAAGAGGTTATTAAAAGTCAAGGAGAAAGATTAGATTGTTTTAAGAACAGACAGAAAGATGTTTTGAAGAGCCGAGACTTTTAGGTGCCAGTTCTCCTCCTATCTGTCTGAAAAAGTTAAACATGACATTTCTTTCCAGTAAACATGTAGTTTATCGAAACTTGACTTTTGACCGACTTACAACTTGCTCATTTCAGACAGAAAATCAAAATGCATAATTACTCTTGTAACAAACATTAACTTGATTTCTACTTTGAATGAGGATTAAAAATCATTTATACTGTTTCACAGTTGATTTAAAATGAGTAGTTCACTTCAACATTTAAAATGGTTTGAACTAAACACACTTTTGATTATCAAGACATTTGTAAAATAGTAATAATAATAAAAAGAGAGTGTTCTTTCAATTGATCAGTGCAGGACACACTTAGAAAGTCTCTGGATGAACTTAATTTTGTGTTTCTGGACTCAAATCAATGAAATGACAGTTCTTGTCCCAGGAAGGCCCTCAGGGCCAGATTTGACCTGAGGCTTAGTTCACTACACTGGTGTCTTGTCTTTGTCTCGGGATTGTCCTTCTATGGTGTTGTGTTCAGCCTTCCGTTCCGTCCATCCGATTAAATTGTGAGTAGCTGCCCTGTCAGCGTTTTGATTTTGTTTTGTTTAACTAAATATATTTTTATTTATTCCTTGAGCGTCCTTGTCATCCTCCTGCACGTGGGTTCAAACACTCCTGACGGCCGAACATGATAGAATCCCGAGACCATACTGAACCCAGCGGGAGGATGATTACTTTGTTCAAGTTTTTGGCCCGTGAGGAAGAGAAGACTGCCCAGAAAGACAGAGAAAGGGAGGAGAGGAGGAATCCATTTTGGGGGACCCGCCTGGCCATTAAACCTGGGTCCTCACAGCCTCTCCGTCCCTCTCCGCCTCACTGCGCCGCTGCCCACCTCCTCCTCGCTCTCCACCTGGCGGGGCCAAGCAATCATCGGAGAGAGGGGGGCAAACCGCTGGTCCTCCCCCGAACCCAGCGCAAGAAGGGGAGAGCTTCGCGAAGGGAGGAGAAGCCCAGCCCTCAGTCGCCGGAGGAACGGCAGAAAATTTCACTGGGGGGGGAGGTACCTGTTTCCCTCAGAGGAGCAGTACAGCCCTCCCTCGCTGGAGGAGCTAGAACGGTGGCAGGCTTCCATAGTGGCAACGTATCTGGCTCCGCTTCTGCCCCACTGCGAGGAGACCCAGGTGGATACTCCTCATTCCAGTCCTCCTGAGGGGTTCATGGCTCCTCCACCACCTGCTACAGCCCAGACTCATCCACCACCTGCTGCAGCTCGGTCTTCTGTTCCTGACTCTCCAGCTGCAGCTCTGTCTTCTGTTCCTGACTCTCCAGCTGCAGCTCCGTCTCTGGTTCCTGGTCCTCCGGCTGCAGTTCCGGATCCATCACCTGCTGCTGCAGCCCCGTCTCTGGTCTCTGGTTCTC
>NC_056503.1:25497120-25500034 GCF_014905685.2 Nematolebias whitei | reverse complement strand
GCCCCGTCTCTGGTCTCTGGTTCTCCAGCTGCAGCCCCGTCTCTGGTTCCTGTTCCTGGTTCTCAAACTGTAGTCCTGGTACCCGACTCTCCTGCTGCAGTCCTGACTCCAGAACCTGCTACAGATCTGGTTCACGGCTCGTCTCTCGAGGTCCTCGTTTCTGGCCCTTCGGCTGAGGTCCTAGCTCCTGGCTCACCTGAGGTCCACACTCCCGAGTCGTCTTCGGCTGAGGTCCACGCCCCTGGCTCACCTGATGTCCATGCTCCCGAGTCGTCTTCGGCTGAGGTCCACGCTCCTGAGCCGTGTTCGGCTGAGGTCCACGCTCCTGAGCCGTCTTCGGCTGAGGTCCACGCTCCTGAGCCGTCTTCGGCTGAGGTCCACGCTCCTGAGCCGTCTTCGGCTGAGGTCCATGCCCCCGGCCCAGCTGCGGAGGTCTTCGTTCCCGGCCCGTCTGCGGAGGTCTTCGTCCCCGGCCCGTCTGCGGAGGTCTTCGTCCCCGGCCCGTCTGCGGAGGTCTTCGTCCCCGGCCCGTCTGCAGAGGTCTTCGTCCCCGGCCCGTCTGCAGAGGTCTTCGTCCCCAGCCCGTCTGCAGAGGTCTTCGTCCCCGGCCCGTCTGCAGAGGTCTTCATCCCCGGCCCGTCTGCAGAAGTCTTCGTCCCCGGCCCGTCTGCTGAGGTCTTTGTCCCTGCTTCAACCCCTGGTTTGCCCCCTGGTCTGTCTGAGGTCCTCACCTGCTTGAGTCCAGGAGGGCTTAGATGGACGCCTGTACTACCCAGAGATGGACGGTCCCCTGGCCGTCCACCGGAGCGCTGGCCTGGGGGTGGATGGTTTCCTGGCCGTCCCCCTGAATACTGGTCCTGCCCTGGATGGTCTCCTGACCGTCCACCTTGACTGTGGTTGGGGTTCATGGATTTGGTTTTGTGTTTAGCTACCCAGGTTTTCCTGTCGGTTTTTTGTTCTTCTGGTCCTATGTGTTTCTCTGTCTTGGTTTGTCCTTCCTCCCACCCAAGTTGGATGTAGTTTGTCCTTGGGATGTCTGGAGCCATCCCTTGAGTGGGGGGTACTGTGGGGGTTTGGTCTGTTTCCTCATGTTTCCAGCACTCAGTGTTTTTCCCTTGTGTTCAGCCCCTGTCTCACGTTAATCACTGCAGGTGTCTGTCATTGTCCTAATCAGTGTGTGTGTATATATTCAGTTCACTGGTGTCTTGTCTTTGTCTCGTGATTGTCCTTTTATGGTGTTGTGTTCAGCCTTCCGTTCCGTCCATCCGATTAAATTGTGAGTAGCTGCCCTGTCAGCGTTTTGATTTTGTTTTGTTTAACTAAATATATTTTTATTTATTCCTCGAGCGTCCTTGTCATCCTCCTGCACGTGGGTTCAAACACTCCTGACGGCCGAACATGATACTAACTAGGCTGTCGTACTCGGGCAGGAGCCCACGGCCAGCCACCATGAACAGCCTGAGGAGGCACCTGGGGGTTTCACAAGTGAAAGAGGACAACAGTGAGGAGGACAGTGAATTCAGTGAAGAGTCTGATACTGAACCATCAAGTAAGGAATGCCTAACAATCTGGACAGCTGCCCAGTTCAAGTTCGAGCAGACCTACTATGCACAGCTTGTAATGGAAAAATTAGGTTTGGGTTGACACGATGGGGGTGGGGTGATGGATGCACAAGAGAAACAGAGCATACTCTATTCACACAAGGAGAGCTGTTGGTCAGGCTGCTTCTTGGTGCTCTCTAAAATAGTTATTGAATTGAATTTAAAAATGTAGGTACATGTAGATGTTAAACAACTTGTTGAAATACACCAGAATGCAAGAAATGGCATCTACTTTATTCAAAATATTCTGGGGGAGAACCCCCGGACCGCCCAGACAAACAATTTGCTTCAGTCTGAAAAGACTTACAACACATTTTGTTCATGCATAAGACAGTTCTTCTGCACCAATAAAAAATAATATTCCTAAAACCTGTTAGTCATACTTGCAAGTTAATACTTTTCACAAACAAACCTTTCTGGCACTAACTTGTGTAAATAAACACGATCAAAACAAGTATTCAAAACAAGAATACCAAATACAGCACATTCTATGATAAACCAGATAGACAATACCATAATATACTGTATCTGCATTTTGACGGGCCTATAAAAATAAAAAGGCCTTTAAATGTAAGCATTGACTTTTCCAACAGGTTTAATCAAGATTCATTGACTCTGGCCCTGGTCCTTGAGATTGAATATGTAGTTCAGTTCCAAGATAAGCAGCTGTAAATAGAGGTGAAATGAGACTTAGATTTCCTACCAAATTGTCTTCACAAGTAAATTAGTTAAAATACACACACACACACACACACACACACACACACACACACACACACACACTAGATGGAGTGTTTTAAATGTTACAATATCTTTTCTGACTTTTTTCAGAGTCTTGTTCAAAGAAAAAACACTCAGAAAAGATTCTATGTATTTTTTTTATGTTTCATAAAATGCATTGCATCCAGCTGTTAATACCACGGTAAAAAAATAAATGTACCCACAGTACATCCTGATGCATGGTCAATAATCCAGGTAGAAAAATCTAAAACATTTGTCAGATCCTCTGGACAGATTATTCTTGTTGAAACATTTCATCTTTTATCCAAAAGACTTCTTTAGTCTAAGGAGCTGCACTAAACTCAGCCTTATCAATAGCAACTTCTCATAGTGGATCAACCAGTTTGCTGGTGACTGCCAAAACCAGCTGTTCACATGCCAAAGGAGGACCAACAGCCTGACGATGATCATTAGCAGTGGCGGCTGTCGGATTTTTGTCCTAGGGAGGCTATACACACACACAAACATATATACATATACATATACATACGTACATACATACATACATACATACATACATACATACATACATA
>NC_056503.1:25493336-25495836 GCF_014905685.2 Nematolebias whitei | reverse complement strand
TTTGCCCCTCTCCCCTCAGGAAGGAGGTTGAGGAGCATTAAGTGTAGAACCACTAGACTGAGGAACAGCTTCTACCCTGAGGCTGTTAGACTCATGAATCTCTAATCAGAATTATCACTGTGAAAAATTACATCATGTTGCTGCTGATCTGTTTCATGTTGCTGCTGATCTATTTCATGTTGCTGTGTTCATTCATATTGATCTGCTCACACTGACTCATGTTTGTGCTGCTGTTCAGCGTATCGTTTTTGTACTACAAGTGCTTAGCGTATTTTTAGTTAACGTTTTTCTTTGTTCATATCTTAGATCTTATTACTGTTTTTCATTTACATTTTATACTATTGTTGGATGTAACTGGGACCCTGTGTACACAATTTTGTTCCACGACATGTACCACATGTGGTGCATATGACAAATATAGAAAGGCTAAAAGCGGTCAACAAAGAGGTTAATTTCCTACCACAGTGTGGTCAGTAGGTAGCTCGCCATCAATTGCAGAAGGTTTTAATGGGGGTGACAAAACAACCTGATCAGAAAGGTCAAAAACAAAAATTATATTGTAAATTAATAAATAATAATATAATAAATAAATTTAAGTAGCATAAAGCTTTAAGGTCCATCTTCAGTGCAGGTGTAGTGTGCTTTTCTTTTTAATAAATAAAGCATTCTGTTGTTGTGAGAGACACATCTATTGTAGTCCTTACCTAAGTGGGTTTATTAATTGTCTGAGTTCACAAGCAACAGACAATAGAAAGGACAACAATAAAGCAATAGAAATATTATTTTGTATAGTTTATCCTTTCTTCTAAAGCCTTATAAATTATCTGTACAATTTTGTTTACATAATTACTTTGTATATTAATTACAATATAAGTAAAATTATTTGTATTAAAGACAATGGTTTATTATTAATGTTTCATAGAAGAAGCATAAAAATATTGACAACAAATATAAAATGTCAAGAACTTCAGGAAACTGTTATATAACCTTCACTCATGTGTGGGAAGGTGTTTTGTTTCTCTCTCTGCTCGACTTCAGTGAGTATGTGTTTACAATCTGTGACTGCATGCTTTTGTTAATATTTCCAATCACAACAAAAAGGTCAGATCATATAAAAATGTGAAAAGAAAGAAGTGGAGGTCATAAATTGAAAGGAAAAAATAGATATAGCAGGCAACAGTGACAGAGGTGACAAGCAGAGTGACAGACTGAGTGACGGATAGATGATGGAAGTTGTTGAAAAAAGTTTGTTGGGGGGGCCTAGGATGCAATGCAGTGAGGATGGAGGAATAATAAAAGAATAGTTGAGGGAAAAAATAGAATGAAGGAAGAAGGGCAGGAGGAAGGGAGAGGGGAACAACAGTGGGAAGGATGGAGGAGGAACAATATGTCATCTGTTGTTTTATTCTCATCCAGAGGCCAGTGAGAGGAGGCAGATACCTGCTGATTATTCTCTTGGATTATCTAACACTAAGAGCTGGTGCGTGAGTTTGTGTATTTGCAGAATGTTAGATAAGAGGTAAACCAAACATTTACCCTCTTCTTGCTTCATATCCCTTCCTTCATTGGTCATCACCTTCCAACTTGATTCCTAATCACCTTCTTCCACGATCTTTCAGCTTCCACTTCTTCAACCCTCACCTCCACTTATTTGCTTCCTCTATGATGCATATATTACATGTGTGTCATATGTGGCCAGTACTGGAAAACTGAGTGTGAATGAGCCCGGACTGCAGTGAAAATATTGACTGATGTGAGTGAAAACTGTTGATTGATTACTTTAAAAGTTTCGTAAAGAAAAGTCCATAAAAACACCATCTAGCGATCCAGCAACTAAAATAGCAAATAATCTTTGTACGGTAATCTACATTTAAGTAGAAGTTTTCGAAAAGTTATGTCTTCAGAAATAATCATTTTAATCCTAATCTTTATTTTAATTAAACATGTTTCTCTGCCAGCTGCCGTCATGACAACACATTGCCTCGTATAACATTTGGAATCATGCAGCTCAGAAATTCCACTTTTTAAATACTGTATAGGGCTGGAATTCCCAGTGACATCACTCCAGACCCATACAAATTGAGTTTTCAAATCGGCAATCTTGTAAACAAAACCATCTTGATGGTTGTTCAGTCGAAAAAGTAGGCTGTCATAAATTCATTGTTAACTGGAGATCTCTGTATGCCCATCAAACTCCAACATAGCTGCTTGATTTCTTCTTCAGAGCAACACAACCAACTGGAGCCATTCAACCTTTTCAATTATTTGCGCCACACTAACTAGAAAACAAAAGAAGACTGATCAGCACCATTGAAGAAAGATGGATGAATAGATACTGTATTAAGCCAAGGTGGAAATTTAAGGCATCTACTAGCATGTGCTAATTTTACAAAAAAATAAAATAAAAACACATGAAATAGTCAAAAAAGAAGCAGAATACACAATATATACACATACATATATATATATATATATATATATATATATATATATATATATA
>NC_056503.1:25466456-25483336 GCF_014905685.2 Nematolebias whitei | reverse complement strand
ACAAACATGAACATGAGTCTGTGAGCAGATGTGCACGCATGAACACATCAACATTGAAACAGATCAGCAGCAACATGAAACAGATCAGCAACAACATGATATGGTTTTTCACAGTGATTATTCTAGTTAGAGATTCATGAGTCTAACAGCCTCAGGGTAGAAGCTGTTCCTCAGTCTAGTGGTTCTACACTTAATGCTCCTTAACCTCCTTCCTGAGGGGAGTGGGGCAAAAAGTGTGTGTGCTGGGTGGGTGGGGTCCTTCATGATGCAGGTGGCCCTCTTCCTGCATCTGGAGGTGTAGATGTCTGTGATGGTGGGGAGACTGATTCCAACAGATTTTTGTGCAGCCTTCACCACTCTCTGCAAAGCTTTTCTTTCTGCAGCTGTGCAGCCTCCATGCCACACATTGATGCTCGAGCACAGGATGCTCTCCACTGCACACCTGTAGAAGGAGGTGAGGACTGAGCTTCCCAGACCAGCTCGCCTCAGCCGTCTGAGGAAGTAGAGTCTCTGATGAGCTTTCTTGATCAGGCTGGTGGTGTTGTTGCTCCAGCTGAGGTTGTCATTCATGCGTACACCCAAGTACTTGTAGCTGGAGACCACTTCCACCACAGATCCTCTTATGTTCAGAGGGGTGTAGGTGTTTTTGTTCCTTCTGAAGTCCACAATCATCTCCTTTGTCTTCTTCACATTGATGTGAAGGTTATTCTCTCTGCACCAGCTCTCCAGGTGTTCCACCTCTTGCCTGTAGCTGGACTCATCATTGTTTGTGATGCATCCCACCACCGCTGTATCATCTGCAACATAGTGTTGAATGCTGAGCTGTAGTCAGTGAAGAGCATTCTCACATAGGTGTTTTCCTTCTCCTGATGGTTGGGGGAGGTGTGAAATTCCTGCTAAACTGCAAAGTAGTTTACATAAAATAAGACAAAGTGGCAAAGAATAAAATAAATGAAATTTTAGGTTTTAGAAGCAAAAAAAAATGTAATGTGACATTTCATATGTGCTGAATTCTTGGGCCTTCGCTGAAGGCATTGAAGGCACTGAGGGTTCCCCACTGTTAAATAGTCTTAAAATTGTATTAGGCTCACTGCACAATTATTATGGATTTCACTATAAAGTTGTTTGTATTCAAGCTTAGTTTTCTGTGCCATAAACAGTTAAAAATCGCAAAAATTACTTTTTCATTTGTTAAATGTACTCATTGCAAACATGAAATCAAATATGAAGAGGATTATCCTAAATTATATTAAATGATGCTGTTTGAAAGTATTTATAAATATATTTATATATATATATATATATATATATATATATATATATATATTACACCTGTACTTTTGCAAAAAAAATACAACCCATATTACCGATCCTTCATTTACTGTTAATCCCAAATGTAATGTAAGCATGGTTGCTGGCTTTGATTCAACCTTTATTTATACAGGTTAGTCCCATTGAGCTTTGGTGATTCATTTACAAGAGAGACCTGAAAAGGTATGTGTGGTAAGTGCATGGATTCAAAATAGTAACCGTTTTTCACCCTCTTGATATTAAATGGTAACCACTGCATACAAAATGGCAGCTATTAACCCCACCTGTAGCTACAATTATAGCTACAGTTGGGGTACAAACAGGCAGAGATATGACGTTACTTTGCCTGTAAGGATTACCTATGTGATTATGCATGTTTGCCCATGGTTACCATGAAACACTAGACTTTCCTCCACATGAAAAATCTATATAACCTGTGCACAACACATCTTAATATGTCTTCTGTATCAAGTATGCTGCTGTATCAAATATTTTATTTCAATAAGACAGCTTTCAAATCCTATATCATGCTCTTAACATTTGTGCCAGAATATCTTCTGATATCTTGCCGTTTGTGTGGTGATGTGTGTGATCACAATGGTTTAAACCCATCACTTTGCAGTAAAGCTACCCTACTGGCAATGCTGCCATTTCTGAGTATCTGTGCATTTCTAAAAAAGGTTTTTGAGGAGGCAGAGAACAGGGTTAAGGGTGAGCTGCAAGGGATGAGATAATAGGATAGACATGCCTGTTCTGTTTGATAACCTTTTGAGCTCTTCCTGTTTTTTTTCCTCCTCTTCCCATGATTCACAAATTTATTGTGTTTGTTGGGTCTCATGTGAGTGTGAGAGGAAAATAAAGATGGATGCAAGGTTTGCCTAAATTCCTTTGCTATGTTAATGACAATGGAACTGATTAATGCATTTTAATCCTTACCAAAACCTTTAAATATAGACAAACTATATAAATACAAAATACTTGAACAAAACAGCAAACACAAAATTGTATAACAGCATCAGTGATAGAAAGTGAAGAGTATTTTAAAATCCATGTAGCTGATATATTATTTATCTTATTATACACGTTTTTTGGGATTTTTTTCTCCCTTTCTTTTGGGGGGTGGGGGGTATTGTAATTTTATTGTGGCAATATGTGGTGCCTATATTTCGATCTTGACAGGGCTACATCTTGTCCCAATAAAGAATGCATTTGTTTTAAAGGAGCTTGGTTTGAGAAACATGTTGTAAGAAAAATAATGTTTGTACATATTTTTTTGAGTCTCTTGGTGAGTTTAATCAATGAACAAACAAGGTGTAGAAATAATCCCAAGTTCACATTCCTTACATGCAATATAAGTAAAAAAAGTTCTGCTGGTCAACTATGTGGGCCTCCTAAATGCTTTTGTTTTGTAACAATAAATGATTGCAGGTTTTCATCATGAATGTTTTTTTAATGTGTAAAGTCTGATTGACTAAGCTAATAGTTTTGTTAGAATATTTTCTACATAGTTTACCCTTTTTTTGGCATGTAGAGCAGTCTCTCTTCATCCATCCATTTTCTTTAGCTGCTTCTCCTTTCCTGGTCACCGGGATTGATGCATATTTCCAACAGTTTTTGTATGAGAGGTGCGGTACGCCCTGGAGAGGTTGCAAGTCTATCACAGAGCCACATGAGACAAACAAGACACAGCCATTCACTCTTTCACCCACTCCTACAGACAATTTTAGAGTTACCACTTAACTTAATATGCATGTTTTACTCTGCGGGAGGAAACCGGAGTGCCAGGAGAAAACTCACATGTGCAAAGGAAGAACATGCAAAGCTTCACCCATAAAGAGCCCAGGCCAGGAGGTGATCCTGTGACCTTCTTGCTGAGAAGAAACAACTGTAACTGCTGCATCACCCCTGTATCTTGTTCTATCTTTGAAAGCTTCTGTAGTAAAATATTTTCAACATACTCAAAATAAGTTTTATAGAGGGGAAAAAATAATGAAGACAGTTTGACACATTCATCAGATATTATGGAAATTACGCTAAGAAACAGACAAATTGGTTGAGTGACAAATGCAAGAACTCAAAAATGAGGATAAAGTCTTAAATTCTCGATTCCAGATTTTAGTTTGAAGTATACCACTTAGGCATTGCAGAAAAACACAAGAATAATAATAAAAAATAAAAAAAACTGTTTTATTAAAAAATACACAAGATTATAAAGTAAAAAAGTCTTGATTTTTATTTATGGATGACATTTAAAAATTGATTAGTTCATTTGTGTAATTTAATGACTTCTATACATAATTTTAGAAATAGGTATCTAAAAAACTCTCCCATTCATGTGTTGGAATTTTTTTATAGAATTTTCCTCAATGTAGTGGTTCACTATTCCTCCAATAAGTGTAGTTTTTTGTATTTTTCTAATATTTTTCCACCAAAGTACTTTTGATTGAAGATCTGTCTAATAATTTCACATATGAACAGAATCTTCTGTCTGTAAAGCATCATAATGGGATGGATGAACAGTAAAAGTTGGCAGCACGTTAAACATTTTTTAAATTTATAGAACTAACCTCCTGGAAGTGGGAAATGAATCAACCCCGAGGGAATTTTATCACCACACTTAACCCTGAAAACTGAATTATCACCTGACAGCCGATAATTTATTCATGCAGAAGGTAACCGTCAGACTGGTAAAAAAAAAAAAAGATAAAACAGAAGCAAAAACAGATCTTATAGAACAAACAGAAAGATTTAAAAAATAATAATGTTTTTAAATTAATTAAACTGTGCATTACTTTAGTGAACAAAAACTATTGTATATAATTTTTTGCCACAACACAGCAACATTCAAGGGGCATTCACATGAAAAAGTGCAATTATTCAAAATCCTTTACTTTATTTCAGCTCTAATTCTGAATGTTTTCATTTGAGGACACAAATATATGCATTTTGTTAGCCCAAAAGCAGAATTTCTACAAAGTACATATTGAATATAATTGGTCAAATAAAAAGTATCCTGTGTCAAAAGACAAAAGTTGTGGCATACTTACAAACATAACAACATACCGAATAATATTCTATCAGATACTAATGTGGTAATGTATTAACCAACATATTGATGCATTAACAATAATTAATTTTGAAACAAACACTTGTAGATTAAAAAAATGTATTGTACAAAAAATACATAAAGTAGTCAACTAAGTAAGAGGTAGGTCTAATAAAAACAAAAGTATGTTGTGGAATTAGTCAAAGAGAATGTATGTGACACATTAGTCCATTTGACACACGCCAGCATTAATCGGGAGATTTCAGACATGAACTGGAAACAGGATGCAATTAAACTGAGATGCTGACTGTGTCACAGCATGGTTGCAGTGAGGCTCCATGCTCACCCTTCTGACTTGCTAAATCAAAGAAAGAAAAGAAATCAACAGTAATCTAACAGCTGTTAAGCAACATGTGGACTGGACGACTGTGGAGCATTATTTTCCACTTCTCCCTCTCTGTGTCCTTGTGTGAGTAAATAGACATGCTGTATCCTGCCCTGAGCCAATTACTGCGACCTGAAGCAGCTGTACCCCTGGCATGGGGTGCAGCCAACTGTAGGTTGTTACCATTGGCACCATGGCCACTGGTGTACCTTTTAAAATCGGAATTATCCAGTAGGCAGGATTTTTAAATGGCTCCATACTGCCTTAAAAGTGATTGATTTTCTTTCCCATTGCCAGAAGCACCGTTACCCTCCCTCTACCTGTACCATACTTTTCAGTTATTACTCGCAGGGACAGTCATGCAGAAAAACAGGCAGGAATGGCATATGCCTGCTCTAAAGACTGCAGTGTTACTGGAAGAGTTACAGCTTCCAGTAAGTATTACTTCTTAAGATGAAGAAAATAAAGAATAAAACACAATTTATTTATCCAGAATTAACAGAGCTAGTTATGAACAGCTGTACTGAAAGTAGAAGATGCCCAATACAGTCCTGACTCTTAGTTTATTATTTTGCTTCCACTCGTATGACCTTATCTGATGATCTGATTAAAAGAAAAATGAGATTTTAAACCGTGTTTCAAGGAGGAACACTTTAGCAGTTCAGCCAATCGGACACATAAACGAAAAGAAAACAAATATAATAAAACTTTAAATTATAAATAAAAGCTGGCAGTAATGAACGCAATGATATACACTAGTTAATGCAAAAGGTACCAACAGGAAAAATGCGGGCGAATCTCCACTGGACCAATGCTGACCTTCCTTAGACGATGTTTGAATTAATCCTGGGGTTTGAAATTAATTTCTGGTTGTTGATAATGTCATACATCAGGATTCTGAATAATTTTGTAAATCATTTTGCGGTACTTCATGAAACAAAGCTGTGGCCACATGTGTCCTTGCTGATTTTACATCTTTTCACAAGGACTGCTTTTTCCCTGGTTCAGTCACCATTGGCTGGAGAATAACAAAGAAGACATCTGCTGATGTTATCAGGAATATATCACACCAGTAATTCTGGCCAATCAAAGAATAATCCTGTGGTTAATCCTACAAGTCTCTCTGGCTTCCCCAAATCAACAATACAGTGACAAGTGGACAATAATATTAGTAGATTTATATATTTTTACAGCTTCATGGCTTGTCCAGGACTTTTCACATCACTGTAAATTTTTTAGTTGGGACGTAAAAAAAAATATCCCTAATTAAACTCTCTTGTTCAGGACCAACAAGGTCCAACAGTACCCTCAAAATGCTGTGAGACTTCTTGACTCTCCCTCCTGTGGACTCACAAATGGTTAATTTACCATTTAATAAGAATAACAAAAGGAAATAATTCAAACCAAATGGACATTCTCAAAAACATACCAATTAAAATATGTTATGATTTATAACATAAACATGTACAATGCAAACCAAATAAGAAGATGCTGAGCTTGAATCACCAACAGAAAACTCAAAGCAGGGACACGTGTTAGAGACAGCTGTAATGAGTTATCAGAAGAGTAGATCTGAGTAAATTATCTGTATATAATTATTCCTTTTTAAATATAAAACATCTGGTCTCATTCAAAAAAAACATTTGACACTGCAGCCTCAAACACCACGACTTAAAGACAACTGTTGGCCAGCAGTCATGTCTCCCAACTTAACAACTTATTTGATTAGACACTTACAGCCTTTTTTTGTCTTCTCCTCTGGTGATCTTGCCTCAAGGCAGAAACCCTTCTCTGTTCTTACTACCCATTCATTTCTTTTGAGACTTTGTTCTTTTAACGGCCCTCCTCAATCTTTAGAAGTAATTCTCCATCAGTGTTTTAACCATGAATTCCCCAGAGAGTGTTAACACAGAAACTGGGATATTTGATTTATTATCCTTTTTTTTTACCCATATATATAACATTTAACATGCCATATGGTATAAATAACATTTAAGGTCCAGGATTGTACTGTAGTGTGCATCATGCTTTAGAGCATAAACTGTAGAACACCACAATATGAGGTTTAAAAAGGTAAACTTTTTTTTAGAATATCAAATTTAGTTCATTTCTGTTCATTTATATTGTGCACATACAAAGTAAAAGCAAATATAAAAATGTCCTTCGTTTACTTTCTTTCCACACCTTTTTCCAAAAGAAAAATAAACATTTTATTTCTTTATTTCTTCTTTGTGCTTCAAATTTAATTACTGTGTTTGATTTGTGGTTATGTCCTGGTTGATAAAATGACCAATGTTGGCAATCAAATGACTTTAAACTAATTTATTCATCCTCGTCTTTATTTCCCTCACAGGAGAAATGGTTTAAACGTGTGATTAAACTGTATGTTCTTAGATCTCTTCAACTATTGACTGTAGTATTTAAGATATGATTTCCATTTTTATATAAATGTGACACTACATTCATGTGGTAAGACAAATACATATACATGTTTTGAATCAGAGTTTTGGGTTCATAATATAAAACATTACTGTGTGATGCATGCCATATAAACCAGAGCTGTGATTGGCTGCCAGATGTTCTTACATGCTTATAAAAGAACAATGATGGAAACAATCCTCTGCGTGTGTTAAAATATTTGTCTTGTCCATTTTGTTATTTTTTGTTAAGCTTAGAGTAACAATTTAGAAGCTAGGAATCCTAGTTCCTACTGAAACAAAGAGTTCATCAGTATATCTGGACTTCTTCTTTTAGCTTTTCCCTCTTCAGAGGTCTCCACAGCAAGTCATCCTCCTCCATCTCTCTCTGTCCTCTTCATCCTCTGACCTCACTCCAACTACCTCCAGGTCCTCTCTAACTGCATCCATATATCTTCTCATTGTCTTTTTCCTGGCAAATGCATTTCTAACATTCTTCTACCAATATACCCACTGTCCCTCCTCGGGACATGTCCAAACCATCTCAGTCTGGTCTCTCTAACTTTATCTCCCAGTTGTTCAACCTGTGCTGTACCTTTGATGATCTCATTCCTAATCTTATCCATCCTTGTCACTCCTAAGGAGAACCTCAACATCTTCATTTCTGCCACTTCCAGTTCTTTCTCCTGCATTTGTGTCAATGTCTCTGTCTTCAGACCATACAACATAGCTGGTCTCCAAACTGTCTTGTAAACTTTTCCTTTGACCTTTGCTGAAACCCTTTTGTCACAAATCATTCCTGAAACTTTTCTACATCCACTCTATCCTGCTTGGACTCTCTTTTTCACCTTTTTACCACACTCCCCATTTTTCTGGACAGTGGACTCCAAGTCCTTGAAGTCCTGCACCTTTGTGACCTCTGCTCCTTGTAGCCACACTGTTCCACTGACCTCCCTCTCATTCACACACAAGTACTCTGTCTTACTACAGCTGACCTTCATTCCTCTTCTTTTAGTACTCTTATGGGCTTCACTTTGCCTTAAGTTCTCATTGGTCGCAACAGGACTGGCCACCAGTGAAATCCTATCAGGACTGCAGGCCTCTGCCCACCACAGCTGGCTCTAGGACACAAGTGTTTCCTTATCCTAGCCACTGTGCTAGGGAAACATCTGGTTGGATATTCATCAAGCAGTTGATACAAAGTTGATAAACTATCATTGTGTCTAACCTGAATCGTTTCTTCTGAACACATTTTAACTTGGTTTTGATGATGAATTAATTCCTCTGCATTAGTCCAAACAGATTCTAACTCCATCCAATATTCTGTTGATACATAAAAATAACAAAAACCAAGACAGATTTAATAAAATCCCATAAAATTCAACCAAAATTGTCCTTTTCAAATTGCTAATCATTAATTTACACCTTTTAATCAAATAGCCTCCTTTAAATGTTTGTTGCTTCAAAGTGTCTTTTTTACAGAACCTTATACCATAACTATATATATATATATTTATTTTATTTTTTTCTTCTTTCGGCTGCTCCCTTCTTTAGGGGTCGCCACAGCGAACTAAGTCACACGAAGACTTGGCAGTAACTTTTACGCCAGATGCCCTTCCTGATGCAACCACAGACCACCGAGCTACCACAGCCCTCTGTGTGGAGAAGAGAGATGCTTTCTAGGACACCCGGAGGAGCAGATGGTGGGGGTTAAGGGCCTTGCTCAAGAGCCCAGATTGGGACGAATGAGAGTGGGGGCAGGTATGGGTGCTTCACCTACCCCATCCACATTTTTGATGTTGTCGGTACCGGGGCTTGAACCGGCGATCTTCCGATCACAGGCCCACCTTCTCTAACCTCTGCGCCACCACTCCCCCAAACATCTTCTACATCTTGATGATGTCATGTGACAACCACTCTTCCTGTGTCACCAGCTGATTGGTGGCTGAGACAGACCTTCACCTTCTCCAGCCTTTGACTTACTGGCAGCTCATCATCCAGTGGAGGAGGAGCCAGGCTGGAGCTCAGACCTTTGCATATATATTTCAACCTTTTCCCACATTTCAGGTTTCTAACATAAAGATATACAATTTTATTTTTTTTTGTGAAGAAACAACAACAAGTGGGACACAATCGTGAAGTGGAATGACATTTATTGGATGTGTCAAACTTTTTTAACAAATAAAAAACTGAAAAGTTGGGCGTGCAATGTTATTTGGCCCCTTTACTTTCAGTGCAGCAAACTCACTCCAGAAGTTCAGTGAGGATCTATGAATGATCCAATGTTGTCCCAAATGACTGATGATGATAAATAGAATCCACCTGTGTGTAATCAAGTCTCCGTATAAATGCAACTGCTCTGTGATAGTCTCAGGGGTCTGTTCAAAGCGCAGAGAGCATCATGAAGGCCAAGGAACACACCATGCAGGTCTGATATACTGTTGTGGAGAAGTTTAAAGCTGGATTTGGATACAAAAAGATTTCCCAAGCTTTAAACATCCCAAGGAGCACTGTGCAAGCAATCATATTGAAATGGAAGGAGTATCAGACCACTGCAAATCTACCAAGACCCGGCTGTCCCTCTAAACTTTCATCTCGAACAAGGAGAAGACTGATCAGAGATGCAGCCAAGAGGCCCATGATCACTCTGGATGAACTGCAGAGATCTACAGCTGAGGTGGGAGAGTCTGTCCATAGGTCAACAATCAGTCGTACACTGCACAAATCTGGCCTTTATGGAAGAGTGGCAAGAAGAAAGCCATTTCTCAAAGATATCCATAAAAAAGTGTTGTTTAAAGTTTGTCACAAGCGAGACACACCAAACATGTGGAAGAAGGTGCTCTGGTCAGATGAAACCAAAATCGAACTGTTTGGCCACAATGCAAAACGATATGTTTGGAGTAAAAGCAACACATCTCATCACACTGAACACACCATCCCCACTGTCAAACATGGTGGTGGCAGCATCATGGTTTGGGCCTGCTTTTCGTCAGCAGGGACAGGGAAGATGGTCAGAATTGATGGGAAGATGGACGGGGCCAAATACAGGACCATTCTGGAAGAAAACCTGTTTGAGTCTGCAAGGGACCTGAGACTGGGACGGAGATTTATCTTCCAACAAGACAATGATCCAAAACATAAAGCCAAATCTACAATGGAATGGTTCACAAATAAACATATCCAAATGTTGGAATGGCCAAGTGAAAGTCCAGACCTGAATCCAATCGAGAATTTGTGGAAAGAGCTGAAGACTGCTGTTCACAAACGCTCTCCATCCAACCTCACTGAGCTCGAGCTGTTTTGCAAAGAAGAATGGGCAAGAATTTCAGTCTCTCCATGTGCAAAACTGATAGAGGCATACCCCAAGAGACTTGCAGCTGGAACTGCAGCAAAAGGCGGCGCTACAAATTATTAACGCAAGGGTCCGAATAATATTGCACGCCCCACTTTTCAGTTTTTTAATTGTTAAAAAAAGTTTGACACATCCAATAAATTTCATTGCACTTGATGATTGTGTTCCACTTGTTGTTGATTCTTCACAAAAAATTAAAATTTTATATCTTTATGTTTGAAGCCCAAAATGTGGCAAAAGGTTGAAAAGTTGAAGGGGGTCGAATACTTTCGCAAGGCACTATATATATCTATATCTATATATATATATATATATATATATATATATATATATATATATACACACATATACACACACACACACACACATATATATACACATATATACACATATATACACACACATATATACATGCATTCATTATAACACAGCAGAGAATGGCCTTCTTGAGGTATTTTCCATTTGCCTGGAACATTGTATTTTCTCTGGGATTAACTGATAATCTTTTAATCAAGCTGTTTTATTGCCAGCCTGAACAATAAATAAAGACAGAGATCAGCTCATTTAGCCAGGAAAATTACAGGCTAATTTCAGCCTGACCATGCATTTAGATTTGCATGTGTCAGAGCTGACAAGGAACGATTGTATCCAATGCCGATCCACCGTCTCATCTGAGACAGATGGAGGCGATGCCAGTTTTCTATCAAGCTTGTAGCCTATTTTTGTCTTTCTGAATAGCATCTGTGAGCAGTAAACCAGACATTTTCCTAATAAAAACGAATAGCCAAAAAATTTACTACTGAGTTTATAATCAAACCCATTTTGGGATAAAATTAAGTGGCTATAAGTCTTCTGCATATTTTGTAATCACATTTTTCTCTCCAAAGAAAAGGATCAGAATAAGTCTATGTGTTGAAAAAGGGCTTCATCATTGACTAAAATATATCCATTCTCCCTTTTGCTTCCCAGTGCCATGTCTTGAGAAAAGAAAAAAAAAATCAAAATCTGTTCCTAATCTTTGCCGTGTCATGGTTTCAGTCAGACATCTTGTTCTGTCTATCCCTTTTCTCAACCCAATCTGCTTTATAAGCCTCTAATGCTCTCCTTTATATCACTGTTTCTCTCTTTCCACTACCTTTGGTCATACCCTCCTCTCGCTCCCTTGCTCAAAGACATCCCATTCTATTACGTATTGAGGTGACCTTTAAGAGAGCGGAGCTAACAGGATCTCTGCTTTGATCTCTGCCACATATTTTATCCCAGGATCCATTTAGGTAGCAGAGATGACACAGCTTTTCACAGATGGAGCCCAGATGTCAAAGTGCTCTCAGAATGCCAAGGTTGCTGTACTTGCCAGAAAAAGCTCACTGCAAACCTGCTTTTGTGCTTTTAACATTAACTTAAACTATCTGAAACAAGCCTACATTAAAATGAAAATTGTTGCTAAAATAAAACAAAAAATTGTGGCAAAAAAATAAAATCAAATGGCAATGTCCAAAACGATTAAAGTTCTAGCATTTATTGAAGGAATGCATATTTCATCCATCCATTCATCCATCCATTTTCTTCCGCTTATCCGGGGTCGGGTCGCGGGGGTAGCAGCCTAAGTAGGGAGGCCCAGACTTCCCTCTCCCCAGCCACTTGGGCCAGCTCTTCCGGGGGAATCCTGAGGCGTTCCCAGGCCAGCCGAGAAATATAGTCCCTCCAGCGTGTCCTGGGTTTTCCTCTGGGCCCCCTTTCTGGTGGGACGTGTCCAGAACACCTCACCAGGGAGGCGTCCGGAAGGCATCCTAAACAGATGCCCAAGCCACCTCAACTGGCTCCTCTCGACGTGGAGAAGCAGCGGCTCTACTCTGAGTCCCTCCCGGATGATGGAGCTTCTCACACTATCTCTAAGGGAGGGCCCAGACACCCTGCGGAGAAAACTCATTTTGGCCGCTTGTATCCAAGATCTCATTCTTTCGGTCACAACCCAAAGCTTGTGACCATAGATGAGGGTAGGAACGTAGAAGGATCGGTAAATCGAGAGCTTCGCCTTTTGACTCAGCTCTCTCTTCACCACAACAGACCGGTACAGCGCCTGCTTCACTGCAGACGCTGCACCTATCCGCCTATCGATCTCACGCTCCATTTTTCCCTCATTCGTGAACATGACCCCAAGATACTTGAACTCCTCCACTTGGGGCAGGACCTCCTCCCTGACCCGGAGAGGGCACTCTACCCTTTTCTGGCTCGAGACCATGGCTTCGGTTTTGGAGGAACTGATCTTCATCCCAGCCGAGTCGCATTCGGCTGCGAACCACTCCAGTGAAAGCTGTAGATCACGATCTGATGAAGCCAATAAGACCACATCATCTGCAAAAAGCAGAGACGCAATCCAAGGCCACCTAAATGGATCCCCTCAACACCTTGGCTGCGCCTAGAAATTCTGTCCATAAAAGTTAAGAACAGAATCGGTGACAAAGGGCAACCTTGGCGGAGTCCAACTCTCACCGGGAACTGGCCCGACTTACTGCCGGCGATGCGGACCAGGCTCTGACACCGGTCATACAGGGACCTAACAGCCCATATCAAAGGGCCCGGTACCCCATACTCCCAGAGTACCCCCCACAGGGTTCCCCGAGGGACGTGGTCAAACACCTTCTCCAAGTCCACAAAGCACATGTAGATCGGTTGGGCAAACTCCCACGCACCCTCCAGGACCCTGCTGAGAGTGTAGAGCTGGTCCAGTGTTCCACGGCCAGGACGAAAACCGCACTGCTCCTCCTGAATCCGAGGTTCGACTATCCGACGGACCCTCTTCTCCAGAACCCCCGAATAGACCTTACCAGGGAGGCCTAAGAGCATGATTCCCCTGTAGTTGGAACACACTCTACGGTCCTCCTTTTTGAATAGGGGGACCACCACCCCGGTCTGCCAAGCCAGGGGAACTTCCCCCGTTGTCCACGCAATATTGCAGAGTCATGTAAGCCAACACAACCCTATAACATCCAGAGCCTTAAGGAACTCCGGGCGAATCTCATCCACTCCTGGGGCCCTGCCACCGAGGAGCTTTTTAACCACCTTGGTGACCTCCAATCCAGGCCCGACCCAGAGTCCCCAGGCTCCGCTTCCTCAGTGGAAGACATGCTGGTGGGATTGAGAAGGTCTTCAAAGTATTCCGCCTACCGACCCACAACATCCCGAGTTGAGGTCAGCAGCACACCACTCCCACTACAAACAGTGTTGGTGGCGTACCAGGTAGTGATCAGTGGACAGCTCCGCCCCTCTCTTCACCTGAGTGTCCAAGACATGTGGCTGCAGATCAGATGAGACGATGACAAAGTCGATCATCGAACTGCGGCCTAGGGTGTCCTGGTGTCAAGAGCACATATGGACACCCTTATGCTTGAACAAGGTGTTCGTTATTGACAATCCATGACGAGCACAGAAGTCCAACAGAACACCACTCAGGTTCAGATCAATTAAACAGAAATATTTAAACCAAATGGTTAAGGCTAAATCTGAAAAAACACAAGCTAGTAATGGGAATTAAATCTCAAAGACTTGATACATAAAAGGAAAGAATGACCATGCACAAGAAGAAGAGAAAAACTACAACTTATTACATAAGAGTAAAAGTATTAGAGGACAGATGGTTTTAATTTGGCTGACATCTACACACCCAAATCCTAACCCATACTCACACCTCGGGCCACTTAACCAAACATGCTTTAGGACTGTGGGAGTAAAGCGGAGTATCCAGAGAAACCCATAGAGAACATGAAAAAGTCCACAGCTGGGAATCAAACCAAGGACCTGCTTGCTGCCAAGCATACCAACTGTTCCATTCTGCTGCCCCAACCCAGATAAAACTAGATGTCTAGCTTTAAGACTCATCAGTGTGGTGAGGTGCATGTGTTTGTGTAAATGTAGTCAAGGCACTGCATCCCATCGCATTTGTAAATGGATCAAATCCGTTTTTGTTTTCTGCTCTATTAGATAACTACACATTACTTCATGAGATGCAAGACTGGAACAGATTCAAGCCTGAAAATAAAGTGGTAAAAAAATGTGCCTCTCTTTGTTGCAATTTATTTTTATCATTTAGCTTACTTTATATTCATGTATTCACACAAAAGTCTGTCTCAGACAAAAATGACCAGCCTCTGTGGAAGCATTCAGTTAAACAGAAACTTCTTGTATTGTCTCTGATGCTGGGACTAAATATATTCTGAGGGGTTTGTGCTGCAGTTTGTTTTAATTGGCTGTTGAAAATCATGGCTCTCTTTAGTATCACCTAATGTGTGAGGCACCCATCTGCCTGACCCTGAAATCTGTGAATCAGCAGAGGAGCTTCATTAGAGCTATATTATAAAGAGTAATCTCAACCAACATCGGGGCATGTTGTGTGTGAGCCCCAAGAGGTTCATTAGTAAAGTAATATTGCTGCTTGGTGAATGTGAGCCATCTTTATGAGCTTGTTGAAATGGAATACATGTAACAAACTAACATGCACAGCTATATCAGCAGTTTGTGTTACAGTTGCCTAAAAAAACAGTGTAATCATAGTAAACACACACACGCCAAAAGAATGTAGTGACAGAATGGATAAATCGAATGCCTGAAGTAAACCAGCATATAAACAAAATCTCTTCATCGCTCATTGACCATGTTTATGAATTTTATTCTTTACTCACAAAATTGGCTTTGAGTCAGTGTGTAGAAATAAACAGTGTGGCCATAATTTCATTAGTTCTTTCCTTCATTGCAAATATTGAAATGCTCTGCCTGCTGAGAAGACCAAAAACTGGGGCTACTGTTAGGGTCATTAGTTTTATATTCAGTTATTGCTCATCTAATCAAAAACATGGAAACTTGTTGCTGAAAGTTTTTAATACTGTGGTCCAGATGGGAATTTTTGGTGTACGTTCAATGCTGCAGTGACTATGATTTGTGCATAACAACAATAAGCATTTGCAGAGGATATTTATTTTAGGTGCTGACTGGCTGTTGTGAAATGAGTTGTGCAGAAACCTTCTCTACTTTTTTGTCTAAATTCAAGGCATAAATCAGACTGATCTAAGCAAAAGAAAAGTTAGCTTTTTATAATCTTGTCTGAAACCTAAACTGTGAAGGTAGACATTTAAACTGTCAGAATAAAGATATCACAACAAGACACTTTCTTGATGAGAAAAGAAAGATAATTTTCACAACAAGAGAAGCATGGTCAGTATAGAAACCAATAATACTGGATATATGCATTGCTATTTAAACCCATTTGTAACTGCTTTTCAATGTTTTAAGTTTGTTACACTCCTTTATTGATGTATATATACTATTCCACAGTTTCACTCCACATACAGTTATGCATGCAGTTTTAAAAGTTGTTTGACCTTGGTTGTTTAAAGTTTAAAGTAACTCTTAAAGCATGTCCCTCATAATTTATAGTAAGAACCTCTTGAATACTTAATGGAAATAGATAATTTCTAGCTTTCAATAAGATGTGAGCAGTTCTAAACTTTACGAAGCCCATGCACTTTGTTTTTCAAATCAGATATTCTAAACCGTATGAGTTTCATATCCTGTATGGTTCATAATTCGTATAGCTCTTTTGTGTAACATGCATAACTTTTGTAGGTTAGGTGTTTCCCCAAACTTCAATACAATAACATAGGCGTGGTACAACAATAGCAAAGCAAAGTGTGTAATGATTTGAACTCACCTTATGTGAGATTTCCAGTTGAGCAAATGATCTATTAATATGCCTAAGAAGTGACATTCAAATATATGTTCTATATTTACATTATTCATTTCCATATTGACTAGCCATTATAATTTTGTCATGATTTATAAAGTTATCCAATTTTTTTTTATTTTTTTTTGTATACATTTTTTCCAAGTGTTTTTGAAAATTGTGATAATTCTACTGGACTACATTTAGTGAAGTAATGTTTATCTATAACTTTAGTTACCCTCATTCTATCTGGACATTCATTCAACCTTTATTTAGACAGGTAAATCCCATTGAGCCTCCTGACTGAAATGACATTTCAGTTAGTCATGATTTAATCTTGACTAAATGATTAAATATATGGTACAATGACTCAATTCTTTAATTTACATATAAATTTCCTCCCATTCCGTTGAAGTTTTGTTCTTACATTTTGCCACAGTATAAATAAAATTCCATCCATCCATCCATCCATCCATTATCTTTACCCGCTTATTCCACTTTGGGTCATGGGGGTCGCTGGTGCCCATGTCCAGCAATCACTGTGCGAGGGGTGGGGTACACCCTGGACGGGTCGCAAGTCCATCACAGGGACACATAGAGACAAACGAGACAAACAACCATTCACTCTCTCACTCACACCTAGGGACAATTTA
>NC_056503.1:25440159-25461456 GCF_014905685.2 Nematolebias whitei | reverse complement strand
TAAATTGTCCCTAGGTGTGAGTGAGAGAGTGAATGGTTGTTTGTCTCTATGTGTCCCTGTGATGGACTTGCGACCCGTCCAGGGTGTACCCCACCCCTCGCACAGTGATTGCTGGACATGGGCACCAGTGACCCCCGTGACCCAAAACGGAATAAACGGGTAAAGACAATGGATGGATGGATGGATGGTTTCATCATCAGAAGGAGTTGAGGACCTGCTGAGAAGAAAATCGACACAGAAGCATGGTGGGCCGCTTTTAAGCTCTGCTTCTTTTTCTTCTTTCCGTCTTCCTAAAATTAAAACTCAAGAAAGAAATACAAATGAAAACCGCAGCTAAGACGTGAACCTCAGAAGCATTGCATAAATCAGTTTGAGTTTACCTGAGACTCACATCGTCACATGGAACTTACCAATGGATGTGTGGTGTTCATATGTTTTGTTTAAAACCCTGCAACTGAACCAAGCTAAAAGTGAAAAAGCTCATGAGTCTGACTAAAATGTTTCAAACATAAACAGTGTCAAAATGTTTTTGTGTTGTGTTACAGAAACACTGGATGCCTACACACACCCACAGCTTCCTAATATTACATCACCTTCCTGTATACTGAAAACACACACATAATCACACGCCATTTCACTCAACATTTGCTGTTTTCTCAGCTTTTGCTCTTAAACACATATTTTAAAAGATATTCAAGGATTAAATAGCCGTTTTCACATTTTGCCTGTTGGTTCAAAAAGGCACATAAAAACATAATTATCATAATTTTAATTTATGTGGTGTTTTGCATCAAGATGCGTTTGAATTGTTCACATTATTTTTAAATGCAACTCTCATCAGACTCCAGTGTGAACTTAAAAAAAAGCCTTTTTAATGATTTTTTTAAAAATTGATGGCCTTATGGTTTAAGAAACAGGATTTCATGCAGAATAGCATTTTAAATATAGGCACTAAACATGTTAGCATATGTAACAATTCTGAGATTGTTCTGTAATCACAGTCAACACAATTATCTGACATGATTGTTTTGTCCAGTGTTTACATTTAATATTGTGATTTCCCTCCTACTAAAGGGCAGAATTGTATTTTTGGAAGCAAGGTTCAAGGTTCAAAGTGACTTTGTCATTCACATCACATGTGGTACATGAGGTGGAATTAAATTGTGTATTAAAGGTCCCATTTACACCCAAAAATAGCAAAATTATAAAGTATAAAAACAAACCAGTATACAAGGATCTAAGATATACACTAAAATAATATAATATGATGTTGTAAACAGCAGCCTGCCCTGAACATGTTGTGGGCAGATGGCTATGAATACAGCAGCTTTTGGTTAAGGATAAGCAGCATGGATAATCAGCAGCACAGAAAAAGTGACAAATCTCCAATTAAAGTGGCATTACAATGATTATTCTGATTAGGGGTTTATGAGTCTAACAGCTTCAGGGTAGAAGCTGTTCCTCAGTCTAGTGGTTCTACACTTAATGCTCCACAACCTCCTTCCTGGGGAGAGCGGGGCAAAAAGTGAGTGTGTGTGCTGGGTGAGTGGGGTCCTTCATGATGCAGGTGGTCCTCTTCCTGCATCTAGAGGTGTAGATGTCTGTGATGGTGGGGAGACTGACTCCATCAGTCTTCTGTGCAGCCTTCACCACTCTCTGCAAAGTTTTTCTTTCTGCAGCTGTGCAGCCTCCATGCCCCATGTTGATGCTGCAGCACAGGATGCTCTCCACTGCACACCTGTAGAAGGAGGTGAGGACTGAGCTTCCCAGACCAGCTCGCCTCAGCCGTCTGAGGAAGTAGAGTCTCTGATGAGCTTTCTTGATCAAGCTGATGGTGTTGTTGCCCCAGCTGAGGTTGTCATTCAGGTACACACCCAAGTACTTGTAGCTGGAGTCCACTTCTGCCACAGATCCTCCTATGTGCAACATATACACTAGAAAGTGAAACTCAAGTGTCGATCCGATCGTTTTAGTATAAAAATGGTATGACACCAACATTGGTTTTAAATGTTTCTGTAGATTCTCAGTCATGCAGGACATGGGCAATTAAAAACCATGGATGAACCAATTGGACTTATGTTGTAAAGCTGAGGACATGCAGTATTCCAAGATGAAAACTGCATGAGGTTAGTATCATTATTACTTAGTTAGATCGATCAGAATTCAGATGAACTGCGACACGACCGTTCAGACCGAGATTGATCTGAACATCAGATATGGATTCAATTTAGTCCTGTGTATGAAAAAGACTCACATCAAATTTGAACAAATCATATTTGTCACACTCAGACTTTAATTAAAAAAAAATTCAATACGAGTTGCGTATGAGCAGAAACAAATCTGATTTGGATCGCATTTGCCTTCAGTGTGAACATAGTCTTTGTCATAGGAAAAATACATTTATAGCTGTTTCAGCTACAGACTTGTGCTCAATTGAAAATTATATATTTTTTTCTGTTGTTGTAGTTTTACAATTATATAATTCAGTTAATTTTGAAAGCACTTGGTGTTTTTGTTTTGTTTTAGTTTGTTCAACATAGAAATAGCACTTGTTCTAATGTAAGCTTCATTTTCTAAATTAAGATTAATCCTGTACAAATGGAAAAATTTAAACAAAAAGGTGACTACAAATGCATCTTTGGCAAGCAGCATTTTTCTTAACCCAAAATTATAAATCATCAAATGACCAATGTTGCAAGTGCACCATGTGGTGGAGAGATGAACCGGCCTGCAGCTACAACATTCTCATTACTGCAGACAACACACTGCTCCATTGGTCCATCTCTCAATCCATTCTATCAAACAAGAAAACAAGATTTCATAACCATTTCACCTGAAGCAGGGCCATGCACAAAATTTATTTAATGACTGTGGAAAAATTTAAAGAAAGTTTGAAAGGTGAATCATAAAAAATAAAAAAAAATTTAGAAAAGTGGCGGGAACTTTTTTGAAGATTGTGTGTAAGACCCCAGTTGGGCCAGTGGTAGTCTTATGTTGAGAACTTTCTATAACAGTTAGATGCTATTCAAGTGTCTGGTTCTGTTGACTAGAAGTTTTCATTCAGCCTTTATTTATACAGGTTAATTCCCATGAGCCTTGGGGGACTCATTTACAAGAGAGACCTGTTACATACAACATACCAAGTAGATGAGGAAACGAGAACACGAGGGTGGAGGAAGTTAAAAAAAAAAAAAGTAATGTCTCACACCTTATTCTGGCTGAGGCACAGTGTAAAAGATGCAACAAAAAAAAAAAGACCTTGCAACATACAATGACATCATAATCCATTTATTCATGAGGAGGTCAACAAAGACGGTGAGTTGTCCATGGACACTCCAGAAAGTTCCAAAGTTTTGATAAGATGATACAGTGTCTATCAGCGGCACATTTCTGATAAGGCCACAGATGTCCTCGTGAGGGTGGGGTCAGACAGAAGCTTCATAGTTTACATATCCATCCATCCATCCATCCATTATCTTTACCCGCTTATTCCATTTTGGGTCACGGGGGTCGCTGGTGCCCATGTCCAGCAATCACTGTGCGAGGGGCGGGGTACACCCTGGACGGGTCGCAAGTCCATCACAGGGCCACATAGAGACAAACGAGACAAACAACCATTCACTCTCTCATTCAAACCTAGGGACAATTTAGAGTTATCAAATCAGTCTAACATGCATGTTTTTGGTCTGTGGGAGGAAACCGGAGTACCCGGAGAAAACCCACGCATGCACGGAGAGAACATGCAAACTCCACCCAGAAAGGCCCCTGGACCGGGGTTTGAACCAAGGACCTGCTCGCTGAGAGGCAGCAGCTCTACCAGTTGCGCCACCGTGCTGCCAGTTTACATATCCTTCAGGAGCAATTTGAGATAAGTTGGCATATCCAATGCCAGGGTTGGGCAGGTAGACTCTACTGACAGGTCTGCCTTCAGTTCTGCTAAAACACTCAATGGCGAATCCAAACAGCCAGATCTGTGGACATGCTGCCGAAGTCGGGCTTACAACTACCCCAAGATCTCTTCCTTCCATCTGTCTGTGAACACTGCCACAAAGTCCCACCGTCCCGCCTGCTCAGCTCTGTTGCAGGTCCACAGTTATTTTGCACACAGTCTGAATGTTGCCAAGCCCAGCACACACATTCCAGACAGCTTAAACAGCTGCTGGCATTTCCAAATTTGTCGACAATCCAGATTTCCACCGACTCGAAAAAGGCAGAATCCAGTTATCATAAATCTATTTATGTTTCTGAGATGACGGCTCTCCACCGTCTTCTTGTAAAATTGTATCAATTGTGTTGAGAGACCAGCTGACCAGATCCATAAAAAAAATTTTGATTCGGAAGATGTGTAGCCGTCATCTCACCATAGCCATCAGCATCTATAACACTAATGAAACTAGGATGAGCTACATCAACAATTAAATTCCCTTTTGGGATTAATAAAGTATTTTTGAATTGAACTGAATTAAATGTGTAAAGAGAGGTTCTGAGTAAGTTTACTTGACAAAAGAGCAAAAATGCAGGCAGGAGCGGGGGAAAGTGACCGTCTTCGTCGAGAGCAAAAGAGAGAAATTTGATTTACACTGCTGTGGCTTTTGGATTCATCCAATACATGTTGTTTAAAGACATGTTTGGAACTGTATCAGTTCATGATCTGAGCAGTTATTACTGACAAATATTATTGGATGGAATTAAAGCTGAATGGTTGCTCACCCAGGTTAAAGATCTGAATCCTCTCACTGAATTGGGACTCACGAGTCAGTTAACCCAGAATCTACATGTCCTCTGGCAGGCTGCCACTGAGTTGTTAGCAGATTCACAGAAAAAAGAAAAAGATAAATTAAAAACTGCAGAGTCCCCAGACGATGGGTAACAGCTCCCCGGGAAGGCTGCTGACAGACGAGTCGATACAGGCCTCTGATTAGGGTTAGAAGCTCACCACAAATACTAGAGATTTAGGTGGATCAAATATTTTCACACATTTTACGTAGAAAACATGCAAATTATTTTGACACAAGTTAAACATTTTGTTTTTGGTTTCTGTCTTTTGTATATTGTTAGTTTATTGGTGTTGAAATTTAAAACTCTCTGAATACTGCAAGTCCACCAGGGTGCGAGGAAAATGGGGGATGTGAACTCGGTCGCTTTATGAAGTAATTCAGATTAACCATAATCCATGAAATGAAACAAATGTTCCAGCTCTAGGTAGAATATAGATATATAATATATGCTCCGACTTGTTATTTTTCTGTGACTGAAGAACAGCTGATCTTTCTGCATTAGCTGTGTTCATACAAAACCTCAGTGACAGGTGGATTTTTTTTTGTTTATTTATTATTGATTTATTTATTTTTGTGGCGTCTGCAGTTCTTCAAGGGGACCAAATTCTAGATGAAATGAGGAATAATCTCCAATTTTGACTGGAAAAGGAGTTGAAATTGGGGCTTGTGTTCTACATGAATTGGTCAATTAGAGTTAAAGTTGGGGTTAGTCTCTCTCTGGGTCTCTATGAATCAATGTAATGAAAAAAAAAATCAGTATAGTTTGATATTAAAGTGTTTGCACAGTTTAAATAATCATTCCTGGATTCCGACGATTTTGTGTGCTGGTGTATAAACGTGATGTGTGTTGACTCAACAATGTCTGACTGGTGACCTGCACCTTCTCCAAAACCTGCGAAATTGAAAAGACGGCACCTGCAGGTGCCCCGCTGGCTTAAACACGCACTTGCACAATAACACAAGTGCACACACACCTGTGAATAAATTGCAAAAAAAAGTATTGATGTGCTTGAATGCACAAGGACAAATGGTGCACAGTACCATGAGCACCACCACAGCCAAGGCACCAAAAACACACACACATGCTCATATTATGCAGCTGCGGGGAAATATTAGAAAACTCAGTTATGGATGGTTGGACAAGGTCAAATGCTGCACAAAGAAACCACATACCTACACATTCAGATCCACACAAATGCAGACTGACATCTGGATGTAGCTTCAGGGCATGAGAAGAAAAGAAAATGTGAATGTTCAAGAGGAGGAAAAAAATGAATAAATGCAGATAAAGACAGGAGAGAGAGAGAGAAAGTTAAAAGTTGTGTGTTAGAATCACACAATAGACGGAACAACAAACTAGACAGGGCAGAAATGTGAGGGAAAAGATTGTTATAGTGGTAGAAAAATAATAAGATTGTCAGCCTCATAGAGTCAATGTCTATTTCAAAAATGACTTTTGCTTTTGATTTTTTTTTTTGTTGTTATATAGAAAAAAGAGCAAATTCAAAAGCAGATTTGGCTTTCTCTTTTTACAACATGTGATTTAGACATAAACTCACTTAAAGGAGAAAAGTGAGAAACAGAGACCATCATAGAGAAACGAGGTCATGAAGACAGTTTGTATACCACAAGATGCCAGATGCAGAAAATTAACACCATCAAATATCACTCACACATATGCATATTCATTTTCTTTACAAAATAATGTCCACTCTCCCTCAGCTTGCTTTTCCAGCTGTCAATCATTCAGACAGTGAATAAAATTGAGGCCTTTTTCCTGGGTGTGTTGCAGAATACATGCAAGAGCTGTAGCAGTTCATTTGTTTGGTTTCCCAGCAAAGCAATATGATTGACAAGAACAACAAGCAGATGAGAAAAGACTGTAGAAGAGCAGAGGAAAAGGGCGTACTGCTTCAGGCTTTAGCATAAATCTCTGAAACTGACACTGCTGCAAATTTAGACTAATGTCACAGTAACTTCATGGAAACTTTGTTTGTTCTCACATGAACAGAGAAATACTCCAATATACAGCTGCAGATACTGTAGCTACAGTATGCTAGGCTGATGGTAACTAAATTGTCTCTAGGTGTGAGTGAGAGAGTGAATGGTTGTTTGTCTCGTTTGTCTCTATGTGTCCCTGTGATGGACTGGAGACCTGTCCAGAGTGCACCCCACCTCTTGCACTGTGATTGCTGGACATGGGCACCAGTGAACCCCACGACCCGAAAAGGAAGAAGTGGGTAAAAGTTAATGGATGGGTGGAAGTCATGGGTGCAGCATCAACAGAGTAACAGGAAGAGATCCACATGTTTTTCTTTTTAAATAAAAAAGGCATTCAAAGATAAACAGTATTTTAAAAGCAATTAAGTGTTTTTCTTTGGTCAAAAAGTTTATATTTCTTATAATTTTCTCTGAAAGATATTATGTTCTTTATGATCAGTAAAATATTGTGCTAATTCTGTCACAAAAAGCTGTTTTTTGCCATTTATTTTGCTGCATCTACAAATAAATCTGAGAAAACGACTAGAAAAACTTGAAATACCATTTTTGCACCAACAAGAACATTTCTCCAAAATCAGACGGGTAAACATTTTCATTTTTCAGCTTGAAGTATCAAGCTGAACAACAGCAAGAGTAGAGAAATATACAGCAGATGAACAGCATGTGAAAGTCATGTCCTTTAGAGAGAACAATGCTTTTAGCAAAGACCTGACAGAACCTGAGAGATGCAACATCCCTTTGTTGACCCGTCTACTGTACGCCACATTTTGACTAATCGCTCTTAAGAAATCACCTTGTTGGTGGAATAAAATATACTGTTTTATACTGGTCAAGATGCTGGCTTTTTTTGGTTTGTGTTTGACTATAAATAAAGAAATGGCACCCAATTATATCTTGGCAACATTCTAGTAATATCAGGGTACTAAAAAATGAAATTTGAAACATATTTGTTGATTGTGTTGAAACACTCAAGTTGAATGAAAATTTTAGTTTGGAATATTTCTCAGGTTTTAAATATAAACCCTCTTTGACTTTAATAAAAATGGAGCTAAAAATAATGAAAGACGTTCAAAATGTTTTGATTGTGATGATCCATAATCTAAACCAGAAAAAAAAAAAAAAAAAAAACTATTCAACTATGACAGGCACACACAAAAAAACTAAGTGTATGAAAGTTGCTTCTACTACCATGATTTTCTTTACAACACCAACATTTTTGCTACTTTACTGTATAAGTCATTTGTACTTTTTATGTCAGTACAGAATGGGTGAATGTGTGCAGTCAGAATCCTATCCCTGGCGTTCAGTAAGGTGCCATTGTATGTGACTAAAGCGATGTGTTGAAGGTCAGTCAATCAAATACCTAGAATCAGGATTTAGCACTACAGCTTGCTGCAGAGTGCATACAATCAATCCCACTGACCAAAAGAGTGCGAAGAGTGAGGAGCGCTGCAGAAAGGCTGGAGTTCTGAATCAATAGAGGTTGTATTTTAGAGCTCTGGTTTCATTTGAGGTCATTGAGTCACAGACTTCCAACAAATTGACTCTGGCCCTGTCCACACTACGCCAGCTATTTTTTGAAAAACATTTTTTATGCATTTGCAATGTCAAAATCAGATTTCTGGAAGAAAAATATAAAATTTGTATTTTCTGAAAACACAGATTCTTCTTTCGGACTGTGCAAATATGTTACAATGTGGACACCTACAGCTTATAGACAAGTGTGGTCTATACGTACACATTTTAAAAAAAATTTTTAATTTTTTTTATTTAGTTGGTGGGACTTATATCGGGTGCGCTCAATAGTCTGGAAATTATGGTAATAACCAACAGGTGGTTAGACAGAAAGTAATGGCTCTTACCGTTTGTTGTTTCTTCATGTTTGGGAGAGGTTGGAGGATTCCAGTTCCAGTATGCAGTGTGAGATCCCAGAAGGTAATGGTTCAATATGATGGAGAGTGACAGGTGGGACCAGAGATGGGTGAAGAGACCAGTGAGGTCCAAGCACGTATTGTTAGGTCATGAGGCACAAAGGTGGAGTTCCAGGAGTACACAGGTGACCAACACAGACGATGGCAGATGAGACAAGGGTTTGCAAGAAAACTTCAGTAATCACCATTAAAAAGTCCTCAGCTTAAGTATTTTCTGTGGCTAGAGGCTGAAAATCACCAAGGCGAATCAGTGCTCGGGCGGAGAGTTGCGGCAGGTCCTCTGTTTAAATCCAGTCCCAGCTCATCAGGTTCTCAGCATCAGCTGTGGTTCATGACCACAGCTGCATCTCATGAGCAGCAGGAACTGAAAATCTCACTAAAGTTACAGTTAAGATCTTTATCCAACTTCAAAATGTTAATTTTCTCAAATTTAAAATGCTGATGACATGAACTTCTTTTTTTTTTTTTTTTTTTTTTGCTGTTGTTTTTTTTTTTTTGTTTTGTTTTTCTCTCCATGCAGTGGAGATTTGTTTATCTAAAGAAAGAAAATATGTATTAAAAGATATCTGGAATCATGTTGATGTGGTCTTAAAGTTCAATGTAACAGATTTGGTTGTTTTTGATAGTTGATAGTTTTTGCTATGATTTACCTTTTTTTTTTTACTTCACATCAACACATATATATTTTCTTTGTGTACACAAAATCAATAAAAAGGTTATCCAGATAAATCTTAAGATATCATCCCTATCTGCTTGTTACAATTTTCAAACCAAACACATTTAGGATAATTAAACTCACAAGTGTGACTACGTTTATCAGCATATTTTACTAGCATATTATTGGCATATTTGTTTATTTGTTATATTGGCATATTATTAGCATATTGTACTATATATATCTACCAATTTATTTTTCTTGCTAAGCACTTCTGGATAGATGCAAACTGCATTTTGTTGCTTTGTACCTGTGACATGTGCAATGACAATAAAGCTGAATTCTATTCTATTCTATTCTATATTTGACATTTGATCGTTTTCTCACGTATGATCTTATCCACTGCTGCATCTACTGTACCTCCATAACTTCATGTCTGAGAACAAAACAAACAGACCATTTCTTTGTTGCTAATAAAATATCTTACAGTGCCCTAATGACGGCTCCAAGGACTTTGTAGAGTTTAAACTCTAACAGTCAGAGGCAAACGTCTGAATTTGTTTCGGGGAATCAGTTGTAACTAAACATGTAATTAAATATATATTTATTTATTGTTTGGAACCAACCTCGCTTTAAAAAGCTTGGCATTTATATCAATGGTGTTATTTTCAGAGTCGCTTACAATAAAATTAAGAAATGAATTACTAAAAATATTACTCGACTGAATACAGTGCATATACAACAAGATTATAATTTGTGGTTTCGCAGTAGGAGAATTTGTCTTTGACCTTTGAATCTTCAATTGTGTTAAGGTAGACGAAAACAAATAAAAAGGACAGAATCTAAAACAAATAGATGAGAGGATTTTTTTTTTTTTTTTTTTTACTGTACAGAACAGTGTTAGAAAAAGCCAGTCAAAAGACAGGATATCACAAAAGTGGACAATGCAGATAGAAGTGGGTGAATAACTAAAAAAAATATCAGAAGACAGAAGGACAAAATATAAGCAGGCAGGACACAGGGACTCTATAAAGGACCTAAAAATGAGGACAACACTTTGACTCCGCAAAAGCCAGAAGCAGAACTGTTGAACAAAGACCAAGCTGTAGGACAGGAGGGCATCTGGGTGAGAGAAGACACAACAGAGAAAGAACAAGCGTTAGAAGCATATTGATGTCTAGGGCTGAGAAGGAGAGACATCAGAGACTCTATGATGGGTATATCTACTGGCAGGAGCAACCCAGTCCCCTCAGGACCAAAGGGTCCTCACATTAACAGGAAGTAGAAGTCCACAGAGATGCAATGGATGAAGAAAAGACAGGAAAAAGCTAAACCCATGTGATTTATTTATAGGCATTTTGTTTAACACATACAAACATATACTTCTGGATTTTTATTTTTATTTTTGCTTAATGTCAGTTACTGAAGTTAAAAACTATGTAAACAAAGGAGCAGTTTACCTAACAGTCAAAAGTGAATAGTTTTTCTGCTGTATGTGACGTATTAGGGCTATATGGCCTCAAGATACAAATAAAATACATTTTATAATGCTCTTTTGTTGAACTATTGTTTAAAAGGGATAGTTTGACAAGTTTTAATGTGGTTCTGTGGCGTTATCAACAGTCAGTATCTGAGTCAGAGTCAGAGTCAGAGTTTCTTTATTGTCATTCACACCTCATGTGGTACATGTGGTGGAGCGAAATTATGTACATAGGGTCCCAGTTACATCCGACAATAAAATGTATAAGAAAAACAGTAATAACATCTAAGATATGAACTAAGAAAAACATCAACTAAATATACACTAAGCACTCATAACATTAAACATTGAACATCAGCACAAACATGAACATGAGTCTGTGAGCAGATGTGCACGCATGAACACATCAACATTGAAACAGATCAGCAGCAACATGAAACAGATCAGCAGCAACATGATATGGTTTTTCACAGTGATTATTCTAGTTAGAGATTCATGAGTCTAACAGCCTCAGGGTAGAAGCTGTTCCTCAGTCTAGTGGTTCTACACTTAATGCTCCTTAACCTCCTTCCTGAGGGGAGTGGGGCAAAAAGTGTGTGTGCTGGGTGAGTGGGGTCCTTCTTGATGTAGGTGCCCCTCTTCCTGCATCTTGAGGTGTAGATGTCTGTGATGGTGGGGAGACTGACTCCAACAGACTTCTGTGCAGCCTTCACCACTCTCTGCAAAGCTTTTCTTTCTGCAGCTGTGCAGCCTCCATGCCACACATTGATGCTGGAGCACAGGATGCTCTCCACGGCACACCTGTAGAAGGAGGTGAGGACTGAGCTTCCCAGACCTGCTCGTCTCAGCCGTCTGAGGAAGTAGAGTCTCTGATGAGCTTTCTTGATCAGGCTGGTGGTGTTGTTGCTCCAGCTGAGGTTGTCATTCATGTGTACACCCAAGTACTTGTAGCTGGAGACCACTTCCACTGCAGATCCTCTTATGTTCAGGGGGGTGTAGGTGTTTTTGTTCCTTCTGAAGTCCACAATCATCCCATCATCATCATAAGTATCTTACCTGCAGTAGACTAGTGGTTCCCAAACTTGAGCTGTAGCTGTGAGACTCAAACTGTGAGGTTCTGAGGTCATTGTAAGTACTTTTTAATGGCTGCACAAAGTATATTACAAAATGTAAATCCTAACTGAGTTTAGAGGGTCTAATTGTTGTTGAGACTGTTGTTATATTTATGTCCTTTTTAGCAGGCTGATTAAAAAAAGCTTGAATATTTTAAACAAAAATAGTTAAGGTAGGAAGTTTTCTGTACTGGTATTTTATGGGCCACACATTGAAAAGTTTGGAAATCAATGCTTTAAATAATTGATTGATTAAAATTTGCTGAATGCGAGTTGAGTTTTCACTGAAGAGTCAAGCTAACTGCTGGACCAAGTGGAGCCAGTTCCTAAGCCGATTTCTGCCAACTTAAAATAACTTTATTCTTTTAAAGCAGCTATTTTAAACTGTTTTAAAACTTATAGTCCACCATCATTTTTTATTAGGAGGTTATTTACATAGAAGCCTGTGATTATTTAGACATTATGATTCTCCATCCATTTCCTGTAATGGTACATATGAAAAGTGTTTCAGAGTGTAAGATGCAAAGATACATTTGATACAATGCAGTTTACAAAATAAAAAGTTTATATTTGATCAAGTGAATTTGTATCTATTGATTTTTACATGTTATTTTCCCATAAGGTGCAAACTTTGTCTTAGAACTTCTTTGTTTCAACACAGAACACGGTGATGGACTAAAGACTAACAGGTTCTTTAGTGTTAACAGCCCCATAATACAAAAGTGACACATGTAAGGGTTTTTAAATAGTTTCTGCAAGATTACCCATAAAACTGGTGTTCTTCAAGATATCAGATATCTGCTCTGTGAGATGTTCCGACCTGATTAACCCTTAGCTAGACTTCTTGTAAGAACTTCGGATTCTCCTATTTAAAATTGTTCAGACTGTTGTCTACTGACAGCTGAAAACAAATCCACCCCCACCCCTCCACAGACACATATAACAAACCCATCACAGTTTGGTTTAGCTAAATACACACACACACTGGTTCATGATGAAAGGGAGTAAAAATGTGTGAAGCATCTTGCTATAAATGTTGCTAGATATAAATAAAAATAATTAACCATAAGACACAGACATGTTAGTAACAGGGAGTGCAGAGTTGAATTATAACTTTCTGTGGGGTCCCTAGTACAAAGTAGGGCTGTTCAAATCTTTCCACAGAACACACAGAGCTCTTGGCAAGCCTGTGTTGAAAGAGTTGCATCACTTCACTCCAGAAAAGTTTAGTTATTTAAGGTATTTTCTGTGACAGGTTACTAATATTTTTTTTATAAAATTAAATGCTAAGTGAGGCATGACCAGACAGCCCCAGCCACTGGTTTTGTATAGTTTATTACCTTCACTATAACAAAAGACCATGCCAATAAATTCTGTCATGCTTCATTGCACTTTATAGGTCCAATGATGTCAGATTTATTAGCTATTTATTCCGAAAATGTTTTAGCATTTGCATTTGAATACTGGTCAAAGCTCTCATAGGGCACACGAAAGGTGAAGGATCCCGGAGCGCCATTATGCAAGCAGGAGACTGGCAGAGGGAGGTCAAAGGGTGGTTTAGGACATCCTGTGCTAATGATCAAAACCAAATGGAGACCAGAACACACAAGATAATAAAGCTTAAACAAAACAAGACCAAAACTAGAGTAATTTCACAAAATGTATTGAGACCTACAGATTGTAACAGCTAAATGTGACAAGCCATGTATTTAGAAGTTTAGTGCTTAAAAGCTTAAAATTGACATTAATTCATATTTAAATTGTGTTGCAAAGATAAACGAGCAATCTAGCAGATCTGAGTACAAATATAATTACTTGAAGGTATTTAATTAAATAACATGGGCAATGCATTAAGTGGGTTGCTGCACCTCATTTAAACATCACATAATCTGTGCACATGCTGTATGCACAGCTCATATCAAGATTAGACATAAGCATTTAGCCACCTGAATTAAATGGCTAACACTGTGGAAAAACAGCTGTATGAATGCCTCCTACTAAAAAATAATATAGAATAAAAACATCCTAAAATTACAAAATCACAAATAACGTCCAGTTTTTATTAGAAATGGAACTGTCATTATGAAAAATGATGTTTTGTTTGTTTCTGGGAACTTTTATTTTCTAATGCTACATTTATCTCTGGGCTGTTTTAATTAGTTTCACATCATGAAATGAAATGAAAAGAAATTATGAAGTAGCTGAAAATTGACAATGCAAGCCTAAATGAATAGTTATTACTCTTAGAAGTTGGTTTCTAATGGACATATGAATAACTAATGTCGTACCTATCGTAAACAGCTCATTGAACAACTTCACTTTGGAAAAGTAAAGCTTAAGTTTAACTGGATTGGCAAGCTAATGGCTAGACTGAACAAGTCCAAGTTCAAAATGACTGCCATCTTTAAACAATTCAAATCCGCAGTACGTGCAAATACTATTTTATAAATCAATAAACAACTAACTCATTTGCATTACACAGTTGCTTCAGCAGTAATTTGATATTATTTGTTGAAGTGCCTCTGTATCATTAGTGCTACAGCTGGCTGCTATTGCATTTTTTCTGTTTGCAAATAGAATACTGAACTGTGGAATGCAACATTTATGATTGTGTAAATATTTATTTTATTTATTTTTGATTTAACCTTTATTTCACCAGGAAAATCCCATTGAGATTAAAAATCTATTTTGCAAGAGAATCCTGGCCAAGACTGGCGGCAGCACACAGAGGTTACAGAACATTCACAGCAAAAACAGAAAAAGTTAACTCCGTCATAAACAAATTAATTAAAAGATTTATGTAATAGCATTCACATGAACCACTCGGCAATCAACTTTGCTCGTAGCCTTCGCTTACACTAGTCATCAGTTTGTCAGTCTAGTCAAAAGTAAACTCTGTCTTTTCAAAATGCAGCCTTTAAACACCTATGATCTACAGGTAAAATATTAATCATTCCTAAACTTTCCTAAGCTTTCCACAATATTTAAATTTCGTCTCTTTAAGTATCTTGCTATAGTTTTCCTCAAATGATTGGGTCAAAAATGAACAATGTGCCAACTTCCATTTCAGTGTGTGACTGCATTTAGGTTTACAAAAGGTCATTATCAAAAACTGGGTGCCATGACAAAATGGAAGATGGTTGCTGCCAAATATAAACTAGCCACCCCATCATTTAAGGAAACAATGTTTTCTAGTTTTTATATTGCTTAAAAGTATAGTTTTTTTCAAATGATCGAGGTGGCCACCATCGCCAAACGCAACCCCGCCCCCTTCACTTGGCACCGCCATTGTGCCTGGTGGTGGATAAAATGACTCCTTCCCCTCACCAGGATCCCTCACTCTGCGCTGCCTCGAACAAGCTGAATACATTTAATACCGTGTAACGCCCACCCACTTGAATATCTTGCACTACAAACCATCAATTCATCCATTATCTTTACCCGCTTATTCCATTTTGGGTCACGGGGGTCGCCGGTGCCCATGTCCAGCAATCACTTTGCGGGGGGCGGGGTACACCCTGGATGGGTCGCAAGTCCATCACAGGGCCACATAGAGACAAACGAGACAAACAACCATTCACTCTCTCACTCACACCTAGGGACAATTTAGAGTTACCAATCAGCCTAACATGCATGTTTTTGGCCTGTGAGAGGAAACTGGAGTACCCGGAGAAAACCCACGCCTGCACGGAGAGAACATGCAAACTCCACCCAGAAAGGCCCCTGGACCGGGATTTGAACCAAGGACCTGCTCGCTGAGAGGCAGCAGCTCTACCAGTTGCACCACCGTGCTGCCCACGCACTACAAACCATTAAGCTTTATTTGTATCCCTTGTTCAATTCCAGTGCAGTAAGTGCTCATTTCAAAAACTACATAACATTTGGGATGAGAGAAACGGCTCTTTGAAGGGATCCGGATCTTGGCGATTCGTTTACTTCACATAGCCGTGAAACGAGTCGTTCAATGTTAAACGAGGGACGTCATCACGTACGGATATACAGCATTGCATGTGGAGTACATGATGACGTCAAGGCCATGTGGTACGTCAGGGCCGTACCACGTGTCTTGTCAAGAGAGGAGACCCTCAGCTCCCTCCTCCCCTCCTGAACTGCTGCACTCCTCCACTTTGCCTGTTTTATTTCATCACAGCAAAAAAAGCAAGGGAGGAGTATTTGTCTGTTGGATTGAGAAGAAAACCATGAAGAAATTACGAGGAGAAATAATGGCTCTTTACTGTCTGCATCTCAGTTCTTATCGTTTGTTGTTTTAATCAGCTGTTCAAACAATCTGGGTCGTTTGTGAATGTCACATCTCTAGCAAACATTCACATTTAAAATCCCTCAACTCCCTTGAACTGAAAAAGATATTCATATGAGAAGCTAAATGTCTTCAACTAACAAAATAACAGAAATTAATCAATTAGCTTTGGTTAAAACTCAGAGGATTTTCCTAGTCCTGGATGAAAATTTTGCTTGTCACAATTATTATCATTACAAACTGCTCTTGACCTTGTTCAATCAATCAAAGATTACAAAGCATACATAAAATAAAATTAAAAACTAATCCATGTCGCAGAGGCCACAGGTCCAAGAGAAAAGCCCAGACATCCCTCTCCAAGTAACAGTGCAGCTCCTCCTGGGGAATCCTGGGGCATTCCCAGGCCAGAGAAGATAAATTATTCCTCCAGTGACAGGTCTCTTCCCAGTAGGACATGCCTGTAAAGCCTTCAAAGAGAAGCAGGTCTCCTAATCAGATGTGCAAACCACCTTCGGACACAGAGACCCTAACTTCAGCCGGATCTCTTCAACCTATTTCTAAGTCTGAACCGGACCACCCCGCAAAGCAAACTCATTTCAACCATTTCTATCTGGGCTCTCATTTTTTCTGTCATGATGCATAAGTGAGGGTTGGAATGTAGACAGACCAGTAAATCAAGAACTTTGCCTTTTGACACATCTCATTCTTCCCCTTGAGTGACCAAAGCAACGTCCTCATTACTGAGGACAAGGCCCCCATTCGTTGATCTGTTTCCAGCTCCATCCTACCATTGGTACTGAACAAGACCGATGCTTGACTAGAGTCTTTGCCTTCATATTGCCTGCATCTGTAAAAAACAAAAACAAGTATGTTGCAGCTATATCCTGCAGATAAAACACTTGTAAGACCAGTTTGTGTGCCATCACATTGAGAGGACCAGTAGTCTGGCCATACAATAAAAAAAAGTTCTAACTTTGTCTACTATTAATTACTTTGATACAGTTTGTAACCTTACCAAAACTAATGTGGATGCTGCTGCTGTGACTAAGCTGCAAAGACAGTCAGTAATTGCTTCAGTAATTGATAAGTGTATGAATAAATTAAAACATTATGACTTTAGGGTTCCATCTTAAGATATAGTCTGGTATATGTTGCAGTGGTTAACTTGGTAAAACGAGGGCACTGTAAGATGTTTTCCCCAGGCAGTGCTTCTATTCGGGGTGTATCTATAAGTAGGCTTACGCCACGCTTAAAATGTATTACATTTTTGCAGCTTGTTGCTTATACATAAAAATAATTGCAAAAGCTGCTAATGTGGAGCTATTAGGAAGTCCCAAGATAAATTATGAAACTGCAGTTAGGGCAGACTTTCAGCTGTCCCACTTGACATCAAGAGCTGTGCCTTGGTAAGCAAAAAGTCTCTTAAGGGAGCATGGCTGTAGTTAAAAGTGGCAGATATCAGTGCATCAACGCTGTAAAAATGTGAGTTGTTCAGGCATATTCAGTGTGAGTGGCATCTTCAATTAGATTTTTTGTCTGTGTGGCATAAGGGATTTACATATTGATACTTTAAAGGAAGTATTTCATAAAGAATACATGTCTTGACTGCTAGCTTTATCAATTCCATGCATGAAATATGACAACCAGGCTTCATTACCCTTTTTTTTATCTTGTTGGGTTTTTACATGTTGGTTGTGAAAAAGCCTTTAAAAAAGCCTTCATTTTAATTTTCATTCATGAAATATAAAAATGCAGCTAATTAAACAAAACTCCATGTGGTGTGATAGCTATAAATGTGCAATAATGATTTACACTTATCTCTACATGTTAGTTTTAATATAAAACTATTCATATTTGCTTAAGGGAAAGAAAAGGAGACATCTGTTAAGCAAATAAAACATTAAAAGCACCGTTACACCAGTAGTTTTTAGTAAAGCATGATTCCTACTTATTCCAGTTGGCTGATTTTATTCTCACATAAATCTCAAATACAACTTATAGCCCTGTCAACTTTATAGATATTGAACTAAAGATATGTGTGGTGGTAGCTGAGTGTCATCCCCAACAGCTACTCCAAGCGCTAGCAGATGGAATAAGATTTGCAAAGTACTGAAACGTTCAAAATGTAGTCCTTGGGTGTACATCTGTTACACCTCATCTAGAGGTGGCTTGGACATAACATGAAGATGTTCCAATATCTGCACAACTCAAGCAGCCACAATGGCATGATGATGATTTTACAACAACAACAAAAAAAAGCGTGATTTATTTACAGGTGTTGTGTATTTTACAAAATGGAGTCTTACCAACATATGGGTGTGGCCAGGACAAAATAGCAAACATAATTTATATATTTTATCTTATTGATTCTCTTGTGTACAAAAAAAGGAAAAACACATTTTTTTGTATCATCCATGACTAACAAAAAGAGAGACCTACACAAACTAGCTGAATGACGTAGAACAGTTGGTTGTGTTGGATGACATCATCACTTCTGCAGCTCATCTTCATGGAGCATCGTCTTATCAGGCAACCAATTCCCGGTCAGCTAATAGGTTCAGGGTCTGATTGTAGCTGGTTACCTGGACACTAATTTACATACATTAGATCAGGGCTACTCAACTGGCAGCCTGCAGGCCATTTCCGGCCCGCAGGTGACTTCAATACGGCCCGCTTCATTTAAAAAAATAAAATAAATTGTGTGCGGGGTGGGGGGCTCTGGGTTTGGGTTTTGTGTTCTGTTTATTGCACTTATGTATAATTCAATGCAATAAAATAAGCAACTTTAAAAGGTAACAGATCATTGTAAACTTTGGTTTATTTACATAATGATTTTAATCGCTGGATGTCCCCGAGCTGTTGGCTTTATGAAACTGTGGCCCCCTGAGCTGTTTTGTTGAAGAGGTCTGCATTAGATGTTGCACACACACAAACGAGTTACTTGCAGAACTGATGTTACTGTGACGTGAAAAGCTGAGTCAAAAGCCATGTTCCACTTTAGTGGTCTTAGTACAAAAAATACTTTCCTCCATAGTTAAATATGAGAAATATATTAAAATGTATGATTTTAAGTACAGTAATATAGAAAGCAAAAATACACACACACAGCCAAATGCCAAACAGGTTCTATAATATCAGTCCCAGCAAGTGTTTTGTTTAAGTTCAATTTTTTTAAAACCTCAAAAAAATGGTGTTTGGATTGATTCTTTCAACCTTTATTTATACATGTTAGTCTTATTGACCCACGAGGACTCATTTACAAGAGACCTGTTTTTGTCAAAGAACACATATGAGGTACAGACAACAAAAGACAGCCATATAAAATTATATAAAATGAAAAGTAAATAGAATAAATTAAATTTAAAAAAACAAAACAAAAACAGATACATTATAAAGCTATGTAAAATACTAAAAACAGGAACATGTCTGTGTTGGTTTTTGCCATGAACTTAGCAGTTGTTTAAAATCCCTGAGAAAGATCAAGGTCGACAACTTCCGATCTTTCTGCAAGATATTCCAGGAAACAGGAGCGGAGTAGGAGAAGCCCCTTTTGTCTAGTTCAGTCCGCACTGAGGGGACACTGCAGGTAATAATGTCCTGAGAGCGCACGCTGTCGCTGCACTCACGCAGAGACATGTAGGAGGAGATGTATGAAAGCAACAGACCAAGAAGTGATTTAAAGATGAAAATGTACCAGTGACAGAGTCTGTGTGAAGTTAATGATGACCAGTTAACCAGTGAATACAGGGTGCAGTGATGGGTACGATAGTTACAGCCAGTTATGAATCTTAGTGCACCATGATAGACAGTAACCAACATCTGTAGGGTGCTTGCAGGAGCATGTCTATCATATCTATAATATCTATTATATATATTGATATCTATTGATATTTATTGTTATCTATTGTAATCACTGTGATGCATAATAATGGTTTTAATAGTCCCATACTTCACAGTGTAAACTGGCTCACACTTGATTCGTTGAGAATTTTGTTTCTTTTACTGAATTTTGATACACTGCAGCTCTGCTATGCTACTTAAAATAATAAAACTTAAGAAATCAATAATATTGTCTTTTTTTATTTCCAAATCAAACATGAAAAGTTTTCCTTTTTTTTCTAGTTATGAGAGGAAATTTACTTTTCTCAAGGTGATTAAGTTGTTTTTTCAAAAGTCGTCTTATTTCATCAATAATATGTTTTTTCATAAGGGCTCTCCAGTACTTTCACTGTCCCAGTGACATTCCACTTTTCAATTTTATCTGCAGTGTTTTTTGTTGATACGTGTCAGATGAAATGAAGTGAAGAGGCCACTCTCCATTAATATCCTGCGCTCCCCTGAACTACTGAACTACTTGCATGAGAAAATATGACAACATTAGCAGTGACAGATGAGTCTGTTGATGTGAAACAAGCCAGTGCACATTTTATTTACCTTTTCATTTAAATCCTGAAAAACAGCAGCCAGCAAACAGTGAAATTACAAAACACGCTGAATGTTTTCAGTGGAGTATTAGCTAATCTGAAGGAATTCAATGGCTGGATTTTGTTCAGGTGTGTGTTATAAATTAGACCACAAAGGGGAAAAGGAAATGTATGCTGACTGAATGAGAGGAGAGGAAAAAAAAAGTAAAAACAATAAGGTAAAGGTGTTGTCAGCTGCATCAGAAGTGTCACTTAGGGGGAAAGTAATCTCATTGTCCAATGTACTAAATCCCTCATCAGAAACATCTAATTACCTTTTTGCTGACTTTATCAGACAAGCAAAAAGGTTTTAATGAGAGGATGATTTTGATGGAGCATCCCTTTTGTAATTAGAAAAGAGAGAAAAAAATTGCTGTCCCTGATGAATCTTTCAGCATTGAGATTAAAACAAAATGTCGAATCATTTTCATTATATTAATATGTTTTAATTGCTTATAAAAATAAAAATATTTCCTAATAGTGCTACTTGGTCTATGAAAACATGGAAGGAACAAAAAGGAAGCACTGAGGGCGACTACACATCATTTGTCAAAACCACACCAGTTTAGTTAATAAGTAATCAGTGCATATATATATATATATATATATATATATATAC
>NC_056503.1:25409482-25420159 GCF_014905685.2 Nematolebias whitei | reverse complement strand
TTTTTCCTCTTATCGCCGACCCTCGGGGCGAACCGGATGGTTCCTCCGGGGCAAGGCGTGCTCAGCTGCAGCCCCCGCTGCTCTTTCCCTCCTGGGGAGCGTAGTGTAGGTGGAGGGGGGCTGAGTGAATGCTCACCCCATCCCACCTCGTTTCGCATCGGCGATCACACCGCTCCCGGCCGACGGCGCCCTCAGGGGTTGCCCGGCGGAACCCAGGAGGAGGCTGACATGAAGGGACCCCTTTTTTCTACGTCCCTCGCCTTTTCCCGCCAGTTCGGATGATCGGCGGAAAGGTTATTTTTCACTGGGCTCCACTGTGGCTCACCGTCTTGATCCATACGGCCTCGCGTTCCAACAGGACGTTCCACAGGCGAGGCCGCAGACGGTTCTTTCCTGGTAGATTAGAGGAGTCGGTCCCCAGTCCGCTCCCATCACCAGAGTTGAGGGATTCACCGAGCGAGGCTATTCCTCGGTAACCCCCCCTGGAGTCAAGCCTCGCGGAAGCTTCCGGAGCGAAGCTGCCCAGGTCGGAGCAGCGTCCCGTCCCTCCGGAGGAACCAGACGGCGACCACGCTCTCCAATCGAGCCCACCGACGTGTTTTCAGGCAGCCGCAGTTAGCAACAACGTGCGCTGCTAGCATATAGCATGTCCAAGGGACTGAAGGCCGCAGACCTGCCTTGGAGACGAAGAACTCCCTCTGTAAGGCAGCTGACGCTATTCCTCGGTACCCCCCCCCTGGAGCCAAGCCTCGCGGAAGCTTCCGGAGCGAAGCTGCCCAGGTCGGAGCAGCGTCCCGTCCCTCCGGAGGAACACAGACGGCGACCACGCTCTCCAATCGAGCCCACCGACGTGTTTTTCAGGCAGCCGCAGCTAGCAACAACGTGCGCTGCTAGCATATAGCATGTCCAAGGGATTGAAGGCCGCAGACCTGCCTTGGAGACGAAAAACTCCCTCTGTAAAGCAGCTGACGCCAGCTCAACATGTGTGCCTCTCCCACGGTTTGCCTTGTCGGGGACTGCAGCGCGGAGGACGATGACCCAACGATCCACCTGGCTTCGTTACTCCCCTCGCTGCCGGAGAATCTGCACAAGACCTGATGAAGCCCATCACGGACGCGCTGTTCAGAGCAGCTTCAAACCATGCTGGCGAAGTGAAACAGTCGGAGGAGGTGCCAAAAGCTGTTCGCCACCTCATCAAGCCGCGCGGCCCACCCCGTCCCCGCTGGAGGGACCGTCGCGAGCAAGTTTTCGACTTTTCCACGGCCGCGGCTCTCGCTGAGTTCCACCACCAGCCCCGCCCGTCAGAATCCAGCTCTCTTCACTCCGGCAGCCTGCAGCTCAGCGTTTCCCCAGAGTTCGCCTGCAAGACAGCGCTCTGGGCAAACAATCGCAGAGCTCATGAGAGAGAAAGCTCTCAAATGACGGTCTCCGGAGGGTGTGTGTAAAAGTGACACGAAAGTTGAAATAAATCATCATTAATGATCCAAGTGTCTGTTTTTTAGCCAGTCTGTAAGCCCGGATGAGCTCACAGCGGCCGCACACATAAGAGCGCACTCGTGGGATGAAACAGCCCCACACACGAGCCGGTGTCCTTAAATAAAGGTTTTTAACTCACCGTCGCTCTAAGACATGACGAGTCGATCACAGAACAGCCTCCACACATGAGCCGGTGTCCTTAATTAAAGGTTTTTAACTCACCGTCGCTCTAGACATGACTAGTCGATCACAGGACAGCCTCCACACATGAGCCGGCGTCCTTAAAGGTTTTTAAACTCACCGTCGCTCTAGACATGACGAGTCGATCACAGAACAGCCTCCACATGAGCCGGTGTCCTTAAATAAAGGTTTTTTAAACTCACCGTCGCTCTAGACATGACGGGTCGATCACGGCACAACGGTAAGCGAAAATAACTCATTACCAACTAGAACTGCACGATCCTCACTCAAGCGGTGTCAACTCGCACTCGTGGGATGGAACAGCCTCCACATGAGCCGGTGTCCTTAAATAGGGTTTTTAATTCACCGCCGCTCTTGACATGACGAGTCGAACACTAAGATGACAGCCTCCATCCAACGGTGCTGCGTTGATGCTGGCACACACAGCTGCCGGCGCTAACCAGCTCACATCGGTATAAATGTGGTCCGCAGGCTGGTCCGGGTGGGGGTCTTTCTCTCTCAGCTTTCGGCAGCTCACCGCAGCTTAAACGTGAAGCAGCCGAAGAACCCGGTAATGAGTCCCACCTCCCTCCAGCGCGCGCCCCTCCAGCGAGAGCGGCGCGCGTCCCTCCAGAGAACAACGTGTGCTCCCGCGGGGCTAAGCAGCCTTCACTCCAACAGCACGGTGTAAATGAAGTCACGCCCTCCGCCTTTCAACGTTCGCACAGCGACGTCAAACGCGCAGCTCACCGCGTCATCAGCTGTCACACGCTTCGCCTTCAGCTCAAGTCTCGCCCGGGGTCACACAGAAAACATTCCCGCGACGCATGACGGCGGTTGAGGGACGGACTGCTGACAGCCGTACAAAACATGACGCATCATTAACGCACGTTCATCCACGAACGTTACGTAGAGTGGCTAAAAAAACATGCTCGCCGTTTTTCAGATGGATGGACAGGGTTTATGCAAATGGTACAAGTTACAGTTTGCAACCCGAACCCCTCCATTCAGAGGAGTTATATAAACGGTCCCGTCATCATCAGACTGATTCTCTTCCCTAAATGCAGAAATCCAAGTGTTTTCTGATAAAAGTAATCTACAGAGTTCCCCAAGGGAGAGAAAACACGAGGGTTTTACTCACGGATCGGAGGGGTGAGACCGTTCTTGGATCTGTTGTTTAACATCCAGAGAACGCATACCGATCATCCTAAAACACAGAGACGAGAGTTTTTTGTTTTACCTGGATGATCTGCGGATCCTGTCACTCCAGACAGGAGGCGCTGATGCAGGATCAGGTGTTGACATCACACCTGTTAATCTGGGCTTCGCCATAAAGTGGAAGGAAGCTCGATTTTCCCGGCCCAGACATTTGTTTTTCTGGAGTGGAATTAAATTCAACCACCATGAAAACTCGTTTATCACATGAGACGCCTCTAGAGGTGTTTTTGCACGTCTGCATGTGGATCCAGTAAAACAAACGACGGATGATCATTGTCTTTTCCTCTGTGGAAGCAGACCTCCGACTCTGGGGAAACACCTTGTTTTTCTATCAGAGGGAGTCCCCCTCAGCAGACCCACGTCATGGGTCAGTCTTCACGGACACGTTGCTGTCAGGCTGGGGGGGGGGACATGCCTATCTCAAGCAGTAGGGGCGCTGTGGCCCCACTACACATCAGCCCACATCAATGTTTTGGAGTGTCGCACAGTACTGAATGTGATTCAACACCTTGCTCCTGTGCTACAGAATCAACACGTGTTGATTCACACAGACATCATGATGACTGCTGCGTACATAACCATCAGGGTGTGCGTTCAGCCCAGATGTTACACATTGTGCGAAAGCTACTGAGTTGGGTTCATCAAAACCTGCTTTTATTAGAGCGGTTTACATATCCGGTGTTCTGAACAGAGGGGCTGATGTGACGTCCAAGGGCGGCCCACGTTACGTGGACCGGATCCTCCATCCGGATCTGATGTTTTTCAGACGCAGCAGAAGTTGGCAAAGCAGCTGTGGACCTGTTTGCGATGCGAGAAGAACGCTCAATGTCAACTACGGTTTTCCCTGAGCCCACGAGACGATCCATCGCTGGGGGGGGACGCATTTGCTCACAATCGGTGTCCCAAAACGCTTTTTACGCGTTTCTTTTCCCCCACCTCCTCTGTTTTTTACGGTCCATGAACCGAGTTCAAGAGGAGGGATTGACAGCTCTCCTGGTGGCTCCCGGCGTGTGAACGCACTATGGTTCCCAGGCCTGCAACGTCTGTTGTTGGGTCGCCGTGGAACTGTCATGGAGGAAGGATGCTCTCCTTCAGGCAGGAGGAGCGACCAAGGGTTACCCAGAAATAGGTCAACACCGGTGGGTCTGACCGCTGAGCGGTTCCACTTAGAGGATGGGTCTCCCTCAGGAGATAGTGTGCACAATTCAAGATTCACGTGCTGCATCTACCACAGTTCTGTACACATCAAGGGGACGGCTTTTCAGCGCTGGTGTACAGAGAAGGTTTAGAGACCACTTCATGCCTTTTAGGCGGCGTGTTGTTTTTCTACAACAGCTGATGGATAGGGAGTTGGCTTTCAGTACGCTTTAACGTACGATTGCAGCCATCTCTTCCTGCCACAAAGGGTCTGGAGACAGAACAGCTTTTATCACCCGCTGATGAAGCGGTTTCTAAAAGGTGTACAGAGATGTAGGCCTGTTTCACGCCCACTTGTTCCACAGTGGGTTTAACGCTGGTCCTGCGAGCCCTGATCAAAGCTTCAATTGAGCCTCTGGATCAGGTTTCATTTAAATTCTTGTCTCTTTAAACAGCCCTGCTGCTGGTTTTAACACCCGCTAAGAGGATAAGTAATTATCTGCCCTCTCTGTTGCTTCGTCATGCCTTAGAATTAGGCTGACGGGCAGCTCAGCTGATTTAAGACCAACCCAGCTTTTATGCCTAAAACATCACGAGCTCTTTTAAATCAAGAGTGATATCGTTGGAGGGGTTTTTTCCCCCCCACAGATCAGAAGGGGAAGCATCTGTTCATCTTCTCTGCCCGGTGCAGGCGTTGACGTGTTACGTAACGCGCACAGCTGCAATGCGTTCAAATTCAACAATTGTTTGTGCATTATAGAGATGCTTCTGCAGGTCGCCGTTATCCATCCAGCGCTTGTCACACTGGCTGTGTGAGGCCTTTTCTGAAGCCTACAGAGCATCAGTTTTAGGGCCTCCTGTCATCCTCTAAGCACATTCGACCAGGGGTATCGCATCTTCGACTGCTCTGCATAATGGTATGTCAATGCAGGACATTTGCACTGCGGCTGCATGGTCAACACCCTGCTCATTTATTCGCTTTTACCTACGTGATGTAACGGCTCGTTCCATGACACATTCTGTCCTTAGTGCTCTAACAGAATGAATATTGTTGTTCTCATGGAACTCTGTTTAAGCTCACTTCTGTCTGCATGCATTACAGTGTGAGATGTTGTTATCAGTCACAGTCGTGTCTGTGTTTCTGGTTCTATTGTCACTAATCAGTTCATGATTATTGTTACCAATCAGTTCATTTGATTATTTATCAATTCATGGACATTAATCTGTTTATACTGTTCAGCCATGAACCAGTTGGTTCATGCCCCCCTCCCCCCCTCTTTTCAACTTCCTCTTCCCGTTGAAAGTTTTTTCCGGGGTATTCATGCTTGTCAGAACGCATAGTTACACAACATGCGTCTGTGCATGGCACATAATTACGCGATGCGTAGTTTATGCACACGGGGAGCTGGGTGACAAGACGTTTTTTTTGGGCAAGCTTCCGCTTCTTACTGTGTTCGAATGGACCCAGTGAGGCGAGGACCACATCCGCTTCGCCCTTAACCCATCAGCGACAGCCTTAAAGGGCGAAGCCTATATGAAATAGAACGTTGGTTACGTACTGTAACCCCAGATTCTATGAATATAGGCGTAGCCCTTTAAGCGTCGGGCCTCACTGGCTCCTAAATGGCTGAAGAAAAAAGCTATTTTGGGAGCCGATTTCCCGCTCTTAACGTAATTTATACGGACCGGGTGGGGCCCACACAGCAGGTGGGCGTGGACTAATTTTTTTTCAGTGCTTATGCTCTGCATAACGGGATAAACCCATCAGCGACAGCCTTAAAGGGCTACGCCTATATTCATAGAATCTGGGGTTACAGTACGTAACCAACGTTTTTGATACACTAATATGCTTAAAAAGTGTATCTTGCTTGAACAGTATTGTCTGGTGAAATTAATAAAGAAAAAGTGCAGCTCTTTTGAAATGGGGTTTTGAAGTGAAATCATAAGCACATATTTTACCTGTTGTAGGTAGAGTTTTCAGTTACTTCAGTTTAAAGAAATAGAGTTGTATTCTGACCAGACCGACTAGCTAATGGCTAAGCCAACTGAGACTAAAACTAAAATAGCTAACAACTTAAAACAACAACAATAAAAAACTAACAAATAAACAATAATTTATGTTTATACAATAGTCTATATAATAGTTAACTTTTCTTTACAAACTCTAACATTGTGATCAGTTTCTCTATAAATATTTATATATAGATAGGTAGTTATCCTCAAGCACAAATAGCAGCAGCAGCTAGCTGTAGCACTTCCAGTGCTGCCTGTGATACTTCTTTAAATGAAATGAAGTTGTTAATGAAAATGCCAAGATCAAAACAAACAAAGGTGCCAAAAACTAAAGAAGTATATTTTAGAACAAGACTACTTTGGTATATGTTCTTTAAGAAATAATCAACACTTTTTTTCAGCTGAAACTATACTGTGTTTAAACACAACATCAGAACCGCCTCTTGTTTCATGTCTTGATGAGAAATGCACGTTGAATTATTCAGGTACTGGAGGTCATCCCCTGTTCATAAACGCTACTGTAATTTGCTGCAGAAAATCACCCCAACTGTTCCAAAAATGTGTCTTATGTGGAAGAACTTGAAATTAAGTTGACCTTTCCAATTTTAATTAAGTGAAATTTTGTAATAATTTATGTGGAAGAATGTTTACTTCAGCTATGTATATTTAAAAGCAACGTCTCAAGGCTTTTAAAAGTGGAAGCAGAAATGAAATATGATGTTAAAGCTGGAAAAGGCCTACCAATTTTTCTGCAAGTCTATACTAAAGATTCTTTTTTTTTTCTTGAGGCATATTACCAGACACATGAAGGTGAAATCACTTATCACTTTTGTTTTTTTTGGAAAAAGCAGTGATATCCCTCTTCTAACACAGTGAGGTGTCTTGAAGCAAGCTGGCCTTAAAGCAGCAGTCAGCTCTCATCCCACCGGCATCGAGTTAACAGAACGCTGCGGCTCGCTTTAACCTCCGGGAGGCCAACAGGTAATTTTAAACCCTGCTGATCATTTATCTCCTCAAGAAAATAAAAGGCTGATGGGACAACTGACCTCGCCGATAGACTTCTGACAGCGTCACTGTCCATCAAAAGGCGTCTACATGCACGACATGAGGGAAATATAAGCCCAGCCCTGGTGTCTATGATTCAGATGCAAGACACAAGAAGAGCTCACAATTGCTTTGCTTTGTGCACATATAGGGTATAAAATACAGTATTTTAGCTGCATCCTATACATTATCACATATGTACTAGAATCCGTGCTTGTAGACTTGACAGATTTAAAAATTCATTTGTTCTTACATGAATCACGTTGTTAAGATAAAGTAGGCATACGTAGTCTTTTGTCATGCTGCTGATGCTTTGGTCTGCTTTGTTGTTTTGCTTATTGCTGGAATGTATGTGGGGATGTGCAATATGTGTTTTTATTGAGCAATTTGTATTTTTAATTTTCTTACAGATCCCACTTTTTTGTTGTAGGGGTCACCACAGCAAACTGTTGCACGAAGACGTGGCAATTATTTTTACACCGGATGTCCTTCCTGACACAGCCACAGACCACCGAGCTACCACAGCCCACAGATGGTGGGGGTTACGGAGCTTGCTCAGGGCCCAGAGTGGGGCAAATGAGGGTTGAGGCAGGTGTGGATACGTCACCTATCCCACCCACATTTTTTGATGTTGTCGGTACTGGGAGTTGAACCAGTGATCTTCGAATCACAGGCCCACCTTCTGTAACCTCTGCGCCACCACTCCTCATATGTTTTTATTGAACAATAAGCTTTTTTTATTTTATTTTGGTGGTCATATGATTTTATTTGTTGTATTGTATTTGGGTGTGGATGAAGCTTTTTTTAGCACACGATGTCCAAGACAAATTTCCCCTTGGGGACAATAAAGCATGCATGCATGCAGGCATGCATCCATCCATCCATCCGTCCGTCCGTCCGTCCGTCCGTCCATCCCTCTGTCTGTCTCTGTCTGTCCATCTGCCTTTAACTGGTGTTACTTCATAATTATGCACATTCGAAGCAGATACATGTGTAATGTTCACAGTGTGTTAACATTGTGTAAATTGCACATGCATTGAGTTAAGGGTGACGATACAGCATGTTATGATTAAAGAATCATGCATGCTATGACTTTAGCATTACTGCACACACGGTGCGGATGTAGAGGTGTTGCTGCTTATCCATCACATTTACAGATGGATATAAAAGAGAGACCCACACAGCCAGTATTGTGTGAGCTATTTGTATAGGTTTCACGTTTAGAGTCTACTGAATCAGACAGACTGAATCTGGACTGAGTTTTACATAAAGCCTGCTTGTTTTTACTATGCAGTCACTTGAGATTATTTCTGTTTTACATTATTAAAATGAAATTTACCTGAACAAACATTTACAAATTGTGAATATATTTCCAAAGAGTTGTACCAGAGAATTAAATTCATAATGCTCCCACAGTAGAAACAAAAATCAATATATTCTGTGTATAATAAATAGGTATGCAACATTTACATTTGAATTAATTCTCAAATTAAATTCACAACACTTTCCTGTGTCAACTATAAGCAATTATTGAAAAATTAGATGCATCTGAACACCTTTCAGAACTATAGAGAGACGTTTTTTGTTGTGTTATAATTGTCTGACCCGTGCTAAACACAACATGCATGTGTTTACATTGTAATTAATTAGTTTTGACATAATTCATATATACACAAACAAATAAATAAACAAATGAAATGTTTTATAAGCAATACAACAAATAAATGAATAAAAGTGAATTGCACTGTTTGCAAGGTTTGTTCTCACTGGTGAATGTAAATTGTTTATCTGACAACAAATCGCATACAGATAAATAATAAAAAATATACAAACATCAGTTTGTGTCACAGCACATCATTTATAGGACACATTTGACAGCACATGCTGGCAGGAGTCCTGAAAGTTGCCCTGAGGAAATATCGCTGTTTTAAATCAACATTTTTTATGTGATCACTTTCTGGAACTGCTGACATAAAAATCCAATTTATTGTCATCATAATACCGTGGTCCTATAAGTCCGTTTTCTTGCATTTTTCCAAATAGTAAAAAGTTCTCTTTGACATTTTAGAAGTTACTTTTTCTGAAACTAGTTTATTATAAATCAGTTTTTGGTGTGATCACATTTGCAAACCAAAACTTGAATCTCATATTTCTCTGTTTTCATGGAATCCCAAACTGACTTATGTTTAGATCAAAACTGAACTAAATGAAATGATGTAACAGAAATAAACCTTCCTGTTCACACCTTCACAAAATGACAAGGGCTGGATGAAAAGATTCATGTTTCTCCAAGGAACCTTCTCCAGAGCCAATGAACCTTTTGCAGGCCTAAGTTCCCGACATCTCAATTTCAAATACAGGAACCAGAGAGCAAACAAAGAATCCACCACCAACAAAAACAACAACTGTCTTTAGAAATTTAGAAAAAGGTTTGCGATGTTAAATATTACTGATTAAATCTCCATCACAACCTTAAAAAGCTTGAAGCTGTAAAACCAGACTGTCTGTTTCTATCTGGAAACACACCTTTCAAACCATTTTTTTTTCAAATTTCAACAAGTAAAAGCAACACAGCGCACTCAAGTGCTTAGGGTAAGCCATAATTCAAATTAAAAAGGGATAGGCAATCACATGACCAAATCTTCACAGAAGGTTTTTTTCAAATCTTTAACAGAGATTATAATTTGAAAGATAAGTAAAGATATCAACACTTTAGCACAAATCAATACAAAGGTGGCCATTGCAAATCATTGTGACAACTAATTTTTTTAAACTAATCTTCAGAATTCAAGCAAGACCAAGACCAATATGGTTTGCATACATTTCCAAAAAAACTACAATATATATTTAAAAAATCACAGCAGTTTATCCAAAGGCTAAATGAGCATTTCTGTGACTGTCAGTTTCACATTACATTACATTGCACAGTTATTCCCAGTATGAATATCATGATTATCTTGGAAAAGGTTCTACAGCTACTGCTGAGTTGTACTTGCTAATAACTACACAGTTCTATGTAAACAACTTTGTAAAGTGAGATTAAAGAGAATGCAACAATTTCTAAGACAGTGTTCAGCTAAGAGCTACTTTGGCTCAACTGAGTCTAGCTGTTCATCAGTTCAGTTAGAGATAAACTCTGCTTCTCCAAACCAAAGTTTTCAAAAAAGTTATCTATACCAGGTAAGAGATGATTATTCATAAACTTTAGAACCTTAATTCAAAAGATCAGAAGTACTGTTTTAAACCAGTTTCTTTGAAAAAAAAAAAAAAAATCAAATAGATTCAACAGACTCACGTAAACTTTTAAATAAGTTGCACTGATTTGGAAAAAGTTACTAATCACAAGCTGTGGGTCTTTCCAACTCATTGGAAAAAGTCCCTGCAGATGCTCAAATAGATGAAGTAGAAAAAATTTGTAATCTCAATCATCCAGGTAGATAACAAGAAAAAGAGTTGAATCGTGTCATCTGGACATGTTTCTTTGAGTGAGAAACGTATGGGGACGAACACAGAAACCTCTGAAGCCGCCGTCCACCTGATCTCTGGTCCCGTTCTGGATGGTCCACAGGCCGTCCACCTGAACTCTGGTCCCGTTCTGGATGGTCCACA
>NC_056503.1:25392647-25409472 GCF_014905685.2 Nematolebias whitei | reverse complement strand
CCACAGGCCGTCCACCTGAACTCTGGTCCCGTTCTGGATGGTCCACATGCCGTCCACCTGAACTCTGGTCCCACTCTGGATGGTCCACATGCCGTCCACTTGAACTCTGGCCTTGCTTGGGACAGTCTCCTGACTGTCCACCTGAACGCCTGTCTACTTTGAACGATGCCCAGGGCCATCCATAGATGATTTTGTTTTGTTTGTATTTGCTCCCAGGTCTAGTCCTGTCGGTTTTTGTATTGATTTTTGATGCCCTCCATTTTTTTTTTTTCCCCTTCTTCCCACCCATTCTGTTTTTTCTGTGTTGTGGTCCTAGGGGACGTTGGGAGCCGTCCCTTGAGAGGGGAGTTATGACAGGGCCTGTCCCTGTTTCTGTTTTCTTTATATTTGTTTCTTTTCCTTTTCTGCTTATTGTACTTTTCGTTCTGCTCCTTGTTCTCATTCTGTTTCTGTTGTGTTTGACTCTGTGTTTTCTGCCACTCTCCACTCACTCCTCAGCCTGCCTCTCCAGTCTCGAACCATTCACACCAGTCTCTAATCAGCAACCATCCAATCTCTATTTAGCAACCATCCCAGGTGCTCTCATTACTCACCCTACCTCTGCCTTATTTCAAGCTCTCCTCTCTACCATCTAACCGTCCGGTCATTGTTCAGTTTTGCACAGACATCTAAGTCCTCCTCTGCCTGTCCTGTTCTGTCCGTTTGATGCTCTGCTCTGTTTTTGCTCGTTGTTTTGCTTGAGTAGGTTTTTGCTGCCTCGACAGCCCTTTGTTTGGATGTTTAAAATAAATTGTATTTATCTTAAAGTTCCTGCTTCATCCGTCTGCCTGCCAATGGGTCTGAAAACCGAGGATTATGAAAGTCTACATATGAGACAGATCTAGTTGGCAGGATGCAGACTGAGGAAGTCCTCCAGATGGGGGGCAAAATGTTTCTCACTTAAAGAACCTGGTCCAGATGACACAATTTAACCCATTTTGTTGTTAGATGAAGTAGAGAAAAAATTACTGTATTTTTCACCATATAAGTCACACCTTTTTGCATAAATTTGCAAGTTCTGCAACTTATATACTGAAGCAACTTATGGCCTATTTGCACTGCTCCTAATCAGCCCCAACTCTGCTCAGCCTGGATTTGCATCTGCAATTTAGGACCGATTCTGGAGGTGTGTCCAGAATCCAAGTCCTGCTAATGAGAGTTCTGCGATGAGTTAAGCTCAATGCAGTCTGCTCCTTAGATAAATAATATTAAATTATTATTTTTATATATGAATGTTTCTGTTAACTTATATGAAAATTTCTGTTCATTGCCCTGAGATGACTTCTGTTGTGACTTTGCGCTATATAAATAAACTGAACTGAATTAAATCTGATTAACCAGATTTTAGAAAAACATCTATATTTAAATCTAAAAAAGTTAAGTCTGGTCCTCTGGACATTCAAAAAACAAAACAAAATAATGTAGAAATGTTTCTTTTTTCATCCGAAAGACTTCTTCAGTCTGAGGTGCTGTATTCAGCTCAGTCTTAAAACGTTTCTACATTTTTGATTGGTTTTGTTTTGTGAATGTCCAGATGACCAGACTTAACTTTTTTAGATTATTCTACCAGGATTATTGAGCATGCATCAGGATATCTATATTTAAAATTCTATAGTTTTCTTCATCATTTGATGTATTTACACTCATTGTGGTTTTGTTTCTTGTATACAGATTATTTTTTCTTGTATACAGATTATTCTTAGCTTTGATTTAAAGTTTAGTTTTGATTTAAAGCTTTCATTTTTTTCATTCTGAGGGCAGCACGGTGGTGCAACTGGTAGAGCTGCTGCCTCTCAGCGAGCAGGTCCCTGGTTCAATCCCCGGTCCAGGGGCCTTTCTGGGTGGAGTTTGCATGTTCTCTCCGTGCATGTGTGGGTTTTCTCCGGATGCTCCGGTTTCCTCCCACAGACCAAAAACATGCATGTTAGACTGATTGGTAACTCTAAATTGTCCCTAGGTGTGAGTGAGAGAGTGAATGTTTGTTTGTCTCGTTTGTCTCTATGTGGCCCTGTGATGGACTTGCGACCCGTCCAGGGTGTACCCCGCCCCTCGCACAGTGATTGCTGGACATGGGCACCAGCGACCCCCGTGACCCAAGATGGAATAAGCGGGTAAAGATAATGGATGGATGGATGGATTTTTTGCATTCTTTCAACCTTTATTTAAAGTGTAATTCTTGTTTTGTGATTTGTACATCTGTGGGTTAGAATAAAGTTGAACTAAAGGCTCTTTAAACATGTTTGAGGGAAATATTCCTGTTAGATCCAATAATTTAGTCTTGTCATGATTTTTCAGATGAGTTAACTTTAATTTACAGATCATTTAATAAAGTCAAAGTGAAAACAGGATTTAATGATAAAGCAGGCATTGTTTATTTAGTTTTAATCTACACTGATAAAAAAAAAAAACATATTTTTTATACATGAAATGTTTTTAAAAAAAGTTTCCACCCTTCGTCCCGGTCCTCCCGCCTGCACGGAATCTGGCATTTGTGAGCACGCAAGGCCAGGGCTTGGGGTCTGGTCTCCTGTGCTTCAACGGGTCGGGTCGAAAAGAGGTCCTATGTAATCCCACTCACCACTTCACTCCAAATTTCAGTAAGCCTCACTTTAATGGGAAAAAACACAAACAAATAAACTGAACAAATAACACAAGAACTAAATATAAACAAAACACATTCATTTTGACTCCCAGAGTAGGGGTCTGTAAATTAGACCCTCGTGAGCGTCTCTGAAGATGCTCTAAGGGAAAGTCCCTCCTCATGTCCGTAATGTGAGTGGCCCTTGTCGGATGCACGGTATACTTGAACCCAAACATGACTGCTCAATAATTCAGTAGGATAACACTGTTCTAGATAAAACTTGCCTCTCAATTGTGCCCCTAACCCCTGAGGTCAGAGGAAGAGGGAGTCGGAGCAAACCCACAACAGGGATCAAAGAAAGATGGCACAGCCCCAGCCTTCTGTCTGCTTGTTTGCAGGGGGAGTTGGTGATGGTCGTCTGAAAACTCTCAGCCTCTCCTTATAGCGGTCGTCTCGGACAGAAGGGGTCTTTTTCTTTTTTGTGTGCCTCTCCGCTTTCCTCCATGTCAGCCGCCGAGTCTGTTCCACCAGTGTCTCCGGGGCTTTGACGATCCTCACCTCGTAGCCTCTGGCCATCAGGTCCTCTGATGGTTCCTCAAGGGTTTCATAGATTTTAGTCCCATTTTTGTGTAACACCTATAACCTGGCTGGAAAGAGCGTCTGGAATGGGACTTTGTTCTCTTTCAGCACTTTGCGGACCTCTGCATATTCTCTCCTCCTTTGATGGATCAGGTGAGGGTAGTCATGGTTCATCTTAATTAGATTTTCATTCAATCTAAATCCCTTGCTATGCCAAGCCTTTCGGAGGATTGCTTCTTTCGTCTTATAACTCAGAAACTAAACTATGATGGACCGAGGTGGCATATATTCTGTTGGACAAGGCCCCAGTGATCGATGTGCTCGTTCAATATGGAGGTTAGCTAAATCATCAGAGAGCTTTAACCCATCATTATCCATGAATGCCAACACCGTAGTGCATTTGCTCTCAGCCCCCTCTGGAACTCTGTAAATCCGTACGTTTTCACATCTGGATCGACTCTCTAGCTCCATTAGCATATCTTCTAGCTGTATGTTCAGCTTCAACATGTCGGTCAGAATCTCTTCTCTGTTTTCAATTCTGTCCTCTAGCTTCGCAACGTGCTCTTCCGCTTCACTCGGTCTGTTATTAACCTTGGCAATTTCTTTTTTTAACGATTATAATTGTTCTTTCTTTTCTTTTTGAAATCCCCTCAACTCTTGCAGGATCAATTCCAAGTCGCCCATTGCTGTATCTCTCTTGATGTTAGCTTCTCCACTATTTGTTAGCTTTAGCTTCCCGATCTCAGCAGTTCCCTCCTGCCTCGTTGTCCGACGGGGAAGTCGAAACAGATATCCAAACGTCTAACCCCCTTCTCCTTGTCACGTTAAATGTGTATTAATTACTCCATTGCTCTGGGGTTTAAATAAAGTTCCTCGGGTTCTGTCGGGAGCTCCCTTACCATGCAGTCATCGTCCAGCTGTTCCAACCGGAAGTCATCCTTCTACCAATATGCCCACTGTCCCTCCTCTGGACATGTTCAAACCATCTCAGTCTGGCCTCTCTAACTTTTTTCTCCCAGCTGTTCAACCTGTGTTGTACCTCTGATGATCTCATCTAACCTAATCTTATCCATTTTTGTCATTCCTAAGAAGAACCTCAACATCTTCATTTCTGCCACTTCCAGTTCTTTCTCCTGTCTTTTTGACAATGCCACTGTCTCCAGACCATACAACATAGCTGGTCTCCCCACTGTGTTGTAAACTTTTCCTTTTCCCTTTGCTGACTTGCTTTTGTCACAAATCACTCCTGAAACTTTTCTCCATCCACTCCATACTGCCTGGACTCATTTTTTCACTTCTTTACAACACTCCCCATTTTCCTGGACAGTGGACCCCAAGTACTTAAAGTCCTGCACCTTTGTGAACTCTGCTCCTTGTAGCCACACTGTTCCACCAGCCTTCATCTCATTCACGCACATGTACTCTGTCTTACTAAGACTGACTTTCATTCCTGTTCTTTCAAGTGTATACCTCCACCTCTCCAAGTTCTCTTCCACCTGTTCCTTGTTCTCACCACAGATCACAATGTCATCTGCAAACATCATAGTTTATGGGGATTCCTGCCTGACTTCATCTGTTAGTGGGTTCATCACCAGAGCAAACAAGAAGGGGCTCAGAGCTGATCCTTGGTGCTATCCCACCTCCATCTTGAAGATATCTGTCACTCCTACAGAACATCTCATGACTGTCCTGCTGTCCTCATACATCTTGTACCAGTCTAACATACTTTTCTGCCACTCCAGATTTCCTCATGCAATCCCACACCTCCTCCCTCGGTACCCTGTCAAATGCTTTTTCTAAATCCACAAAGACACAATAGAGTTTTTTTCCAGTGTAACGCGTAACTGACATGGGACCACTTTTTTTCAGTAACTAGTAATCTAACACGTTACTATTTCAAAATCCAGTAATCAGATTAAAGTTGCTTATCCATATTACTGTGCGTTATTATTTTTGTCGTTTTCTCTAGTAATTTAATTTTATTTCCTCTATGCGTCTCGGAGAGTGACAAACAAAAAATCTCGGGGAGTGATGTCAGGTCTATGTAACAATTCAGTTACGTTATCATCACCAGTGATACCTGACACCACGCGTGACTAAAACTACAACAGTGGAGCGAGGGGGAAGATATGTATTTTGTAGCTGGAAATACAGGAAGTATTTTGAGTTTCTGTCAGCGAAGGATGACAATATCAAGGTTTGTTGTTCCCTCTGTGCTGGCGAAAATGTGCTGTCTAGCTTCAAAAACACAGCATCACATCTGAAGGAACGGAGTCGCAGCACGGACAGTCAAAGTGATGGAGCAAGGCCCGCCAGGTGGCTCAAAGCAGAGAGCTGCGACAGAGATGGAAAGAAAACTGAAGGCTGCGCTAAATGATGTTGACTTTGTGTCAACAACTGCTGATATTTGGACTGCTAATGCCAGTAACAGAAGCTATATGTGAGACAAGGTGACTGTCCTTATGCTATTTTACTACCCCAGCCTGAAGTTCTGATGCAGACGACCCTGGCTGTGAAAGATTCTCTCTCCAGGACTTCAGCCCTTCCAGATGCTATAATGAAAGTATGTTATATCTGCAAGTTAGTTAAAATTTCTTACATCACACTATTTTTGTACATTGTACAGTATATTCATTATCATCGTACAAAAAGATTAAAACGAATACAAATGTCAATAAGAATCCTAAAACAAAATTAAATCCATAATATTGATCCCACATTATTCATGGTATGCAAGTAATTCAATGACATAATACTGTAATTAGTAGGCCTTGTAGACATATCAAAACATATCAATTATATTTTTCAGGCTATCCAGACTCATTTTGTTGGTGTACTGCACGACAAAGATGCCCTTCTCGCAGCTGTCAGTTATCTAAATTCAAACTCCGATGGCTAAGAGATGCAGGTAGGGAGCGAGTAAAAGAACTTTGATTGTGACTTTGAAAGACTGTATTTACTATATTTTTTAAATTTAAAGATGTATTTATGTATTTATTTTTGCAAGTAAAGACATACTTTTTTTGTAAAAATAGTATTTGTTTAGTGACATCAAGAAAGACACTATGTTTTATATAAAACAAGTATTTCATTATGATACTGAAGTCAAGAAATACTACTTTTACTTCGTTCTAGAATTGCGCCGCTCAAGGTGGCTGCATGTTGGAGCAGCTCTGAATTCCACTGTATAGCTTGGAGATTACTTTATTAAATTGTCCCGGTTTCATTAAAGACACGAAGACCTCCAGAAATCCCACATTGCCACCACTCAAGGCATTTTTCAGATTTTGGTTAAATAATGTCTGACTTTAAGGTATCTGTACAAGTCAGCTTTTTCTAGACTGTATTCATTTTGTAGAGCCTCAAAACTTCTAAATTCCCCCTTGTAGAGGAATGAATTATAACATGTGAGGCCTTTAAGGGACCAGATTTTAAATCTGTCATCATTTTTGTTGGGTTCAAAGTCAGAGTCGTGGGCACACCATCTCAATGCTTTGTATGAGTCTTTTAATTTACATATTCTCATTATGCTTTTCAAGGGATTAAATAGACAGTCTAGTAGGGGGGTCCTCTGAAACCACCAACTTATTCTGAAGTTTATCATCAGCCAAGAGAGTCATAATTGGAATCCCTTTCACTGTGGTTCCCTCTATTTCTTTCCAACCTGATGTATAGGATGTTGAACATATACCAACAGTCTCAACTGGGCGGTGTAGTAGTTGTAGTCCTGTAGGCACGGGAGGCCCATTCCTCACTTTTCTTTCTTCAACTGCAGTGTTCTATTTTTAATCCTAGATTTTTTTCCCTCTCCACAGATATTTAGAAATTATTCTGTCTCATTCTTGAAATTGTTTGAGAGGTATTTTGATTGGGAGGCATTGAAAGTAGTAAAGCATGTGTGAGAGAACATTCATTCTGACTGATTCTATTCTAGAGCTCAAGTTCAGAAAGGGAATTATATTCCATCTATGGAGATAGGATTTTATATTTGAGATCAAAGGCCGATTATTAACCTCAAACATCTGGGAGTTATCTTTATGCAGTTTAATCGCAAAGTATTTAATAAAATCATTCTTCCACATATATTTATTTTTTAGTTCTTTTGTTGGGTTAAAAATGAATGTTAACACTTGAGTTTTATTTATATTAATTTTATAACCAGAATATTGTCCATATTCTTCCAACCCAGTCATCATTTTGGGAGTGTTTGAGCAGGTTGTGTTAAAGCTATTAGAAGATCATCTACAAACAGGGCCAGTTTCTGCATTTGAAGTCAATACACACTTTATGTCGGGCCTTTGTCGAATCCAGCGGCTTAAAGGTTCAATGAAAAGGGCGAAGAGGAGAGGTGAGGCACAGCATCCTTGTCTCGTTCCTCTATGTAAATAGAATGAGTCTGTCAAGTTGATTTTAATTCAGCCCATTGGTTTATCATATAATGCTGCCAGTGTATTGATAATGTTGTGCAAGTTAAACTTTTTAAGAACTTTATACAGAAAAGACCATCTCACAGAATCAAACGCTTTTTCTGCGTCTAAACTTATTATCATAGAGTCAACTTTTTGTGTTTTTATTTCTTTCATGATATACAAAGTTCTCCTAAAACTATCTTGGACTTGTCTTTGTCTAATGAAACCTGTTTGGTTATTGTGTATTAAATCTGGTAGTATGAACTCTAGTCTCTTTGATAATATAGAAGTGAATAATTTGTAGTCAATGTTTAAGACACTCACAGGTCTGTAATTTCCACATTTCAATTTATCCCTTCCCTCTTTAGGGATAATAGAAATTATTGTCTCTCTCCATGAGGTGGGAACTGTATTATTTTCCAGCACCCAGTTGCACACCCTGACCAGAGTTGGGATTAAGATTTCCTGCATGGATTTATACTAAGTGGTGAAGCTGCCCCCCCCCCCCCACACACACACACACACACCCCGATCACTTTCTTTACATCTTCATATGTTACCTTGTTTGTCACTTGACTATTCTGACTCTCTGTGACCCTGCAGGTGTATCAAATCTAAAAAAAAAAATCACTTTGTTGGTCATCTGTGTGGGATTTCCAGCTTTTTCTCCACAGCTCTTCTCCACCAGAGGGCGCCAACAGAAACACACCTGAGATCCACTGAGGACTAATGAGCTGCACAAGTATAAATACCAGCTGAGGACTTCATTCTACGCTGCTGCATTGTCTGATTTGACCATTGAAGTGCATTTATTAAGGGAAAGTTCAACTGAGACACACCTTTTCTATAACGATGAGCAAACAAATAATTGTTTTCAAGTGTTAATCTTGTTCAGGTCTTGTTAAAGTCCTCCTGTGTACGCTCCCGCGGCCTCCATTTAGCAGTCAGTTGTCTTTTGGCACAACACCAGCTCACACTTTCGGGTGGTCAGCGGTGACACATAACAAACGCGATGCGTCAGCGGTGTTGCATAATAGATGTGACTTATACGGCAAAGCGACTTATTTATGTTTTTATCCACTATATTAGACATTTTTGGACCGATGCAATTTGTACGACAGTTCGATGTGTATGGCAACAGGTAAGGTACATTAAAATATAAACAGAGCAAGCACAATAAAACCAAACCCTCCAATCATAGGTACCAAATTCAGGTATTATACAGCGTTACTTTACCTGGAGCATACAAAGGTTGTGCTCATATAGACATACAACTAATATTTAGGTCACAGTGTGTCACAGCACATGGAGTTTGAAGTGTTAGACTGAAGTGACTAATCAAATGTGTTCTACTGTAAAATAAGTAATCATGATGCACACAGAGTTTTCTTAGCTAATTTTATTAGTCATAACATTTTCAACCATGATGTCTTGTAATGTAGCCCTCTTATCCCACCCTGCATCCTACAGATGCAGTGTGTCCTGCTGGCAGCAAAATGACCAGAAGTCAGATAATGAGCGGATGCTGCGTGGAGGTGCATTAATAATCTGTCTCCTTATGAAATGCATGCGCCCATAAATGCATTTTTCATTTTTCTTCCTGTTGTGAGTAGTTTATAATGTTGGCATGTATAAAGCTGTTGCTTTGTGTGGGTTTTTAGGTGACTAATGAGCTTTTTTTTGAATGATGAAACATGGAGCTGCTTGCTAATCCAGAAGCCACACATACATTCTCACCCAGTCTCACACGCATTCTGATTCACATCCATTTTTCATTACGATTCTAAAAGTATTTCCTTTTATTTTACAAATCATGGCAATATACTTATTCAAATTTATGCTGCCTAAGATGGCTTTCCTCCAAGACTTATGTTTATGAATACTGCTCAAATAAAGATTAAATTATGAAAACTTTTTAGTGCCATTTTCCAGACCTCTAGCAATATTTCATCTGTCTCTGATTTTCATTTAAATAAATAAATCATAAAAATACAGTCCGTGGGCCAGGAAATATTTTATTTTCTTCTTTCTGATAAAGTATTTGTTGATGTGGATGTGAATGTATTTGGCTAACAATAAAGACTGCATTTGTTACAGTAACTTATTTTCCTAATGGACAATGCTTACTGAACAGGGGCGATTCTAGAATCTGACTTTTGGGGGTGCTTAGCCCCCAGTGCTGACAGTGACTCTTGGCTTGAACAGCATGGTAGCCATTGGTGTCAGAAGCATTCATAATGTGGGGGGAGGGGCACACTGTTGGGTGTTCTGGCTGTCCTCCCCCAGAAAATTTTGACCAAAGTAGATGCCATTTCCTGCACTCTGGTGTATTTTAACGGGTTGTTAAACATGTACGTTAAACTCCATAAGTAAACACTTGATTCAGTATTAGTGAGCTCGGCACAAGAAGAAGCACTAGCGGCATGCAAGACAGACACACTGGCTAAGATGCTACAGATGTAGCGTCCTGTTTTACATTACACAACCTAATAAACACATTGTGCAAAATCAGTTTAGTGTTAACTAGAGTTGTATTCGAGCCTAAAATATCCAACCCGACTCGGCCCCAGCCTGTAGCCATTTATTTTCAAACCCGACCCGATCAAATTAAAACAGGCCCGAACCCATAAAATAAATAAATAAATAAATTAAGCTTTTACTGCTTTTGTAAGAGAGCTGTTGCTTCTCACGACCAGGTCCCCGGTTCAAATCCCGGTCCAGGGCCCTTTCTGGGTGGAGTTGCATGTTCTCCCTGTGCATGTGTGGGTTTTCTCCAGGTACTCCGGTTTCCTCCCACAGACCAAAAACATACATGTTAGACTGACTGGTAACTCTAAATTGTCTCTATGTGTGAGTGAGAGAGTGAATGGCTGTTTGTCTCTACGTGTCTCTGTGATGGACTGGAGACCTGTCCAGGGTGTACCCCGCCCCTCGCACACTGATTGCTGGACATGGGCACCATTGACCCCCGTGACCCAAAATGGAAGAAGCAGGCAAATATAATGGATGGATGGATGCTTTTGTAAGCAAATCAGTTTGACATGATATTTTAAAAACATATTTCAAAGAAAGGAAAAAGTTTTACTCTGTCATCAGTTTTACATTTATAAGGTGCCCCGGGTTGCACCAGAAGCCATTAGTTCTTCAATCCAGTCAGAATTAAACTGTTTCTACAAAATAAGTCTGTTCAAAAAGCTACACACAACAGGTATTTATTACTTATTATTTATTTGGCTTGTAAACTTTTCACAAAATCCATAAAAAAATGTTAATACTTTAATCATTAGTCCTAGATAATTACTAGTATCAGTAAACCTTTGTTTATGTATTTTGCTTTGCTTCTGCCTGCTTGTTTTATTTGGATGCTTCATTTGAGAATATATATATATATATATATATATATATCCTCTTTTTTATTTTTTCATTTTATTGTCATTTAGGTGGCAGCACGGTGGCACAGTTGGTAGAGCTGCTGCCTCTCAGTGAGCAGGTTACCCCATTTCAAATCCCAGTACGTAGTCCTTTCTGGGTGGAGTTTGCATGTTCTCTCCGTGCATGCGTGGGTTTTCTCCAGGTACTCCGGTTTCTTCCAACAGACCAAAAACATGCATGTTAGTCTGATTGGTAACCCTAATTGTCCCTAGGTGTGAGTGAGAGAGTGCATGATTGTTTGTCTCGTTTGTCTCTATGTGTCCCTGTGATGGACTGGAGACGTGTCCAGAGTGTCCCCCGCCTCTCACACAGTGTTTGCTGGATATTGGCACCAGTGACCCCCCGTGACCCAAAAAGGAAGAAGCTGGTAAAGAAAATAGATGGATGTAATTTAGGTACCTAATAAAGTTACTCGTAACACAAGTAAATGAAAATCAATTTACGTATTTTATATTTTTAAAACAGTTTCTTTTTGTCAACTTCTACATCCTTTACCACATTTCTTATTTTGTTTAGTCTACTCTCTACAAGCTTCTTTCCAGAAGCATATTCATAAATTAATTCCGATCATGTCATACCTCACGTTATTCTTATTGTCTACATTTTACACACCACCAAACAAATCTACTTACTTCTTCTACACTCACTCTGCTTTTAATTATTCACTGTCTACATTAATAAATGAACGGTTCTGCAGTCTGAGAAACTCGGTATCGGAGGAGTTTCATTTGTCCTGAATTGCTATGAAAGTAGTTTTCTGTAGCAATTTTTAATTACTGTGGACCAGTAAAGATACGATGTATAAAGTGAACACTTCCTGCAGCCTGTCTGAGAGGTTTATGATGTGCCAAAGATTTATGCTTTGTTTAGAAATAATTTAGTAAAAAAAAAAAAAAAAAGGCAAGCCTATAGTTTCAGGTAAGACAATAACATCAACATCTGTTGAATGTACCTGGACACAAGAGGAAGCTTCTTCAGTTATAGTAATGATGTCAACCAATATATGTAATATAAATTATATCATCCCTCTTCTTTTTACTGCTGTAGTTTTAGCAAAACAAATGACACACACATATGCAGTCATGTAATAATACCTATTCACAAAGCCCACACTTTGTGCAGAGCTAATGGGAAAAAAGACAAGTTTAGCAAAGCTTTGTTACTTTTATTTGAGTTCACTGTTAATCATCTCTATTTAAAAAAAAAAAGGAAAATAATTTCAAAGATATATTTTAAATCTTCGCTGTGTCTTGAGGCCTGGTGCTGCTGCTGCTGATGTTGTGTATGGGTCACATTAGAGAGGAACAAATGTTCTTTGAACGTTAAATCACTCTCTAACCATGACAAAGACATCTCTATCGTAACAGGGTTATCGTTAAATTAGAGATGGGAATCTTGTTACCCCGAGGAAGGAAGATGGTTTAATCCAAAACGTCTTTAATCTCTGCATGAAATCACTTTAACCACAGCAGAAGTCATGTGGTTGGTGTTCATTACCACAGGAAATATATCCATCTCATATACAGGGTCATGCAACCATTGCATCTCATAATCCACACATAAATGTTGAAGTCCTCGGGTTTTGTTTAAGTTTAGTGAGATCACTGTGATTTGGTTTTGATTTGATTCTTTCCTCCATAGAGTTCAGCATATGCAGGTTTCCTTAAGGTGATCTGACTTATCTCTCTCTAACAATGTGAAAACTGTGGAACCCATTGTCAATTTAATGTCAACCCAGGTTTTTCTAATTTATTATTGTTGCACATTCATGTAAAGTTGAGATCTTATGATCATTTTTTAGTCACGGATAGAGAAGGGAAGCTCTGCAAAAAAGGCAGACACTGTAAATGTATATATTAATCTCCTAGCATGCCTTGAAGGAACACACATTGCTCATCCCGTCATACAACATGAACATTTATTGTTTTAACTTATTCAGTGTCAGATCTGGACGCGATGCTTATATCTTTCTGTCAATATGTGAAAGTTTTGACAGTCATGAGAAAATGTTAATACATGTTGTTGACCTTAAAACAACATTTTCTATAATGTAAAATAGATGGACAGATTTAGCCAACAGTTCTAAGAACAATTAGTACAGAAAGCCAAATACTGCTTAAGATTTATTTTTTTTAGGAGTACGCATGAAGATGATTGTTTTGTGCAGGTGGTTTTGTTTGAAAGCCACATTTTAAACTGTTGCTGGATTTGCTCAACCATTTAGCCTATGAATTATCCATTCATCCATCATCTTTAACCATTTTTTTCCTTTCAGGGTCACAGGGGTCACTGGTGTCTATGTCCAGATGCAGGTGGACACCTGGACAGGTCGCATGTGCAGGGCCACATAGAGACAAACAACCATTCACACTCAGGGACAATTTAGAGTTACCAATCAACCTAACATGCATGTTTTTGGTCTGTGAGAGAAAACCAGAGTACCCAGAGAAAACCCACACATGCACGAAAAGAACATGCAAACTCCACGCAGAAAGGTCGAGGGGTCGGGGTTTGATCTGTCACCCTTCTTGCTGAGAGGCAGCAGCTCTGAGCCACTGATGCTTAATTATAAAACCAATATATATTTTTTAGAGAAACCACCAGCTAAAGAAACCTCTGGGGAAAAACAAACAAACAAACTTATTTTAAATATTCATCCTAAAAGCAAACTCAAACATGGAAAACTGGGGAAAAAACAAAAAACAAGAACTAAAAACTTGTAGACATTGTAAATGACCTTCGGTAGAGCTTGACCTAAGCCTTGAGGGAAGAATCGTTTTTCCTGTTTCTATGATTCTTTAGCCTAAATCCAGATTACTTCAGATAAATAAACTAACAAATGAACAAACAAACAAATAAATAAATAAAACAATATTAGTTGCCTTTAACTAATGGTTCTACAGCTTTATGTTGCCATTTATCTTCCTTGAGCTTGCTCAGACTTTTCCTTGGGCTTTCAGTGGCTGCTGCCTGCCTATAAAGTAAATCTTGACACTAGTTTTAAATCCTTGCATCGGTCCCTGAAGCAAACAGTGACTTAAAAGAAGACTGGAGCATTACTAGAGTCCAAATTCCCCAACATAAATAAAACAAAACCATAAAAACAGAAACAGATTTAATATTCTGTTGGAGGCAGCTCTAATTCAACAGTTGTTCTCTAGAAATACAAAATATGGACAATTAAAACTATGTGTACAATAAAAATCATAATTTATATTTTATAAATATCAAATGTAACATATGTTATAATATAATATATTTTTTCCTTCTGCATTTCCCCAGAATTTTGATTTTGTTTAACTATTGGTCAATTTTTTTTAATCAATAGTCCAGTAATCTACTGGTATTTGCTTTTATTTCTTGATTGTGGGTACTGTGGAGATAGAGTAAATTGTTTATTTCAAAATTTATTTTCTAACCATAGGTAACCTGCTTTATTTATTTTATACCACCACCACCTCACCTCTTAAATATCCTTGCAATCAATGACGTGCAGTCAGAGGAGTCATAGCCTCACCTGTCATCATGACACGTAAAATACTAACAATGATTAGAGAAAATACCTTTGACCACTTGACTGTTCTATAAAACTGTTTTATAAAACTGTTTTCTGAATTATTTCAACACTTCAATGGTCAAAATCACAGAATTTATGTATTGCCTGTTCAAACGATGCGGGGTGTGGCGGTGTTGTGCTTTGGTTCACCTCTGGGCGGCGATGTGTCATTTACAATATATGAAGTAGGTGGTTGGGCCATGCCCATTGCGGTCTCTCTTTATATCACCAATATACATGTTTGATTACACATGTGTTGCACATGCTGATGTTCTACAGTCTGTCTAATATATTGAATGAATGTGTGAGACCTATTCTTTAATTTAGAATTTAAGTCATAAATTCACGGTGAAAATACACAGGGGTGAGGCAGAAAATACCATGCCACACCGATAGGGGGCAGTGCTGCCCAATAGGGACAATGCAACAGGTGCAGTCGCTGTGCGTTCTTCTGTTACACAGAGGGGCAGGGGTGTAGCAAATGGTGTACTTGTTAATTTTTATTTTAGACAAAATGGAAGATCATATCTCAAAACTAAAGGATTTTTTTAAACTCGATTTTCAGTCATAACAGAAGGTGTTAGAGACTCTTCCTTGGCAATTATGAAGCTTTTTTTTTTCATTTAGCCTTTATTTATACAGGTAGTCTCTTTGAGCCACGAGAACTCATTTTCAAGCGAGACCTGTTTAGGGAGTAGATGGGGGTTAAGGACCTTGCTCATGGGCCCAGAGTGGGGTGAATGAGGGTGGGGGCAAGTGTGGGTGCTTCACCTACCCCACCCACATTTTTTTTTTTGATGTTGTCAGTACCGGGACGTAAACCAGCGATCTTCCGATCACAGGCCCACCTCCTCTAACCTCTGCGCCACCACTCCCCAAGCAGCCAGACTTTTAAAAATGAAGGCAAACCACGGCGAGTTTCACAACAGAGCAACATAAATATTAGTGGAGAAGAATAGGCGCATGGAGTTCATCTTAAAATAATGGTAAGATAATACATTTTTTCAAATTTATTTGAAAAGGGAAAATCTCTTCCCCCCCACACCCCCCACACCCAACCCCCCCCAAAAGTTTGACCTTACATTAAATATTTTGTTTTTCTTGCCATCACTACTGAAAAGTATGGAGTTGATTTAAACATAGTTAGATGGCTTTTTAAAATAAAAAAAAGTTAAATTATATAAGCTTCTATTTTGGGTTCATATAGTGAGCATCAGATTCCAGAAGAGTCTTCATGTCTTAAAATTCTAAGTATGTCACATCGTAAAATCGTCAAAATCACAACATATAAAAGTGTAAAAAGTTATTTTTAATTACTTCAGAATGCCTATGTTCAGTTGTTACAGTGTAAATGATAAAGAAGTACATTTCTGCTCCATGCTGCATCGGCTGCGTGATGGGTTAACCCTTTGCTGTCCTGCTGCGCTTCTCTTCTCTTGTGCTACTATCCATACTTTGTGTTTTTTAACTTTTCATGGTGGGAGCTGGAACCTAACACCTGCGATAAACGAGGGACTGCTGTATATATTCTTCTTTCAGCTGCTCCCTTCTTCAGGGGTCACCACGGTGAACTAACTCACATGAAGACTTGGCAATTGTTTTTACAGCGGATGTCCTTCCTGACACAACCACAGACTGAGCTACCACAGCCCTCTGTGTGGAGCAGAGAGCTGCTGTCTAGAACACCCCAGGGAGCAGATGATGGGGGGTTAAGGACCTTGCTCAAGGGCCCAGAGTGGGGCAAATGAGGGTGGAGGCAGGTGTAGTTGCTTCACATTTCCCACGCACAATTTGATGTCAGTCCATGGAGTTGAACCGACCACTTGCTGATCACAGGCCCACTTTCTCTAACCTCTGTGACACCACTCCTCCTTAATAAGAAAATATAAATATAAGGCATCCTGATGCATGCCCAATAATCCAGGTAGAAAAATCTAAAAAAGTTAAATCTGGTCCTCTGGACATTCAAAAAAATCAAACAAAAAAAACAAACAAAAAAAACAAACAAAGCAAAACAACAAAAAAATGTAGAAACGTTTCGTCTCTCATCCGAGAGACTTCCTCAGTCTGAGGTGCTGTATTCAGCTCAGTCTCTTAAATAGCACCTTCTCAGAGTGGATCAACCAGTTTTGCTGCTGACACCCAAAACCAGCTGATCACATGCTCAAGAAGGACCATCAGCCTAATGATCCATTGTTAGGCTGATGGTCCTTCTTGAGCATGTGATCA
>NC_056503.1:25387552-25387647 GCF_014905685.2 Nematolebias whitei | reverse complement strand
TATAATCATGGTTATAATCAGGTTATAATCATGGTTATAATCAGGTTTTAATCATGGTTATAATCATGGTTATAATCAGGTTATAATCATGGTTA
>NC_056503.1:25327752-25387542 GCF_014905685.2 Nematolebias whitei | reverse complement strand
TAATCATGGTTATAATCATGGTTATAATCAGGTTATAATCATGGTTATAATCATGGTTATAATCAGGTTATAATCAGGTTATAATCATGGTTATAATCATGGTTATAATCAGGTTATAATCAGGTTTGCATGAACCCCCGAGTCGTTCACTGAAGAGGAGCGTCACATAAAAGCCCCATTCACCAATGTGTAAGACGCAGCTAAGAATTTTATGGTTTAGTAGTCAAAATGAAATGTCCTCATTTGCAAGCAGTTACATTTCTCCTTTCAACAACAACTTTCACGTTATTTTCAGACAGTTATAACTTTTTTGGTTTTTGCATCCACATCATCCAGACAAAACAAGGTTCAAGGTTCTTTATTGTCATTCGCATCATGTGGTACATGAGGTGGAATGAAATTGTGTACTCAAGGTCCCAGTTACACCCAACAACAGCAAAAATATAAAAAATAAAAAGAAACAGTATACACTGATCTAAGATATACACTAAACAATAATAATGTAATATGTTATATTAAACAGCAGCCTGAACATGAGTCTGTAGAGAGCAGATGGGTATGAATACAGCAGCATAAAGGCAAGAGATCAGCAACATGGATAATCAGCAGCATAGGATAAAGTACAGATACAGTAAGAATAAATAAGATACAGTATATAAAATGTAATCATCTTTGGAAACTGTGCACAAATTTTAGGGCATCATCTTGGAAGGAAATGCATTTGTTTCATTTGCTGGTCATTGGAATGGAAGCTGTTAAAGATCATCATTCTTCATGAATACCATCTACAATGTATTATTCCATCACCTGAGCTCTACTGCCATACAATCTACAACAGCAGGTAATGTTACTGCTGATATAGTAGCACTTTACTCTCATTCTTGTGATGTGTCTGCTGCTCAATGCAGTTATTTATTTTTCACATCGCTGAATCACTCATCACAGGCAATTGTAATCCATTCTGTTGTTTGTTCTTTTACGTTCACTTTCAAGTTTTAAAACATGGTAAAGAAAATTAATTTCCCTTAAAACTATCTGTAAAGGTAATCCTTTTGATCAAAAGGCAAATATAAGGTTTTTGCTTGTGTGCATTTGTTTATTTGTAGTTAGCAAAACATCTCAGGCATCACACAAGGGATTTTATTAAAGTTTAACAATTTGTAATATTGACAATTATATTCATTTATGTGTTTGTATAAGTCACTTATGGCCAGAGTTTCATTAAAATGCATGCAGTTGTTCAAGATATATTTTTTCTTTCACTGCAGACAATTCAAATCAATACATTTCAGTTTATTTATATAGAGAAAATTCACAACTAAGTTGTCTCAGTGCACTTTACAGGAACATTCACATTCATAAAAAAACCAATTAGTAAAGTTCTCTATCTAAGGAAGCCAGCAGACTCGTTGAATCTTCACTTGGTCGTAGTGTCCCATCCTGAGCAAGCACAATGGCAAGAGTGGAAAGGAAAAACTCTTATTTAACAGGAAGTAACCTCCAGCAGAACCAGGCTCAGGACAAGCGGCCATCTGCTTTGACCAGCTGGTTTGAGAGGAACAGAAAGGAGAGACAAACAAACACAGAATGGTAGGTCCAGATAAAGGTACAGGTGTACCTGAACGACAGGAACACATGTTAAGGATATAAAAAATACAAATACAAAACAGGTTGAGCAGAGTAAGTAAAGAAATGTGTTCAGTTTGTCCTCCAGCAGTCTAAACCTATAGACAGACAAATAAAGACACAGACAATCTCTCACACAGAGACATGAGCCTTGATGTTGTCACCTTTGGGTGGTACATATCACTTGACGGAGGCTGTGAGATCACGTGAAGACTTTCATTTCAGTTTGTTTAAATGTTGGATAATTGCACCAATGTCAAATCAAACTTGTTGATAAGAAAAACAAGAAATGCTAATTAGCTAAGCTTTTATTTTATGTGTAGAGGTGGAGGTGAGACATTCTGCCAGTATTTATTTATTTCTCTACGTGTAATTAGTCAAAAGAAAGCAATTTATTTATAAGTCTACTGGGATTTAAAAAAATGTGCGCTCAAGGAAAACAACTTGTTGCCCTGATTCTGTCTCCAGCTCATGTCAACGACCCGTAGTGAGTTGATGAACAACTTAAACATGTATTGACAGAACCACCCCAAAGGCATGCAAGACCTGTGCAACCTAGACTTATGCGTAGTGGTTCAGGTGTCAAAGCAATAGATAGATCTGTTCCAACAGGGTCATGTAAAAAGGACATGGACTATCTAATCAGATCTAATATCTGATTTCATTTCCAGCAGGACGCGGCTCCTGCCCACCCTGCCAAAGGTACCAAAAGCTGACTCTATATTATCATTTTCTGAGACTGAGTTCGGGTTTTTCATTATCTGTGAGCCATATTCATTTAAATTACAAGAAATAAAGGCTTGAAATATTTCATTCTATGTGTAATGAATATGTGTATTGGTAATAAATGAGTTTCATTTTCTGAAATGACTCACAAAAAATTGAACTTTTTCACAATATTCTATTTTTTTTTTGATGCACCTGAATGCGTTGTTCTCTCACTGCCTGAGACAGAACTAAGTGTTCGTTCTCTGTACTTATGAAGACTCCTAATATAATATTTGTTAAGGAGCTTTATTTCACAATCTCTCCTCTATCAGTGGCAATAAGGTTGTTGGTAAAGGTATCACCATTTTGTGATAATTAGTATGGCATAATATTTCAAATACATGTTGATGAATGTACAACATAGGCTGCATAAAATACCAATTGAACATTTCTGAATCCATTTGTCAATTGAGTTGCTGAAAAATCAATCTTTGGTAATTATCTTGACTAAAAATGTAAACAAAGTAATAGAATAGATACCAATTTTTTCTTCTTTTGTTCAAAGGCTCCGAACAGTCCCACAAAAGAAAAGACAAAAACAAAAACAACATGAAGATGAGTTGAGCGTAAAAGCTCTTTATGCATTTAAATCAGTGTTGTCTTCATGCAGGAAACAGGGTGATGCCACCGTTATCCCCAGCTCTGACTGGTGAAATTAGAGAAGGCTTCTCATGTATTTAAACATAATTATAATCAGTGGAGCTACTGTGGTGTTGCTGATTAACAAAGATAAAGCACACCGAGGTTTAAAGTTAGTGCACTAATTTATTAATCACACCATGTGAGACTGTTCCTGTTTGCATTCTTTCAGTTTTCACTCTGAGATCTTACTAAGCAAATAAACTACACGCAAAAAAAGAAACTCAGAACATTTACTTCAGTTTACATATTTTGAGTTAAAGGGACCACATTGAGACAGTATAAACTAAAATTAATAATAATAATTACTTTTGGTTCCGATATGTTATGGTGACATGGTGGCACAGTTGGTAGAGCTGTTGCCTCAGTGAGTAGGTCGCCAGTTTGAATTCCGGTCGGAGGCTTTTCTGGGTGGAGTTTGCTTGTTCTCTCTGTTTATGTGTGGGTTTCCTCCCACAGACTAAAAACATGCATGTTAGGCTGATTGGTAACTCTAAATTGTCTCTAGGTGTGAGTGAGAGAGTGAATGGTTGTTTGTCTCGTTTGTCTCTATGTGTCCCTGTGATGGACTGGAGACCTGTCCAGGGTGTCCCCTGCCTCTCACACAGTGATAGCTGGATATGGGCACCAGTGACCCCCGTGACCTCACTGCTCAAAGCAGTGCAGCAATATTTTGTTGACCATGTCTGTGTATTAGTCTTCTACGACAGAGCTCTAGGGCCACTCTAAGAAAAAAAAAAAAAAAAAAAAAATTCAAAGCCATAAAATTCTAAGAACAAAGTTCTAGTATTACGCGAATAAAGTCGAATAACGTTTTAATATTACCAGAATAAAGGCATACGAGACTTTTTTTTTTGCAGCGCTTGTCCCCCCCACGAGTCGGCTCCACGATGCGACCTGTCAATCAATCCAGTAGACGTGTCAGCAATTGACCAAGCCGAAGCTAAATGCTCCTTACCTGCAGAGCTGCTGCTGCAGCCCGTCAGAGAGTACCACGTTACTGTAAGCAGGTTCACAGTCCTGATTCTGATAATAATCTGATGTGCTCACAGATTAACTATCTTACTTATAAAACCAATACCAAAGTATAACTTAACAAGATGCTCAATTCTTCATTTTACCACAAAATGCAGTAAACTGCTTAATTGTGTTGGAGTTCAGATAATATTACGACTCATTTAGCCTCAGATTGGTTATTTGCTGACACGCCTACTGGATTGACTGACAGGTTGCCTCATGGCTCTGACTCGTGGAAAAAATAAATACATAAACGAGAGCTGAAAAAACTCTCGTACAACTTTATTCTCATAATTTTATGGCTTTTAAATGTTTTTTTTCTTAGCGTGGCCCTAAAGCTCCATCCTAGTTTTCCTATACTGTTAGCAAAATATCTGAAAACCACTAAACAGATTTGAAGGATTCTCCCAGAAAGTATTCAATGAATGTACACGACTGATTATCCTTCAGAGTCAACCTCATTCAAGATGATTGCCTTGGGTAAACAATAATGACCACTGCTCCGTCACTTTTATACATATAGAACTGAGATTTGTCGTGACAATAGCTGAGTCTTTCCCAGCACTTACTCTAAACACCAACTGATTCAATTCAATTCCATTCAGTTTATTTATATAGCGTCAAATCACAACAAAGTTGTCTCAGGGCACTGAAACTGATCAGGAATGATCTGCTTTTAAAACTTTGCAACCAACAACAGGAGTCAAATGTATTTGTCTGTTGGGAAATATCTCATGAACCACTGAAATAATTGTAATAACATGTTCAGAAAGTAGTCATTAGATGTACATCTACAACTGATTTCCTTTTGCGTCAACACAGTTCAAAATGGCCAAATCCATCTGAACTAAGGAACCCATAAATGGCTTTAACACAATCAGGGTTACAGATATCAAGCTAAAATTTGATGTGGTAATGAACAAAACCCCCAACATTTGGCATTAACTGTTGACGTCAACTTTGTATGTTAGCAAAATATCTCATGAACAACTGGATATATTTTATTGAACATCTTATAAAGCACAAAGTTTGTTTTCTCAGTCATCCAGGTATATAACAACAAAAAAGGTTGAATCATGTCATCTGGACTTCGTTTTTTTGTTAAAAAGAAACGTTTCGCCCCTCATCCAAGAGGCTTCGTCAGTCTGAGGCCTAGCCTTTGTGTTTTTGAAACCATTAGTGAAAAGGCCAGACTTCAGGGGTATCTGAGGCAGGCTTGAAACACAAGAGTCAGGGTGGCTTCTGGGTAATACCAGATGGCTAGGCCTCAGACTGACAAAGCCTCTTGGATGAGGGGCGAAACGTTTCTTTTTTAACAAAAAAACGAAGTCCAGATGACATGATTCAACCTTTTTTGTTGTTCATATTAGTGTATCTTAGTTCTATATAACTCATTCAGAAACGTCATAACAGTTATTTCTGCCATGATGGATTTCATACTTCGTTGCATACATCTTTGGTCATTTAGCACAGAGTATAGTGTACAAAATTGGATTTGGAAATATTATTTTCAGTCAAAGGTGAAAGTGAGACCATGGCACCTCATTAGAGAGTGGGCTCTGAAGTTTGAGCTAGAACTATAAACTGCACCTCACACTAAGGACCAAACGTCAGCTTATAATAAAAGTCCTTGAAAGTTCAGAGCAGACCACCAGTACCTCCCACTTTAGGGTGAAGACACTTTGGGACATACGAAGGAGTGTTAGTAGGTAGTCAGGCCAGACTGAATTCTGATTCAGGTAGCTTAGTGGCCTGCATTAGAATGGCAAACCATCAACAGAAAAAAAAAAAACATTACCCATACAACAGGAGGGTCCACCTTGAACAAGAGTCCCCCAGGAGATTGGCATGGTTTGTGTAGGAGTTGTGGTCAGTCCCTGATGTGTGTATGTATGTGCTTTCCCTGATCTTCTGTTTCTCTTTATAGGGTTTGGGTTTCTCTAGTTTCTAGCCCCATCTTGTGTTGTGTTCATGTCTTGCATCATTTCTCTTTCTCTGGCATCTTTGATTACTCACAGGTGTCATCACTTGGTCTAATTGGTGTTTCTTGTATATAAGTATGTGTCTGTGTTAGTCCTTATCCTGGCATTGTTTATCTGTTCACTGGTGATGACCCATCTGTATTGTGAGTATCCCCTGTTCATTTTATGCTTTGTATTGCTGTCATGTCAGCTCTTTTGTTCTGTTAATAAATTCTTTATTTTACATATTTTTGAGTCCTCACCTGCTTACCTGCACTACTGGGTTCACCAGCCCCAGCCAGTTGTGACAGTTTGTTCCTAGGACACTTTTTACAAATATTTTGCTAAGTTTAAGGGGGTTAAAAAATACTGTTAATTAGAATTGCACACCACAACTGCATAAATTGCCATTTCTGTTGAAAAGCAGTGTGGTTGTTACATTTAGCTGTAATTCAAGATGGGAAAGCTAAATGAAGCTGAATTTTAAAACTAAAAAAAGTAGCAAAAGGTTAATAAAAGTACTAAAGCACAAACTAAATGTTGCAAGTAGCAAATGGTTATTTAAAAGCAAAATGTATTTTCATTCATTCATTCAACCTTTATTTATACAGGTTAATCCCATTGAGCCTTGGGGACTTGTTTACAAGAGAGACCTGATTTTAACAAAGACTGATGACAACAGTGAGTAACAATGACATTAATATAGTCACAAAAGAGGCATACAAATTATTATTTTTTAACAAATCAAAACAAAATAGCAACCAAAAGGACAGTCAAAAGGAAAAGTAATGAAACACACACACACACACACACACACACACACACAAAAACAGCTAGATTAGAAGGCGGTGTAGAAAACTAAAAACAGGAACATGTCTGCATTGGTTTTTACCAGGAACTTAACAGATGTTTGAAGCCACTTAGAGAGGTCAAGGTTGAGAGCTTCAGATATTTTTGCAAGATATTCCAGAAAACAGGAGCAGAGTAGGAGAAGGCCCTTTTGCCTAATTCAGTCCACACTGAGGGGACACTGCATGTAATAATGTCCTGAGAGCGCACGCTGTAGCTGCACTCACGCAGAGACATGTAGGAGGAGATGTATGAAGACAGCAGACCAAGAATTGATTTAAAGATGAAAATGTACCAATGAGAGTCTGCGTGAAGTTAATGATGTCCAGTTAACCAATGAATACAGGGTGCAGTGATGGGTACGGTAGTTACAGCCAGTTATGAATCTTAATGCACCGTGATATCAAAAGACAAGTTTAAAACAAAAAATAGCAAAACAGTAGCAAGAAGCTAAAAATAGCAAAAATGTAATTTCAAAAAAGAAAATGCTAATTAAAGTAGCACAATCCTAGCTACATAAACAAAATAGCAAAAGACTATCTAAAAGTAAAGACAGTTATAAACCACGACAAGTAAAAACTGGCTAAAAATAAAAGAAGCAAAAGACTGTGTAAACGTAATGAAAAGCTAGCTAAAAGCTAAAAATAGCAGAACAGTAGCTCAGAACTAAAAGTAGCATAAGAGGGTACAATTAGAGCAAGTATGCAGAGCAATTTTCAAAGAGAACAATGGCAAATTTTATTTAAGTTCATTTTTGTTTTTCTTAAATTACATATTTTAAAAGTAAAAAATGTCATGACTGATGTTCCTGGATTGTTTTCATGCCATGCCTTGACTGTTTCTTTTATCTATTTTCCTTCTCACCACACTCATTACCCATGACTAAATCAATTAACCATGTTCACCTGTTCCTGTCTAATTCTCTCCACCTGTGCTCTCCAGAATATAAACTCCTTCCAGTCACATCCCAGGTGCCAGTTAATCAGAGTTTTTGATCTTGTTCTTCCTAAGCATGAGGCTGCTATGGTTTTTTTTTTTAATTAAAACAAATGGACTGTACTTATATAGCACCTTTCTATCTTATCAAGATAGTCAAAGCACTTTACAATACAATCTGTGTCCTCATTTACCCATTCATACAGTACTCTATTATTTCTGTACAAAGTCTAATCAGTGCTTTATCACATTCATACACCAATGGGAAACACATCGAAGGCAATGAGGGGTTCAGTGATTTGCCCAGGGACACTTCGGCATGTGACTGCTGGTGGAATCAAGCCCCCAACTCTTGCATTGGAGGACGACTGCTCTAACCACTCTGCCACATCTGCCTCAAACAGCAAAGAAAGAAAGAGGTGAGTGGAAGAGTGCATCATAGATTTTCATACAATGCCTGCTGATATTTATTGGAACAATGATGCCTAATGTGACATTTTCTTCCCAGGTTTAGGTGATAAAGTGAAGAAGAAATTGCCACCAGGGATTCACCTAAAATCATGTCAGAGCTGGAGGAGGTTCTCACCAGCCAGATATACCTTAGACTCCATGAAAGGAGGAGTGAATGATATAAGGCCTTCCTGTCACCTTGCAGAAACAGAGGTTTCAGGACCTCTTCTTCTTCACCTGTCGCTTCCGTTTTCCCATCACTCTCTGAGGAACTTGAACCAATGCAGATCGGTAGGACCAGGTTATCATTGAAAGAACATAAGAGCCTGCAGGACAATTTATGCTTCTATTGTGGAAAGGAAGGACTCCAAGCAAGGGGGTGTCTGTTAAAAGGCTAGACTCAGTAGAAGGTAGGAGGTTTCTAGCCATCGAGTCAGAACAAAGCCCTCCACACACGTTGCTGCAGGCTCTTTTTCACATTCAAGGATAAGAACACAAACTTCCTGTTGTCATAGACTCAGGGGCAGATGCAAAGTTTATTGAAAATGATCTGGACTCCATTCTCAAGATAAATGTCATACCCACAGAACATTTCCAAGAAGTTTGTGCCTTTGATGATAATCAGTTTCACAAGGTAACTCACACCACAGAATCTATCAAGATCACACAAAAAAAGGAACCATCCATATGACAATTCAATTCTATTCAGTTTATTTATATAGCGCCAAATCACAACAAAGTTGTCTCAGGGCACTTTACAGGAACATTCACATACATAAAAGCCAATTAGTAAAGTTCTCTATCTAAGGAATCCAGCAGACAAGTTGAATCTTGGCTTTGTTGCAGTCTCCCATCCTGAGCAAGCACAGTGGCAACAGTGGAAAGGAAAAACTCCCTTTTAAAAGGAAGAAACCTCCAGCAGAACCAGGCTCAGGACAAGCGGCCATCTGCTTTGACCGGCTGGTTTGAGAGGACAGGAAGGAGAGACAGACAAACATAGAATGGTAGGTCCAGGTATAGGTCTAGGTGTATCTGAATGACAAAAAAACACATGTTAAGGATAGAAAACATAATTACAAAAGCAAAACAGGTTGAGCAGAGTGAGTAAAGACAGAAGTAGAGTGAAAATTGTGGTCAGTTTGTCCTCCAGCAGTCTAAGCCTATAGCAGCATAACTAAGGGACAGCTCAGGAAACCCAAGCTGACCCTAACTATAGGATTTAGCCAAAAGGAAAGTCTTAAGCCTAGTTTTAAAACTGGATAATGTGTCAGCCTCACGGACAGAGATTGGAAGTTGGTTCCACAAGAGAGGAGCCTGATAACTGAAGGATCTGCCTCCCATTCTGTTTTTGTAAATTCTAGGAACTACAAGTAAACCTGCAGTCTGAGAGCGAAGTGCTCTGTTGGGAAAATATGGAACAATAAGATCTGTAATATAAGATGGAGCCAGATTGTTGAGAGCTTTGTAGGTTAGAAGTAAGATTTAGAATTCTATTCCGGATTTGACAGGGAGCCAATGGAGAGAAACTAAAACTGGAGCGATATGATCTCTCCTACAAACTCCGGTTAAGACTCTGGCAGCAGCGTTTTGGATCAACCGAAGACGTTTTAAGGAAGTATTTGGGCATCCAGATAATAAACCATTGCAATAGTCCAGTCTAGATGTAAAAAATGCATGGACCATTTTTCCCTGGATTATTAAGCATAAACTTTGGTATCAAGATCACAGTTGGGGGGGTGATCAACATAATGTTATCAAGTTTCTTGAAATAGAAACACCTGAGCTACCACTGGTTTTTGGACCTCCATGGCTGCATCTGCATAACCCCCAACTTGACTGGGCCACCAGTGAGGTGCTTGGGTGTGGTCAAGACTGGCTTACCAAATGTCTATTTCATGTCTCTCTATCCTCTACTGAGGAGATTCAACCAGATCCAGATCCCTGATCTTAGTAAATTTACCCTTGAATATCACAACCTTAAGGAGATGTTCAATAAACACAGAGCTTCTGCTCTCCCTCTTCACAGACTCGGCAACTGTCCAATAAACCTTCTTCCTGGCACATCCCCTCCTCTGGATGCTTGTGACCCTCTCAGGACCAGAGAAGGAGGCCATGTAGAAATATTTTGTACATAAATGATGCCTTAAAGGCTGGTCTTATTTGCCCCTCTTCATCACCTGTGGGAGCGGGTTTTTCTTGTTAATTTTTTGTCTGTTTGTTTTGTGTGTATTTTTTGTGGGGATGACTCTCTATGCCCCTGTATTGGTTACAGGGGTCTTAATGACATCACTATGAAGAACCGTTACCCTCTTCCCCTCATAAATACTTATTTTGTGTTGCTTCAAGGGGCTAATATGTTTATCAAGTTGGACTTGCAAACTGCTTACCATTTAGTTAGGATGAGAGAGGAAGGTGAGAGGAAGACTGCCTTCAACACACCTACATGTCATTATGAGTATTTGGTCATGTCCTTCAATCGCATTAAAACTCCTGCCGTTTTTCAGGCTCTAGTGAATGATGTCCTCAGAGACTTGGTGGAGCAGTATGGTTTTGTCTACCTTGACAACAGTCTTATTTTCTCCAAAGATCTACCTGTTCACAGAAAACATCTCCAATCTGTCATCCTCTGACTTTTTCAGAACAATCACGCATTAAGGTAGAGAAGTGTGAATTTCATATGACCACAACATTCTTCCTCAGCTTCATCATGGCACCTAATCAAGTATCTATGGACCCTGCCAAGGTTTCCGGTGTCCAAGATTAGCCCAAATCTGAAAACTGCAAGCAACTGCAGAGGGTTTGAGGGTTTGCTCATTTCTGTTGTTGTTTCATAAATAACTAGAGTACTGTTGCAGCTCCTCTCCATGCCCTCACCACTCAGGTAAAGTTTTTGTGGTACAATAAATCTGACAATGCATTCTCTATGATTCATCATGGAGGATGATACCCCAAATACAGGGGTGGGTGCTTTGTGTGGTCAACGTTATCCCTCTGATGCCATAATCCATCCCTGTGCCTTCGTTTCCAGATGTTTGTCTTCATCGGAAAGAAACAATGACATTGGCAACAGAGTTACTGGCAGTCAAACTGGCACTAGAGGAGTGGCATCATTGGCCAGAGGGAGCTGTGCATCCATTTATCATCTGGACAGATGATACAAATGTTGAGTACCTAAAAACTGCAAAGAGGCTTAATCCTAAATATTGCATCATGGCGCCTGCATACCAGGAGGGGTAGAGGATGTGACTCTCCACCAGGGACCTTCCTCTCAGAGTATAAGCTGGCTCCTAAGTTTACTGGTCCATTTCCCATTACCAAAGTTGTTAATCTGATTGCTGTTCGTCTATGCCTCCCACACACTCACTCTATTCCACAATCTTTGTGTCCAGGGTCAAGTCATGTAGTTTAATAAAAATGACAAAAAACTCAAGTCTTAGCACTCATGACCTGAATGCTTTAAGTGACAAATCTCTAAAATAGCACATGGTATGCAAATGTTGTTGGACTAAAAAAACATGTAAACAAATACAAAAAAGAAAAACAATAGTGTGAAAGTTGACAGCATTCACAGAACGAAATATCAGAGGAAGCTTGTCCTACAACATGAGGAATAGACACACATCACATAATTCTTTGATGTAAACTGCTCAGGCTCTAGTTTATAGTTTTGTTGCTTAAGGATTGCAAGACTTGACCCAAACCCTGCCTACAGCACTGCATCAAGTGCTGACTTAAAATATTCAAGTGTCAGCATCAATTATTATGACCTTAGAATGTTCTACTAGATATTACAATACGGGATGAAAGACTGGAAATGTTTTGAGGATGCTCGATGCTTTCCAGCATGCTAATTCTTTCATTTTTCAGTTTGTGAGATTGACTTTGATTTATGAGCAGCTTTTCAAAGAATGGCTGCAATTTCCTAAAAACCATCTTGTAATAGAGAGGAGGATAGAAAAGATGTGGAAAGATTACTGAGGGGAAAATGAAGGGTGGGGGGAAGCAAAATGTAGGAACAGGAAACCAAAAAAAGTATAAACAAATCAGATCAGAGGAGAACTATATTTAATTTGTTTCTTTGCTGACAGCACTGCTGACAGAATCGGATTTCAAACAGCGGTACACTTTCTAATCAGATATCAGTATATCTTGGCCCTCGCCAAGCACATCGTCTCACAGCTCTGCATCCGTTTATCTCCCAATCTGCCGTTCTATTTGTTTATCTTTTTTTTACATCCCACACAGATTGTTCTTTCTCATCTACCCATCTCTGTGTCTTTGATATTATTTGATTTTCTCTTCAAACTGTTTTTCCCCTTCCTTGTCTGAGTGTCCATCTCTTTTGTCCTCCTTTTCATCTTCAGCCCTCATTCTTTTCATCATTGCTATTTGTGACCATCGTATAAAAAAACGTAGTGATCTCATTCTGTCCCTTTAAACTGATTTTTCTCCGTTGCCTCCTTGTTTGAACTCCTACTCTTTTGCTTCTTTCCCACTTGCTGCTTTTTTCCTTCCTGTTCTCTGAAATCTATTACTGTCCTCTAGTGGTTCAAACATAAACTGCACAAAATAGTATAAAAGGGTCACTTAAACTGAAGTTCTGAAAGACAGAAAAAGAAGTCAAGCTCATTACTACCTGCTGCCAAAGACACAAGACAGTTAGGATTTTGCCTTTGTGTGTGGTTTTGTCTGCAGCATCAGCAAAATATCTTGTGAATCACCGGATAGATTTTATTGAACATTGCAGAAAGTATGAACATCTAAAATTCAATAACCTTTGGAGTCATTTCAATCCAAGATGGCCACCACAACTAATCAACAATAGCCAATGCAAGATTGGCTTTAATTTATCCAGTTTTGCAGCTACTGAGCTGAAATGTGGTGTGGCAGCAGCTGAGAGTCATCCCCAATATAAACTCCAAGCGCTGACAGATCTCACGACACCTTGTCATGTAAAGTGTGATATATTTAATGTAATTTACTGAGTTTGATCAAAACAGCTACAGCATAACTCCATCTTTTCTTATTATAAGATGATCCTAGTTCAAAACTTTGACCGGAAAAGCAGCTGGTGGTTTGTATTTCCTTAAGAAATGTCTTTAATTGTTTTTATTCCCTATTATTTTCTTTATTTTAGCCATATAAAGAGGAAATTCATCACCTCACCTTGTGTCATTTCTCCTCATTTACTACAGAAACAAAAGCCCACACTGTTCAAACCTTCTGTAAACACAGTGTGCACTTTTGTCTTGCTTGCCCTGTCAGCATGTCATGCAGCATTACAAACAAATGCCCTGGATAGAATGATTTCAGCTGGGGGTGGCCACCTAGCCCAGGGGCTGTTTCATGCTTCTGAATGCAAAGACTCATGCGCTTGTCAGTTTTAAAAGATATACATTTCCAAGTGTTGTAAATGTTAGTTCAGTTACGTTTGACTGATGTCTAAAGTTGTTGTTTACTTGAGCTTTTTTTCTTTCTTTTGGTTATTTGAGCACCAGCTGAAGCATGTGGCCATCTGTTTGATTATAAATGAGTATATTTACCTGCTTCCTGGTTCTAACCTTCACATACGAAGCAAATAGCAATGACTCAAAAAGCAACTATTTTCTTGAAACTTTCAACACGTAAGTTTATGAGTCAATAAATCAGCGAATTGCTTTGGACCCTCACATCTGTTTCCTTATCAGAATGAACATGTGTGACGCATTTTCCACCCGAAGTTCTCCATCATTCGAGATGTTTTGCTTCAGGCATGTCTCTGATGTTTACTGGAAACTTGTCTGAACATCAAGTTCTCACCAACCCACGCAGCGAACATTCATAATTTTTTTGTAAAATACGAGTCTTGTTGGGTGTGGAAGACATCGATCAACTCTTTGAAAATGTGCCATGATGTTTGAGATGATTAAACCTAAATAATGAGGAGCCCACCTGTCAGGATCTGATTACGTCACAGGCTCTCAGTGCGAGCATTTTGTTTTCTTTGACCTTTTTTTGCCATGTATAGCCACTTTCTTCCGCTGAAAATGACTGGATGTCTTTCTTGAGCTAAACTCTGAAAACAAACCAGATGAAAAAACAAAAAAATGAAAACACTAAGCTTAATGCTGTTATATCTCAGTCAAGTAGTAAGTACAAAATCAAGATGCTGTTTCAGTAAAAGTCTACTTGAACTGCTTCACACGCAGAGAGAGATATTTTGACATGATTGTGGTAAAGTTAAACAGTTACTTTCTTACAGATTGCTCTAACTTCAGTTTGAAGAAACAAAGTTTAATTCAGACTGAATTTTGAATTATGACTGAATTTCTAGCTAATAGCTAGTTTACTGTTATATAAAGCTATACACCACCATCGATTTTACTTTACTAAGGCATTAACTTTCTTTCTGTCTTTCTTTGTGAGCACAAAAAGCATCAGTAGCTAGCTGTAGTACTTCTACAATATTTTGAATAATTATGTTATGATAGTTGTTGTATAAAGAATAGGGTTTGGCAATATCTCGATATTTTAAAAATATCTAAATAATTTTATACACAATATAAAATGGGACTATATATTCTATATCGATATTTCTAAGTTGAGTTATAATGAGACTTGAAAATCCATATAGTTCTTTTTCCCTCCTTCTGCGCCAACTGCACATGACCCCTCCTTCTCCCTCGCTGAATACAAACCCAGCCCCTCACCCGCGTGCGCTCCCCACACTTCCTGCTTCTCCATGTGGGCGGGAGTTTAGCACAAGTAAACACAGGAGAGGATATTGAAGAGCAGTTGAGTTGGTGAGCAAAAAGAAAAACAATGGGTGTTATTAGGAGATGGTTTGGATTTAAACTGTCAGATGTGCAGCAGTAACATGATTTCTGTAGACAATGCCGAAAACAAGTCCAGACAAAAGGTCGGCACTAAGAATCTTTTTCACCATTTAAAACGTAGAGTATGAAGCATGTGTGAAACTGCAGCTCCAACTGTTGACTTCAGCCTCCTTCCCTGAAACAAACCACGGTATAAAGCTCATTTAGCCGTGTTGTGCCTTATGAGAGGAACAGTGAGAGGTAACGTGAAATTAATAAATCAGCAGCTTTTCATATACCTAAAGACACAGTCCCAGTTTCAACTGTGGACAAGACTTCTAAAGCGTTAGCCATCTTGTTAGCTGCTAAGGACCGTGTCTTTAGCGATATAATCCACTGCTTTATGAATGTGGCGCTACCTCTCACTGTTCCTCTCATAAGGTACAGCATAGCTAAATGAGTTTTATATTGTGGTTTGTTTCAAGGAAGGAGGCTGAAGTCTGTCGGAGCTGCAGCTTCAGTTCACAAACGCTTACTAACATCGTGAAGGCAGCGCAGCTGACAAGGATTATTATTTAATATGTAAATTGTTTTTTTTTTTGGACATTTATTTTGTAAAGTTACAGCTGTTTGTTACTATATGTGCCTGTGTGACAACTGGAACAAAACTTTGACTCAGAAATATATGTTTGTTATTACTTTATTGAAAGAAAGAACATAGAGATATACATCGTATATCACCCATCCATCCATTTTCTTTACCCGTTTATTCCATTTTTTGGGTCACGGGGGTCGCTGGTGCCCATGTCCAGCAATCACTGTGCGAGGGGCAGGGTACACCCTGGACGGGTCGCAAGTCCATCACAGGGACACATAGAGACAAACGAGACAAACAACCATTCACTCTCTCACTCACACCTAGGGACAATTTAGAGTTACCAATCAGCCTAACATGCATGTTTTTGGTCTGTGGGAGGAAACCGGAGTACCCGGAGAAAACCCACGCATGCACGGAGAGAACATGCAAACTCCACCCAGAAAGGCCCCTGGACCGGGGTTTGAACCAGGGACCTGCTCGCTGAGAGGCAGCAGCTCTACCAGTTGCGCCACCGTGCTGCCATCGTATATCACCATTTATCTTAAAATATTGAGATATTAATTTTGGTCCATATCGCCCAGCCCTAGTAAAGAGTGTCTGAATTAACATTTTTGACAGTTGGAATTAAACCCCATTTCCTCAAGTTGAGGTCATTCAAAGAGGTACTTACAGCAGGTAAGATTGTTATTGTTCAAAACTTTTCCACAGAAACCATCTTTAAAAGATCTTAACTATTCTTTTAATTATTTGGGACATTTGCAAGTCATTCCAATTTCAAGCTGTTTAAGTAAAAAAAAAAATATATATATATATATATACGTCATCATGGGTATTTTTTTTAACGTAACTAGAAATGGAGGATCATGTTTACAAGAAGCTCATTAGAAAAGTGAATAAGGATGTAGCTAATGAAGCAGAAGAAATTGAGAGAAGGGAAGGTGATGAAGAACACACTAACGTTTATGAATTCTGTTAATCTGACCGGAGCAAGAAGATGATTTCACCACAGGAGTGAAGTATTGTGTATTGATGGCCAGACTGGTGCAGGAAAATTGTAGGCTATTGAGGGATAAGGTGTGGTGGGGAGTGGGATCATTTATCAGCCTGAAGGTGTAGAGCTGCAGATTTCCAGGGGTTTTTAATTCTATGGCTACACGGAGTTGGACAAGGAGAATAGGACAGAGCTAGCTTGACGGAGTCTGGGGAGGAACAAAACGAGGAAGCGCCTCAGGGCAGGTTGTCAGGTGGCTAACTGAGGAAAATGAACCGGAGATTCTGGATGAACAGCAGGGTCAGACGGTTGCTGAAAAAACAGTTATAATGCAGTTACAACTGTCATGCTTATTTGCATTACATTAGTTTTTTTAAGTAATATATATATATTTTTTTTGACTTTTTCAAAGCACTCCAGAAGTGGGGACGTACTCCTAGACATAAATTAATTAGTGAGATTAATAGTGATTCACCAAGGTGAATTTTTTTTCCCCTCACTTGAAGTTCATTTGTATTTAAAGCTCAGCAAGTAAATAGATGTTTTTCAATGGCTTTAAATAGAGCAATAATCGCTGTACAGTATGTGTCTGTAAAAGAAAAGCATGTTAGAAAATAGCGCAAATGAACCAGCTGAGGTTTTAAATGTCTTGTGAATCCATCTGACAAAAAAAGCAAAAATTAATATTTCAAAATAATTCAGAGCACATGCTGCTGTCTGTCTGTATGCTGCGGAGATCAAGACGTTTCAGAAGGTTTTAGCCATGACGGTTTGTGTAAACTGTGTGTGCATTTCAATTAGGCTGTGTAGACTGAGGCAGGTGTGAAGAACAGGTTAGTTCACGTGTTTATTAGTCAACCATAATGCTATGGTATGAAGTGCTGTTTTCATGTATCATATTGTGGGGGGTGAGGAGTTTTTAGTGTTAAGATAAGATAAGATAAGATCAGATAGAACTTTATTGATCCCGCAGGAAATTGTTGTGCCAGAGCTTCAGTACAAAGGAACATACACAAGGAAATATAATATAACCACTTGCCTGCCCTGCCTGGTTCCTCATCTCTGGAGCTCTGTTTGAATTCAACTCCGTACCTCACCACCACGTCCCAACCTGTAAAAGAAATACAACCGGATCAATATCAAACATTGAACTCATTCAACCAGACCCACCTGACCCTCTCCTTTCTTCCTCAGGAGCTCCAGCAGATCATCTGTTACTGCACTGTAAATAATAAACACTGTTCCTTTTCTATTCTGAGTCTTGTCTCGTACCAATCTGGTTCCTGGAGTCATAAGATCGTTGTTTAAAAGTTTGTCAGTAACTGTTGGAGCCAACTCTATCGGTCTGTAAGCAAAATGGAAATATAGGGATGGATTTTTAGGAAATACTCAAAACATTTTCATCAGATCCACAACTGACTTAAAAAGCATTCCAATTCAAGAGTCAAGTCTATGGAAAGCCATTCCATTCAAAATTAAGTAAATAAATAGTGTTATTTAAAAATTATTAATAAATATTCCATTAAATAAATAAATGTTCCCATGAAATAAAACATTTAAATAGAAATGTTTAGTTTTTTCTCCAATATTTATTTATTTAATTTCCAGATTTATTTATTTTTTCAAGATTTATTTTTATTTATTTCAAGATTTATTTATTTTTTATTTCAAGATTTACTTTTATTTATTTCAGTATTTATTTACTTAATAATTGAGTTTCATTTTGTGACACTTTTATTTTCTTAAGCAAATTTACATATTTCCAGGGCTTTTATTTTTTAACCCCGTTTTTCATTTTAAGCGCTTTTTATTTCATGTTCTTATATTCAAATAAGGGGCGGAGTTTTCTCTGTGGGGCGGGTTTGGTCAGGCTTAACGGCTTGCATCTGCTCTGCAGAACTGAGTGAGATTTTCAGCCGCTGGAAGCAGCTACGTCATCATCTAATTTGCATATTTGGTCATGTTGATCAGGTTCGATCACACGATCACAAACCACTGCATCGACCTCTCCGCTCTAACCCTGTCAGAAAAACAAAGAGTCACTAATCTGGGAGTGATAATGAACCCTTCCCTGAAACTTAACAGTCACATAAACATGATTGTTAAATCATGTTTCTTCCAACTGAGGCGGCTGTCTAAACTGAAGCCCATATTGTCCCAAAATGTTTAACCAGTACAAGCAAAAGAGAGCACATTACACCAGTTTTGGCCTCACTGCACTGGTTACCGGTTCACCTTAGAATCTAGTTCAAAATACTCCTGTATGGCTGCAAATCGCTGAACAGTCCCCCCCCCCACTCCCCCCCATCTCTGATCTGCTACAACCGTATGTCCCACCACGTTCCCTGAGGTCAGTGGACCAGTTGCTCCTCACAGTTCCAGGAACTCGTCTTAAGCGCAGAGGTGACAGGGCCTTCTCTGTAGCAGGACCAAGACTCTGGAACGAGTTACCTCTGCTTGTCAGACAGGCCCCCTCCCTCTTGGTTTTCAAATCCCGTTTAAAAACTCACTACTATTCAGTAGCTTTCAACACCAGATGATCTGTGTTTTGAACCTGTACGCTCCACACTGGTTTGTTGTCATATTTATTATCTGCATCGATTTTACGTCTATATTTTTGATTTACTTCATTTTGTATTTTGCTTCGTGTGTTGCCCGTTGTTCTGTCTGTACAGCACTTTGGTTGTCCTTGTAGCTGTTTTAAGTTCTCTATAAATAAAATGGTATGGTATGGTATAGGTTGTAGAAGAGAGGAATATCAACATTGGCAAGACAAAAAATGAACAAAAAACACTCAAAATACGTTTAGAACGATGAATGAACTTCATAAAATAATTTCATAACTTTAATGCTTTGCCTGAACCAACACTACATAAATCAATATTGTTAGAATATCAAATTTAAACAAAAGACAGTTACGTGTCGTGGAATTAATTGCAAGCTCTACATTCACCCTCCTCTTTTATCCGGGGTTGGAACCATAGGGATTTATTTTAGCGCAACAGACTCTGTGAAAAGAAACATTTACATTATATTTACATCCCGCTTTGTATTCCAGGGTGTGATTAATTTGCAGTGTGGACATGGAGTGGAGCGGGTCTCCTCTCTGCTGTGACACTGACAGCAGTCAGGGCTTGGGGAAGTGGGAGGGGCTTACGGCACGCTGGGGACACTGAATGATTGGTGCCTTCACATTTAGTCCCCAAAGTCTCCAGTAACACGGAAAAAAATTCTCTATATTTGTCGCTAGTCGTTGTTTTGAAAAAAAGTTGCTAGAGGGATCGGAAAACTCGCTAAATAAAGCGACAATGTCACTAAGTTGGCAACACTGGAGCCATGTCCGCTATTGTGCTCCAGCCCGTGTGGAAACATTGTGCTGCACGTTGGTTCCTCTTCAAAAAAGGGCCTGCGTGTGTTTTAGCATGAAATATAAAGTGTGTCATGTGCACGTCATGAAATGCGGGTGTCTTACGGTCAATGCGTGAGACTTGAGAGGCCATCGTTTATTTTATTTTTGATTTAGTTATTGATTTTTCCAGTCTATAAAACTCATAGATGAGCTGCAATTACTCTGACCACACCCACCCCACAGAGAAAACTCCGCCCCCTCATTTGAACATAGGAACATGAAATAAAAACACTTAAAATGAAAAACGGGGGTTAAAAAATAAAAGCCCCTGAAATATGTAAAGTAGCTTTACAAAATAAAATTGTCACAAAATGAAACTCCACTATTAAATAAATAAATGTTGAAATAAATAAAAATTAATCTTGAAATGAATTAAAACAAATCTTGAAATAAATTAAAAAAAATAATCTTGGAGAAAAAACTAAACATTTCCATTTAAATGTTTTATTTCATGGGAACATTTATTTATTTAATGAAATATAAATTAATACTTTTTAAATAACATTATTTATTTATTTAATTAATTTTGTATGAAATGGCTCTCCAGAGCTGCTGCCTCTCAGCGAGCAGGTCCCTGGTTCAAACCCCGGTCCAGGGGCCTTTCTGGGTGGAGTTTGCATGTTCTCTCCGTGCATGCATGGGTTTTCTCCGGGTGCTCCGGTTTCCTCCCACAGACCAAAAACATGCATGTTAGGCTGATTGGTAACTAAATTGTCCCTAGGTGTGAGTGAGAGAGTGAATGGTTGTTTGTCTCATTTGTCTCTATGTGTCCCTGTGATGGACTTGCGACCCGTCCAGGGTGTACCCCGCCCCCCGCACAGTGATTGCTGGACATGGGCACCAGCGACCCCCGTGACCCAAAATGGAATAAACGGGTAAAGATAATGGATGGATGGATGGGTGGCTCTCCATACATATCAACCTAATCTGACAAAAAAAAAAAAAGTAGTTCTGTCAGTTATACAGACAATGAGCTTAAATTTGATGTGATGGTAGTTGAGTCATTGTTAACACATATGTCAAGTGATAAAATATTGTAAAAAATCTTGTGATATTATGGAGATTGTGCATATTGTTTTTGTTCCTCCAAGGATTACTAACCCTTTCATCAAATTACTTGGTTTGTCAAAAATATTACTCCTAATTCTGATTATAATGAGTTACAGCTGAGTCTTCATTCTGGTGTTCTTGGCTATCTATCCATGTAAACAAACCATCAACATTGCTGGTATCATACCATTTCAGCTGCCCGTCATATTGTCACTGTGGGAGCCTGAAATAGAAATGTTCTGTTTCTTGGTTTTTTCTTCCATCATCCTGCATGCACAATGCCACAAACTTGAAGATGCTCACGTGAACACACAGAAAAACAATCCAAAACATAGAAGGCATGTATGCATGTTAAGAAAAGTGTGGTTTATCTGCCATTCACATGTCAGCTGATGCACACATGGGTACGCATTTGTGCACAGACACACACACACGCAAAAAAGATGGAACATCTGCAGTCAGATTTACTCACCCATGGGAGGACATTTAAAAACACAGCACAACAACTCAAGACTGGGTAAGATAAACATGCTGGGATTTGTGATGATAAAGCCGAAGAAAACATTAGAAAATGGATCAGCTCCCAAGACGCATTCAAGAAAAGAGGGATTTCATATGAGATATCAAGTGAGCATCTTAAATAAAGTGTGGAACGCATTCTTACTTTGGGGTTGAGCAGTCATGGACTGGTGGCAGCATGCTGCCCCAACAGAACCAACAGTCTTCTGTTGGGATTACCGGTACGTGGAGCCACACAACTTCAATGAGTCTGAGTTTTAGATGACAAAAATATTAGCTTTTCTCCCAACCATGTGTTAGCATGTGTAGCCTGGCTGATGTAATATGCATAAATCATGAACAAATTCTAGCTTTTTTTTCCCCCCCCACTTTTAAAAGACAAAAAATTCAAAAACCATGATACAAAGAAAATGTATTTTCTCTTGAAGATGCCCTTGGACTCTCTTCACATGTCATTAACAGACATTTTGAGCATTCAGAATATATTTTGATTATATAAATACAAATGTGAAGAGCCTTAAAGCACATTAAAACACTTCTACTTACTCCACATGCATTTGGGAGTCTGAACATATTTCATCCCGAGCCCCGCTGTAGGACTTCCTGCTGAACTGACATGACGTTGTTTGTTTGGTTTTTTAACCTTTTTTTTTTTTATTTACCACATCCTGGATGACTCAGTATCTACACCAGCAGAAATATAACAAGATAAACACCATGATTGGGAATATTCTAAAAATCCAGTTTTTTTTTTTTTTTTTAGCTTAGTGTTTTTGGCTCAAAGCTTTAATGAACCATTTATCAGAAACCATCAGCTGTGGTGGATTTTTACTGGTTAAAATCTTCAGTCTTTGATCTGACACAGAGCTCTATGAAGTTGCTTATTTAATAAAAGTGCTATGTGTTGTCATCATTGTATACAATGATGAAATTGGTTATCTGCATTTAGCCCATCACATGTGAGATACACCCAACTGAAGCAGTGGGCAGATATGTAGGCACCCAGGGAGCAGTTGGAGATCTTGCTCAAGGACACCACAATGTGGAAATGGTGGGGAGTTGAACCTGCAACTTTCTGGTCCCAAGTCAGCTGCCCTACCTCTACCATCTCAGCCCAACCCTGAGATTGAGTCTCATGCTCTACGATCTGAGCAAGCTACCGTAATTGTGGAGATTCTGTTTTCCTGTCACTACCTTTGGTTGTTGTTGCTCCTGAGTGGCAGGGCGGAGCTTACCTTGCACACCTGTTCCTGGTCCTGTTGCTCTCTAAGTGGCTCTAAATTGTTCCTCATTGTTCTAATTGTTCTCATTGTTCCTCTCTAAGTGGCTTCAAACATCTTTTAAGTTCCTGCAAAAACCTTTGCAGACATGTTCCTGTTTTTAGTTTTCTACACCACCTTACAATCTAGCTGTTTTTTCACTACTTTTCCTTTTAATTACCATTTTATTTTCACTTGTTAAAAAAAATTAAAAAAATAAAATTTGTACGCATCTTTTATGATTGTCTATTGTTGTCATTGTTGTCCACTCTTTGTTAAAATCAGGTCTCTTGTAAATGAGTCCCCGGGGCTCAATGGGACTAACCTGTATAAATAAAGGTTGAATGAATGAATGAAGAAACGATGGAAACGTGTATAACTGTGTAGGAAGGGAGGTACCTGAGCGAGCGTGATCCAGTCTGATGAGGTCTGCTGTATTTAAGGACCTGTGGCTGGAACAACTGAGACCTTTGTGTAACAAGTCAACAGCTCTCTGCGATCCTTGTCTCTGATAAGAAGCTATTCCCCGAGCTTTCTACACTCCTGAGTTTCTTACCTGTGGAAGTCCTGTTTCCTTGAGCACCTCCTGTGAGATCTACAGTCTGGAACCGCTTACCAGTGGTGGGCACAGTTATGTTAATCTGAATCTGCTAACAGCTAATTGCAGAATTGTTTTTTTTTTTTTTTGCTTAGCAGATTGGCATGGATGGGTACATTGAGTGATCAGCAGATCTATTTTTCTTTTCTTTTTATTTCCACCGGCCAACTTCAGTTAAATAAAATAAGGAAAGGGCACTCTGTGGAGGTTGTTATACTGTAGATTTCCAGTTTTGACTCCTATGTTGCCTCATGTTATTTCACAGCAACGTGCTTTTTTTTTTTTTTTTTTTTAATGAAGGTACAGATGGAACCCATAATCCTTTTAGCCTCCTAAACTGCTGCACAAATCATATCAGTAAACACCTTGCAGGGAGAATTTCAAGGGTTCATGCTTGTATAATATCAGTAAGGAAGAAGATGGGAATGCTAATCTGATGCTGATCACACAGTTTTCTGAAACCTTTTCTGAAACTAAAAAAAAACAAATCTGAGTTTCTTAATGTTTCACAAAGTTGAGGGTTTTCTATAATATCAGGTCAGGCACCTGTTTTAATAGAGACTATACTGTAAATGCATCAAAGTGACGCACAACTCCCCTCTTCTCCTCTTCAACATTTCTTGAATGGATTCTTCTTCGTCTATGCCAGGGGTGTCAAACTCTCTCACAAAAGGAGGCCAAAATTAAAACCTTCTCAAACTAAGGGCCAATTTCAGAATCTACATTGACTCAAGTTAGATACCCAACATCTTTTCTTAGTCAGCAGGTTCCTCAACAAAGTTTGATTTGTCTCATTTGATGTTCTATGTTGTACTTTGACATAATCAAAGATTACTGAAAAAAAATTCAAGAGAAGTATTTTACATTCCACATATCATCTTGAGGGCCAGATAAGATGTCAATGAGGGCCAAGCCCCGGGCCTTGAGTTTGACACCCCTGGTTTATGTCATCTAAATTGTTGAAAAAAACAAAATTGAAGTCCTTTTCTTCATTACACGGGTTAGTCTCATTGAGCCTCGGGGACTCATTTACAAGAGGGAGCTGTTTTTTAACAAAGAGTGATAAAAGTAAACGGCAGACAATCATAAAATAAATCATACGAATTAAGAAGAACAAATGAAAGACAATGGTATTAAAAAATGAAACACAAACAGCAAGGTTGTAAGACGATTGATATGCACTCATCAAATTACAAGAATGTATAAGGGAGTGGTGGCACAAAGGTTAGAGAAGATGAGGATGTGATCAGAAGGTCACGGGTTTGACCCTCCCCAGATCGACAACATCAAAATGTGGAAAGGTGAAGCACCCACACCTGCCTCCATCCTCATTTGCCCCACTCTGGGCCCTTGAGCAAGGCCCTTAACCCCCACCATCTGCTCCCCCGGGCACCCTATGGCAGCTCCCTGCTCCACACACAGGGCTGTGGTAGTTCTGTGGTCTGTGTGTCAGGAAGAACATCCAGTGTAAAAACAAACAGCAAGCCTTTGTGCGATTTAGTTCACTGTGGTGACCCCTGAAGAAGGGAGCAGCTGAAAGAAGAGAACAAATCAAATTACAAACATTTACAGTTTTCTAGAAAACATTTTAAACTCACAAAAACAGATTAAACAGCTGTTACTGTTTTTAAGTTTTTATTTTTGGTATCTTAAAACATTCAGTAAAGTTTTCAATGAAATTTGTAGTCAGGTGCGCTGGTTTCTGGCAGACCTATATTGGTTTCCAGCACACTGTTTCCCTCCAGGCTAGATATGTTTACACCCAGGAAATAAAAAAAATGACACATATTGGTTTATTTGAATTTAATTATAAGTTTGTATACTAAATAACTGCTCTGCACTGCAAATCTATTTGCATTGTGTTAACTTTAACTCTTTAAAGCTTTTTTTTTAATAATACTTTATGTAACCGCTTGCATAAATTTATATAAATATTTTGATAATACAGTTTTTAGTTTGCTATTCTATTTTGGTCTCATTCTCAATTCATTGAAACTGATTTCTAAAGAGAAACAGAATCCTAAAAGTTTCTATATTTTTTCAACTTTTGACATGATTTGAAGTGGTGATGAACCCAAGATACAGATGGACACACAGGTTTGAATGTTTTTATTTAACCAGATCATAGTCAAATAAAGTTCAAAATAGAAAAGAATGTCAAAAGGAGGCTGCAAAAGTATGGAAACCTCTCAATGGAAACCACAGAAAGAACTCATGGAGGGAAATCATTCTAGTGGAAACTAGCACATTGCAGAAACAGAGTCTAGCAGAAAGACGGAATAAAAAGAAACACTAACGAGGGAAAAATGGCAAACACCTGGGGGAGAGACAACAAGGACGAGGTGAGACGGGTTGAGGCAAGAGCAGGAAACCAAAACTGATGACGGGTAAAAACTCAAATAACACAACTTAAACACAAAGATCCCAAAACATACAATAAATCAACAGACAATAAATCTAATAAACTCCAATCAAACCACCAAAAAGTTACCACAATTCACAGACCTTAACAACTTTACCCATTTTAGCTATAAACCTCACAAGTCAGCTATAGAAGACGTAAAGATCTGGTTCTTGTAGAGTCCCTTCCCAATAAACGTAACCAGCAAAACTGACTTATAATCTTATTTAGTCAGGAAGTAAAATATTGCAACACAAGGATCAATACATCTGATTCATAAAATTCCAGACAACAATTACACCAGACTCTTAAAAAATAAAACAACTACCTAACCTGGTCAAAATGACATCATAAACCCTTGCAACAACTTTCAAACAGGTGTGGACGTAAAGCACATCAAAGTGCATCAGAGTTAGAAAGATATCGTAAAGACCACAGGGGTCTTCTCTCCAGATCTACCTAATTGATTATATGTCAAGACGCATCTTTCTCCTTCCATGCCTTTGTTTCCTTTGTGGGAAATTCACAAGCTCTTTTTTCAGTATCTGTATCGCAGAGACATGGAAGCTGACGTTAATTATGTATAAGAGTTGACCAGCAGAACCACTTTAAGGTCCTAAAGCACAGTTGTTGCCCCTGTTTGACAGATCCCTTCTGTGTTTAGGTTCTCCTGATGAATTTATTAATTTATGATTGGGAGGATCCTACAGTGAAAGCCCACATTCCCTCAGGAGCCCTTTTGTTAACGGCAGTCATGCGATGCACCATAAACATGTCTGAAACTAAATGTCTGCCGAAACAAGACGATAAATAAGCCGTGCCAAACAAAGTGAGCAAATGTACATATTTACAAAGGTTGAAGTGCTGATGAGCTAACAGAGTAGTCCTCATCAGGTTATGTGTGCTGCATTAAATTGTTTTTTTTTTTTTTTTTTTTTTTACGGGTTAAATTTGGGTTGTTTGTCTAACTATTCTGTGTGTGATTGACTTGTGACCTGTTCATGGTGCACCCCACCTTCTACACAATAACCACTAGACCAAAAAAAGTCCATGCTCAATAATCCAGGTATACAATCCAACATTTTTCAATCAGGTCATCTGGACAGTTTCTTTTCTTTTTTTTTTGCTGAAACGTTTCACCTTCCATCCAGAAGGCTTCTTCAGTCAAGGAAACACACAACACAAAACTGATTCTTCCCCCAAACAGCTTACTCCAAAGTGAAACAAACCAGTTATGTTGGTGCTAAGATGGTGTATTTGGCACACCCCCTCCTCTGTTGCCGTCTCTCTTCCTTGTTGACAGTCATGTCAAACTGGTTCAAAACCTTCTTTGCACCAACATAACTGGTTTGTTCCACTTTGGAGTAAGTTGTTGGGGGAAGTATCAGTTTTGTGTTGTGTGTTTCCTTGACTGATGAAGCCTTCTGGATGGAAGATGAAATGTTTCAGCAATAAAAGAAACTGTTCAGATGATCTGACTGAAAATTGTTGCACTATACCATTGGTTCCCAATCCCAACCCTGTTCCTTGAGCAACACCATTCTGCATCTTTTAGTCGTTTCCCTGCTCCAGCACACCTGATTCAGTGATTTCATTACGTCCTCTCATTCTGCAAAAGCATGTTAATTATCCATTTATTAAAATCAGGTGTGTCTTAGCAGGAAACAACTGAAACGTGCAGGAGGGTATTCCTCAAGGACCAGGGTTGGGTTCCCCTGCACTAGTCACACCAGCTGCTCTGTGAAATACAAAAGGAAAAAGAGAGTTTTTAAAAAAAAATGGATGGATGTTAACATTTGAACTGCAATTAATTGAAGCAACGTAGATATTTGTATAACACTGCAGGAGTTGACGCCTTTAGAGCACCATGACCTTACACAGCTCAGATTTTCACAGAGAGGTAGTGAACAGTTAATATCTCAGCTGTTACAGTAACTCATTGGATGACCTTAATTTGGAGAAGCAGTTTAATTCTGACCAAATTGACGAGTTAATGTTAAGTCCAAGTGGGACCAAGACAAAAGTCAATTACTGTTGTCTTAAAATAACTTCTGACATGATTTTAGTTCATGTTTGAACCCTAGTGGCAAAATGAGGAAGAGGCAGAGACAAAGGTACAAAATAAATGTCTTTAATTACACGTGAAGGTCTTTTGGGGCTGAAAAGGAGGATGGGCACTGGTGAGTATTTAGATAAGTCTAAATGATGTTTTCTTGAGAGGAGAAGTTAGGAGGTCTTACTGAAAATGTATTTTCCTTGTTGTTGGAGTCCGAGGAGAAGTTTGCAAGGTTTTGGTTTCCAGGAGGTCCTTGGTTTGGAGAGAGGTGAGTACTGTTAGAGAGAGGATCAGGTTTGAGTTAAGGTTGAAGGCTGGTCTTCAGGCTGAAGGCTTTGAGTAGTATTTGGGACACAATCAGGATGGGTCGGGGTCTCAAGGAGCAAGGAGGACTTGGAAGGCTAGAAGAGTCCAGTTCGGATGAAAAACAAAACGTTTCTATATTTTTTTTGTTATTTTGGTTTGTTTTGTTTCTTGAATGTCCAGAGGACTAGATTTAACTTTTTTAGATGAACCTTAAAGACATAGAAACTGAAAAATATAAGTTGCATATTTCTGCTAACATTTAGGCTATACCATGTTAAGCTAACATGTATAACATGTTAAGCTAACAAGTATAACATAGCATCGCCACTCTTCCCATAAAATATGGAATCGTCCTTTATTCAGCAAATAAATGTTGCATCCCATATTGAACCAATAGGGGACACAATTTGCTCCGTATTTCCATAAATGTCCAATAAACACGTCTGTCATACACACATCAACACTAAATCTAACAGTGATGATCTAAAGTCCCTCCCCGAGCTCCGCTCCTCTGTGTGTCTGTCACGGTTGCCTAAACAAACACCACACGCCCACACTGTTCACAAAACCCGCGCCTTTTAAAAATGTCCACTACACCCAATACTCCACCGCGTCCTCAAAAGTGAAAATGCTTACAAAGGTACAAACTAGAAGCAAATCCTTGGCTGGACAGCGTCAGTGGAGATGGTTACAAGGCAAATTGTAAAATATGTTGCTGAGTGGTTTCAGTGTGTAGGCTGTCTGACGTCATACATCATGCGTCAGGAGAGCAGGTGCTCCATGGAGGTCATGAGAAGTGAGCTCCTGATCACTCTCAACTTGTGTTGAGCCCCCTTCTGTTTACTCTGCTCACATATGATTGAGCAGCTACCCATCCAGGCTGTCACATTGTAAAGTTTGCAGATGATACAGCGGTGGTGGGATGCATCACAAACAATGATGAGTCCAGCTACAGGCAAGAGGTGGAACACCTGGAGAGCTCGTGCAGAGAGAATAACCTTCACATCAATGTGAAGAAGACAAAGGAGATGATTGTGGACTTCAGAAGGAACAAACTCACCTACACCCCCCTGAACATAAGAGGATCTGCAGTGGAAGTGGTCTCCAGCTACAAGTACTTGGGTGTACACATGAATGACAACCTCAGCTGGAGCAACAACACCACCAGCCTGACCAAGAAAGCTCATCAGAGACTCTACTTCCTCAGACGGCTGAGGCGAGCTGGTCTGGGAAGCTCAGTCCTCACCTCCTTCTACAAGTGTGCAGTGGAGAGCATCCTGTGCTCGAGCATCAATGTGTGGCATGGAGGCTGCACAGCTGCAGAAAGAAAAGCTTTGCAGAGAGTGGTGAAGGCTGCACAGAAATCTGTTGGAATCAGTCTCCCCACCATCACAGACATCTACACCTCCAGATGCAGGAAGAGGGCCACCTGCATCATGAAGGACCCCACCCACCCAGCACACACACTTTTTGCCCCACTCCCCTCAGGAAGGAGTTAAGGAGCATTAAGTGTAGAACCACTAGACTGAGGAACAGCTTCTACCCTGAGGCTGTTAGACTCATGAATCTCTAACTAGAATAATCACTGTGAAAAACCATATCATGTTGCTGCTGATCTGTTTCATGTTGCTGCTGATCTGTTTCATGTTGCTGTGTTCATGCGTGCACATCTGCTCATAGACTCATGTTCATGTTTGTGCTGATGTTCAATGTTTTATGTTATGAGTGCTTAGTGTATATTTAGTTGATGTTTTTCTTAGTTCATATCTTAGATGTTATTACTGTTTTTCTTAGACATTTTATTGTTGGATGTAACTGGGACCCTGTGTACATAATTTCGCTCCACCACATGTACCACATGAGGTGCGAATGACAATAAAGAAACTCTGACTCTGACTCTCTGACTGAACTTTGAGCAGTTCAGAGTTTTACAACAGCTCTACAACGTGTATAATATGTTAATCTAACGTGTATAACATGATAAGCTAGTGTGTATAACATGTTAAGCTAATGTGTATAACATGTTAAGCTAAAATGTATAACATGTTAATCTAATGTGTATAACATGATAAGCAAATGTGTATAACATGTTAATCTAACGGGCAGCACGGTGGCGCAACTGGTAGAGCTGCTGCCTCTCAGCGTGCAGGTCCTTGGTTCAAACCCCGGTCCAGGGGCCTTTCTGGGTGGAGTTTGCATGTTCTCTCCGTGCATGCGTGGGTTTTCTCCGGGTGCTCCGGTTTCCTCCCACAGACCAAAAACATGCATGTTAGGCTGATTGGTAACTTTAAATTGTCCCTAGGTGTGAGTGAGAGAGTGAATGGTTGTTTGTCTCGTTTGTCTCTGTGTGTCCCTGTGATGGACTTGCGACCCGTCCAGGGTGTACCCCGCCCCTCGCACAGTGATTGCTGGACATGGGCACCAGCAACCCCCGTGACCCAAAATGGAATAAACGGGTAAAGATAATGGATGGATGGATGTTAATCTAACGCATATAACATGTTAATCTAATGTGTATAACATGATAAGCTAACGTGTATAACATTATTAGCTAACGTGTATAACATGTTTATCTAATGTGTATAACATGTTAATCTAATGTGTATAACTTGATTAGCTAATGTGTATAACATGTTTATCTAATGTGTATAACATGTTAAGTTACCTGTACAACATATTGTCACAAGATCCAGTATACAGAATATGTCTTATATTCCAAAAATATATGTGAAAGAGCTTTTTATTTGGGATTGTATTTCTTATTGTATATAGAATTGTTTTGTTTTGTTTTTAAAAATGAATAAATTTATAAATAAATTAAAATAAAGAAATAAATGTTTTATAAAGCATGATAACTATGCTACAATCAGAAAAAGCCTAAAAAATATCTTCAAGATTATTTATCATAAAGAACATTTATTTTCCAATTCTTTGTGCAGCCTTTTGATTGTTTTAAACGTTTTTAAATGGCCCCTTGGAGAAAAAAAAATGTTGCCCACCTCTGACCTACATGTATCTAAGGATACCCCAGTTTTAAGAAAGGACTGAAGACCTTTTTATTTAAAAGATCTTATAGTGTTTAAACGTATTTTTAGTCCTGCAGGTGTTTTTCGTTTTTTAGCTTTTAAAATTGTTTTTAGTCCTTTTTAGTCCATATTTTATTCTCTTTAGGTATTTTATACTGTAGCACTTTAAGACTGTAAAATGTAAAGTGCAGTACAAATTTAATAAATTATTATTATTATTATACATACGTAGTTGCTGTTTGCCACTCGATAACAAACAGCAGACCTGGAGTTTTTTCACTTGGTTTCAGAATGTCTTTCCAGAGCACGCAAGTGAAATGATGTAATGGTTCACATGTCAATATGTGGAGAGGAGGTTTGTAAGTTCATCTCTCCCGTCTGATTCATGAGTTCTCAGATGTTCCTGAGTGAGTTTGCTCGGTAAGGGGTGGTACTCTATAAAAGTGTGCAGCTGAGATGCCTTTCTGTGCCCCCCGGTGCAAATATGCACACCACCAACAATCAAAGTCTCGGAAAATCAGAGGCAAGGCCAAGCAAGTGGGTAGAAAGTAAGACTGAAAACTGCCCACCCACAGAGACACCCGCACATCAACACCTGCAAAACGGCATGAGCCATTCCATTTTCACTAAGAAGGTCAGAGCACAGACGTGTGTTGTAGGAATGATTCAGCTCCCCAACGTAAGGAAACACATTTGCCTTTCAAACCTTCTTGTGGGGGAACTAATTACCATTCCAAACGTAAACCCAGGTTGCCCTCATACCAGCTGCATTTGTTCAGCTCACCGCTTTTTTCTTGTATAAAAGTCTTGTTTTTGCAGCAGAAGCAATCAGCCCAAACAGTTTAAAAGAGTCTCAGGTCATGTGGTGCAAAAGGTTTCCTAAGGCCATGAATCTCAAGTCAGAAAAGTTTATTGCCAAGACCAACGTTCATGCTCATTAATCCAGGTATGAATCCAGTCAGGTCATCTGGATGGTTTATTTAGTTGCTGAGACGTTTCATCCTTCATCCAAAGGACTTCTTCAATCTGAGGAACCACCAAACCTAACAGAATCCCACAAACAGTTCACTCCCAGAGTGGGAAAATAAAAGGTTTGCTGGTGATAAGATGGCCTCCGGAGCCCGCCCTCGCCCGTCAACTCCTTGAAGGCGGACCGTGCCAAAGTGTTTCAAAACACCAAAGTTAAACTTGTGGGTTCTTCAGACTGAAGAAGTCCTTCGGATGAAGGATGAAACATCGCAGCAACAAAAGAAACCGTCCAGATGGCCTGCTTTAATTTCAAAGAGTTTACATGTGAGGCGTTTGTATTGATTGTATTAACCTGACCCGCTTGGTTAAAGAGAAATAAGTTAAAGAACGTTGGAAATGTTTTTATCACTCTTTATTGCTTTCTCTTATTACATATCACAAATCTCTACAGAATAATGCAGTTAATTTCCCAGAACGTGCATGGCATTTATTACACGGTATTAAATTATCTGAAGGTAATGAATGAGGCAAGTGTGTTACTGCCTTAATAAGCCAATTGATCGGGTCTGTAAATGTCCTACAGCAAAATATAAATTGTTACTTTATGAAGATAAATATCTTTCTTACTTTATGGAGTAGAAGTGTAGTTTTCTTGTTTGTTTGTGTAGGTGTGTGTATGTTTGGAGTTTGTAAACTTCTACAGTTTTAAGCTGTTTTAACTGCTTGCTGTGTTTGTAATGATTTAACAGTTTTAGTACTTTTCAGTATTATTTTGGTGCATGCTTCCAGGCAGAAAAAAAAAAAATAAAGTCAGGTCCTCTGGATGGATTCTTCTTGTTGAACTGTTCAACAGCAAGAATCCATCCAGAGGACCTGACTTTATTTTTATATTTTTTAGACTTTTTTTATTATTAATAAGTGCAAATATTTAATGCTCATATTCAGATAAATAAATGATAAACGTTGATAATTTTCCAAGCCCAAGTCATAAGGACTATTTCACAAAAGTTGTTGAAATCTTCAGAAATTTAGGTCAATCAAGAAAGCTGGGCTTAAACAAACCTTGTGAAGGCATCCTGTCATAAAGGGATAGTTCAGAAATCTTAAAGTGGAGTCAAACTGATGTAGATTTAGTATCTCAAGTGTTGAAAACATGGTAACTCTTTGGAATGACCTCAGTTTACAAGAATAGAATTTCATCCTCACTTGTTCAAGTGGGGTCAAGACTACATTGGACATGTGCAGTCCTAAAACTTCAGTCTACAAAACAGTTGTGAAAATTACATTTAATGAATGTTTACACCTCCATTAGTTTGACGTAACTTTGATAGAATAGCATGTTTTTGCAAGAGGCAGTAGCAGCTTGCTGTAGCACTTGTGGTGCAGCCTGGGTCACTTTCAGCAGAAGATAACAGTACAGTAGACCCTCGCTGCTTCGCGGTTTGACTTTCACAGACTCACTCTTTCGTGGGTTTTTTAACGTAAGCTTGTATGCGACACACAACTGTCAACTTTAATATTACTCACGTGATTGAGACGGTACGGGATAAAAAGTCAAGAACAAAAAAAGTACTTTGGACAGGCACCGCCATCTTGTAGTTTTCTTTCAATAAGCCTACACTGTAATGACAGTCCAAAAGAACTTCAATACCCAGAACTCAACAGTGCTTCTGGATGCTGCTTTCTGTCGAAATGGAGGGAAAGTTTTGCAACGCAGCTCACCGAACTGGCAGGAAAGTCACAAATAATCCTGAAGCTCAATTATCCACGCACACATCAGCCTGGATGGGGCGGTGGGCTTCATGCTGCAGGGTAGGTCTGCAGAACCAGAACAGAGCTACTGCTCTGCAGAGCTGGTCAGTAAAATTTTGCTGTACTGTACAGTACATATACATGTCTTAATAAAAGTACATAGGTTTGAGAGTTAAGAACATTGAAAGAGTGTGGGAAGGATTTATAAAGTCTTAAGATATAAATACTAAAATAAATATAGCGTTCCTATTTTGCGGTTTTTCACCTATCGCAGTGATGTGTGGAATATAACCCCCGTGATAATCGAGAGACTACTGTAATGCAAAACTTTATAAAAAGAAGGCGTGTCTTCTCTTGGCCTTCTCATACAACAATTCTGCAATATAGTCACAAAAGTTAGCCCTTCTTTAATCTGCCCCTGCCTGTTCACAAACCATCAGCTGAGCTTGCTGTCCTGCTGTGGTGGGAACTTTCACTATGAAAGCCAGCATTGCAGAACCATGTGTGGTGTATGACATGCTCTGGACAAGAAGTACTGCTCATATCACATGTGCTGTACATAGCTCACTCTCAGGCCAGCTTACCTATACCTGACTGTTTTAGTTCTGTGACTACATCCCTTGGTTGCTCAGAGGCATAAGAGTGATGGTTTGATTTCTACTCCTCTATGCTGTTTCATTCCAAGATAAGAGGAAGGCATCCCAGGCACAGTGTGAAAGTGTCTTGTAAAAAGGCAACTTCTGTTTAAAACTTTCATATTACTGTCCTCAAGAGAGTGTCCTTTTTCCTTGAGATGCAGGTGAGTTACTGAGCCTTGGCACACCTGTGTTTAACCATGCATCCATGTAGAGGTTGTTCATTGTATCCTATATACAGATCTGAACACTCTTCCCTGAACTGGACTACGTGAACCACACCACTCGGTTTGTGTTTGGGTGTTTTATCTTTAGAGTTGTCCACAAACAAGGAAAAAAAAAAAAGTCCAGATGGCGTTTTATTTCATGTCCTAGATGACTGAGAATCTACACCGTCCTGAACGACCAGAACAGACATCCAGATCAAACCCACACACTGCACTGTCAGTGCATTCTGATATAAAGGTTAGTACAAGAAAAAAAACTAAAGCACGTTAATTCTCACCTTTTACCATTTGCTGTTAGTTATTTTACCAGTTTTGAGCTCCTGTATATTTTATTTTGAGCCAAATTTTTGTGATTTGCTTTTGTGACAAAGTAAAGAAAAAGAGGTATTTCTAAATCACACCTTTGTATAAAGGGTAAATACTATTTAAATGTTGATATATGGTTAATCTGTGCTACATAAACTACCATGTAACTCACTCAGTGTGTTAGTATGAACACGGCATTGAAGCTGCTTTACCTTCAGTGGTCAGCAGGTGGCAGCAACACATCACTAAGGCAGCCCACCAGAATGTAGGGCAGCTTTATATATGTTAAGTAACTGTAACCCTTTTTAAGCATGGAAATTATTTTGGCAACAGTAAAAACAACAGAACTGGAACAGCAACAAAAAAAAAAAAAATGGTTGATGATTGTAGTGCTTTCTCAGCAATGCTTACATTTTCCAGCCTGTTTCAGCCTGAATTATTGTGCTTTAAAGACCCAGAGTGCAGGTGGTTTGACAGCTAGGAATCCTGGGGGATTTATAAACTGACAGAGACCAAATAAAAATAAAAAAAGAGATTTGTGATATGAAGATTTTTAGAACAAATCTTTGCTGACTTGATGGAATAAGTGTAGGCGGAAATTAAATGTGTTTTGGCATAAATGTCAGGTTCATCTCCTCCTACTTCATTACCCGTCCCTCCTTAACCTTTGTGTTGTTTTATTTGACACGCCACTATAACAAATATACTCGGGCTGTCGTTGTTCAGTGTTTGCTTGGCTTCACACAGCCGTGCTGTCCCTTCGTACAGCAGCGCCACTGAGGGTCAACAACCTGGAGTCGAAGTGTTGTGGGGTAAACTCAGCTGACATTAAATCACATTATTAAAAATATTTCCATGAATTTAGCATGAAGTCTGACTTGTGCATGTTTGCATACATGTCCATGTGTGACATTTGGAGGTGTGCCTCGCTGACAAGGTTTAGGCATCGAGTCATTCTTTCTTTTATTTTTTATTTTTTTTACACTAAACAGCGACAAGAAGAAGAAACAAACTGCATTGTGAAATTCTCACAAGTGAAACAAAACAAGTAACATTCTGGTTGTGCTTCTATGAGTAATCCCAGTCGAGCTGACTGGTTTTGCTTTAAAAGCAAAGCTCCACCTCAGACGGAGGAAATGGAAGGGCTTTAAGAAAAGGAAGGGAGGCCCCTTGGTACCAAGGAGAAGTTCCACGGGGGTGAAGAATGCTATTCAAATGAAATCAAAAAGACTGTCTGGTACACAGTGTACTGTACATTAACACACTTCAGCTCACGTAGCCACCGTACCGCTCAGTGATGACACAGTAGGAGCTCCTGTTTCTCTTTCTGATTCAAAACTGACCATGAAGACAATTCAGCTCCACGTACAGAAATTATTATAGTTTTTATAACTTTAAACAAACTGTTTTAAGACAATCCAGACGCTGGAGTCAAACTAGATATTGTGATGTCGCCCTTTGTCTGCAGTCACATGCATTAATAACCGAGTGCATTATTGCTCTTCTTATCATAAAAAAGACTTTATGTGGTTTACTTTATGTGTTTCATTACTTCGTTGTTCTTCATCCTTCAAGTACAAACTTGTTTTTCATTCTTAAAACTACTAAACGCTGAAGACGTGAAGTTTCACTGAACACAACAAGCGTTTCTGAAGTGACTCTGCTGTTGAGTCCCATGTGAGACCATTGTTCTTTTGTGTTGTTTCAGCGAGGAGTCGCTCATTTTCCAGTTCGCTGCTCTGTCCTTTGTTTTTCCGTCAAGGTTCAGTAAGAGGCAAAGTGGAATTAAAGGGAGTGTTCATCTCTTTTTAAGTAGGTTTCAGGGAAAATAGTACAAGCGATAAATATCTTACCTGTTGCAGATAGTCCCTGCACAACCATAAATTAGTGCACCAGAGTTCAGTTCCAAGAGTATTGATGAGCTAATGGGTGAACTGGGCCAAAACTAAATTGGAATGTTTTTGTCCTAAAACAACTCCAGTCTGAGAATGTGTTTTTTAACTCATTTGAACAATGTTTTATCAAATTTTACATTGTTGATAAGTTTTCAACAGACTGTTATTTTGGTAAAAATATTCTAATATTACCGCTACAGCTAGCTGCTGCTGCCACTACGTGTGCTTGCAAATATCCTTTCTGTGTAAAAACTGAACAATGTGAAACTGACACTAATGTGAAAGCTTTAAAAATTCATATATATATGTTTATATCTACATCATGAAGGACCTTACTCACCCAGCACAGACACTTTTTGCCCCACTCCCCTCAGGCAGGAGGTTGAGGAGCATTAAGTGCAGAACCACTAGGCTTAGGAACGGCTTCTACCCTGAATCAGTTAGACTCATGAATCTCTAATCAAAATTATCACTGTGAAACTAAAAATCACTGTAATGCCACTTGATTGCTGATATGAGCTGCTGATTATCCATGCTGCTGATCTCATGCTGCTGATTTCATTCCATGCTGCTGTGTTCATTCGTACTCATCTGCTCACACAGACTCATGTTCGTGCTGCTGTTGTTCAGCGTATTCTTTTTGTACGATTAGAATTTAGCATATTCTTAGATTAGCATTGTTCTTAGTTCACACCTTAGATCTTATTACTGTTTCTCTTTTACAATTTATACTTTTGTTGGATGTAAATGGGACCCTGTGCACACAATTTCATTGCATCACATGTACCACGTGATGCGAATGACCATAAAGAACCTTGACGTTGACCTTAAAAATATAAATATATATATATATATAAACTCCTGTGATTTATGTTTACTAGAATTTAAAAAGGCAGTAATCCACTTCAATATTGGCTCAACTCAGACTAAAACTCATCAGTTTGATCAAAATTGAGTTCCAATTTTTTTTACTAGTGTTGTTCCAAAGATTCCATTTACAACAGAGATGTCATTGTTGATAGTCTCACCACAGAAGCCAAGTTTTTAATAATAAAAAAAATCAACAAACCACCAAAGAAAGAAAGATGGCAAAATATATTGTTTTTTTTTTTAATAAACCTTCCTTTTTTGCCTTTTTAAATAATTGCTTTTTTCACTCTCTCTCTTCTTTCAGCTGCTCTCTTCTTCAGGGGTCGCCACACTGAACTCAGTCGCATGAAGACTCGGTGATTGTTTTTACATCAGATGTTCTTCCTGACACAATCACAGACCACCGAGCTACCACCGCCCTCTGTGTGGAGCAGAGAGCTGATATCTAGGGCACCCGGGGGAGCAGATGGTGGGGGTTAAGGACCTTGCTCAAGGGCTCAGAGTGGGACAAATGAGGGTGGAGGCAGGTGTGGGTGCTTCACCTATCCCACCCACATTTTGATGTTGTCGATCCGGGGAGTCGAACCGGCGACCTTCCGATCAAAGGCCCGCTTTCTCTATCCTCTGCTCCACCACTCCTCCAGTTGTTATTCTTACTTGCTGATGTAAAATAACTTGAAGTTTAGATATTTGAAGGACTTTGTTACATAAACTACTTTGTTCAGGTCAAAAGATAACAAGTTTAACTTGACCTTTTACTAAAAGGTACTCTGAGAAGATGCTATTTATAAGACTGAGCTGAATACAGCACCTCAGACTGAGGAAGTCTTTCGGATGAAAGACGAAACGTTTCTACATGTTTTGTTTTGCTTTGTTTTGTTTTTTGAATGTCCAGAGGACCAGATTAAACTTTTTTTAGATTGAACTTTTACTGTTACAATTACTGTCCTCCATGAATTACTCATTATGTAAAAACATTGGAAGGGAGATTTCAAACTCATGGCTGGGTAATGTTAAGATTACATAAATCACTGGTTTCTGGAAATGCGTATAAAAAGACTTTTTCTGGCAACTGGGCAGCCTGGAAGGATTTTGGAGAACCAGTCATCTCTGTTGGTTGATGCACCAGATTATCACGATGCTCAAGACATTTTTAGGTCACGAATGACAAACACAGACAGCCTGCTTATCTTCCACATAATTGTTTGTTTCCTCTCTTGAGGCGAGCTCTGTAGCATACTTTCTGGCTTTGTGCAAGAGTCCACTTGAAGTGTTCAGTTTCTCACAATAGCACACAGTGTTTGACCTCGCCCTCTCACCAGACTGGCTGAGACATGTTGTTCAGGGTGTTAGTCTGTTAAATGACACTTTAACACTCCTCCAGGTTTGTGTCACAGTTAGTGTGGACACATCTGAAGCATGTAGCTGTAAGGCCCACCACCTCTGCAGGGTCTGGGGCGTTACATTTGTTCCTTTTCCAGCAAATATAAACTATGCAAAACCACATAAACGTCACATCTGTGCAATCATGTGACGATCAAACATCCTGCCCAACCAAAGGCCTTTTTAGCTCATCGGGGGTGTTTGTGTATATAAATAGATACGTACTAAACATTAAACCCAGGCATATATAGAATATTAACTTGCATTTTCTGTGACAATAAAGTATTGCCACTTAAAATACCTTTAAACTGTTTTTACTATTAATGGGCACGGTGACTCAGTTGATAGAGCTGCTGTCTCTCAGTAAGAAGGTTGTCGGATCAAATCCTGGCCCAGGACCTTTCTGGGTGGAGTTTGCATGTTTTCTCCGTGCATGCGTGAGTTTTCTCTAAGTACTCTGGTTTCAGAGAGTCAGAGTTTCTTTGTTGTCATTCGCACCACATGTTGTGCATGTGGTGGAACGAAATTATGTACACAGGGTCCCAGTTACATCCAACAATAAAATGTAAAAGAAAAACAATGATAACATCTAAGATATGAACTAAGAAAAACATTAATTAAAAATACGCTAAGCACTAATAGCATAAAAACATTATGCCGAACAGCGGCACAAACATGAGTCTGTGTGAGCAGATGAGCACGCATGAACACAGTAACTAGAAACAGATCAGCAGCAACTTGAAACAGATCAGCAGCAACATGAAACAGATCAGCAGCAAGATGAAACAGATCAGCAGCAACATGGAACAGATCAGCAGCAACATGATGTGATTTTTCACAGTGATTATTCTGGTTAGAGATTCATGAGTCTAACAGCCTCAGGGTAGAAGCTGTTCCTCAGTCTAGTGGTTCTACACTTAATGCTCCTCAACCTCCTTCCTGAGGGGAGTGGGACAAAAGTGTGTGTGCTGGGTGAGTGGGATCCTTCATGATGCAGGTGGCCCTCTTCCTGCATCTGGAGGTGTAGATGTCTGTGATGGTGGGGAGGCTGACTCCAACAGTCTTCTGTGCAGCCTTCACCACTCTCTGCAAAGCTTTTCTTTCTGTAGCTGTGCAGCCTCCATGCCACACGTTGATGCTGGAGCACAGGATGCTCTCCACTGCACACCTGTAGAAGGAGCTGAGGACTGAGCTTCCCAGACCAGCTCATCTCAGCCACCTGAGAAAGCAGAGTCTCTGATGTACTTTCCTCCCACAGACCAAAAACATGCATGTTAGGCTGATTGGTAACTCTAAATTGTCTCCTGGTGTGAATGAGAGAGTGAATGGTTGTTTGTCTCTATGTGTCCCTGTGATGGACTGGAGACCTGTCCAGGGTGTACACCGCCTCTCGCACAGTGACTGCTGGATATGGGCACCAATGACCCCTGTGATCCAGAAAGGAAGAAGAGGGTAAATATAATGGATGGATGGTTTCTCCTAAAAGAATGTAATTTTTGTCTTTCTCTAATTCAATCCATTGGGTTGGTTCACTGATATACAATATTTATCTGAATTCCAATTTTATTTGAAATCTCTGAAATATATTGTAACACATAAAGACCTTTATGAAATGTTAATGGAATTGCCCACTAATGCATGTTAATCCTAATCCTAAAACATATACCCCATTGTTCTAGTTTATTTTATTTCTTCATTTGTTTCTCTCTTTTCTTCTTTGTTTTTCATATCTAAGTATGCCCTTTTTAGAGTTACACTATTGTGAATTGCCATATTTGTTTGTACTTGTTTTTGCTAAATAAAGTTTTCTTTAAAAACAAAAGACATACAGTTTTTGTCTTGATATATTTTTCCAACCCTGAATGACCTTCTTCCATCCTACCTTTCTGAATCACTCACTCAGATCAGCTGACCAGCAGCTTGTGAGTGTCCCTAAAACTAAGCTTTGTTAGGATCTCTGGTAGAGCTTAAAATTACCCAGAGATGACACTTAAACTTGTGGGGGGGGGGGGGGGGTTGAGCTTCAGCTGAAGCATCTCCTTCATTGTGGAATGAGCTGCCCCTCCATCTCTAAAAGGCTTCTTCTGTGTCCGTTTTTAAAACTCCTCTTAAAACCCACATCTTTTCCTTGGGTTTTAACTCTTTGCTTCTTTTAATATATCTGATATTTAATTGTTTATGTTTTTAATCTAATTTTATAGTTTGATCCAGTTTTATGCATCTTACTGCTTTTAGTTCTTGTTTTAATCTTACTTGTATTTTAATTAGAATGTGTTCTGTGTGAGCTCAATCGTTGTTTTAAAGTGCTTTACAAATAAAGTTGGACTGGATTGGATTCTGTAGAAGTCTTTAGGACTATGAAACAATAAAGAGTTGCGTAATGAAAATATCACATTTAACACATGACCAACTTTTTAACGGTTCAGAGCAGAAAATGAGTTTAGCACTTATATTTGCATAAAATGATTAATTGTGCAGCTTTACACACTCATTGCATGCTTACTAGAGCAGACACAGGTATAAGGAAGATGTGAATATGAGACAGAGGACTCAGAGTGAAACTATGCAGTCAAACTGTGCCTGTGCTCTGTTGCACATCAAACTATTTCTGTGACTGTGTTTAGAAATGACACGGTTTAACAGATTCAAGCAGAGCTATAGCAAATCCTCCTTGATGAAGTCAAACTTTAGTCTATAATCAGAACCGACACATTACAATGAAAACCCAACATTTTTCAATCAGGGTCATCTGGACAGTTTCTTTTTTTGTGCTGAAACATTTCACCTTCCATCCAGAAGACTTCATCAAGCTGATGAAGCCTTCTGGATGGAAGGTGAAATGTTTCAGCACAAAAAAAAAAAAAGAAACTGTCCAGATGATCTGATTGAAAAATGTTGGATTGTATACCTGGATTATTGAGCAGGGACTTTGTTGATTACAATGAAAAGGTTTACTATGAACATTCATAAAGATGTTTGTGGATTATTTTCTTTTAGAAGAAATGGCTCTAGACAGTGAATAAATATCAGTTATTTCATGAATCTCGTTTAAAAAATGTAGCATTTCCCTTGATTAACCATCCATTATCTTCACCAACTTCTTTCGCTACAGGTTGTGGGGCTCACTGGTGCCCATGTCCAGCAACCACTGTGTGAGAGGCGGGAGACACCCTGGACAGGTCTCCAGTCCATCACAGGGACACATAGAGACAAACGAGACAAACAACCATTCACTCTCTCACTCACACCCAGAGACAATTTAGAGTTACCAATCAGTCTAACATGTTTTTAGTCTGTGGGAGGAAACTGGAGTACCTGGAGAAAACCCACACATGCACGGAGAGAACATGCAAACTCCACCCAGAAAGACCCCCAGCTGGAATGTGGGAACTAAACTGTGTTCTTTCAATAGATCTAAAATGACCAGCTTTTTTTTATTATTCAATTTCCAATTTTAAAAAAGGTTATTTTAAACATTAGTAAGATCTTAATTATGAAACTTAAAAAAGCTTTACCCATGTTTTCAATCTGTTTTTAAAGGTGCATATTAGCAGTGTAACAAAACATTTTCCATTAAATACTCCTCAGTGTTTTCAGGGAGTAGTTTCGCAGTACAAAGTCAGAGTGGTAATGTTCTTCCAACTGAAATAAAAAAATAAGAAGCATTTCTTAAAGGAACACTCATCGCCCTCCACTTTACATACTAAAATAAAATAAAAAAGATCTTTCTATCTTCAATCTATATTACGATCTGCTATGTGTAAGTTATAGGTAAGAGTATATGTATAACTACTTATATATTAACACTCAAAGTATGTGTTGGAGTGATTTTCAGGTACTACTGCATAACATTTTAATTCAATTTCTTTAACTTTGACTGAGATATAGGTTTGTGTGATGGAGAGGGTCATTTACCTGGGACAACTATCTTGAATCAGGTTGACGTCGAAAGGTTTGTAGATCTACATTACATACACACACACACACACACACACACACACACACACACACACATATATATATATATATATATATATATATATATACACTCACATACATTTATACATATACACACACAAACTGCCCCACCCTTGTTAACTTTGATAATTACTACCTTGAAATGTTACTCTTTGTTGTTCTTAGCCACATTTGCTCAAAGCCTCCCATTAAAATTCAATACATTAATCTAAAATCAAAAGTGCTATAAAAATTTCAATTTTTTTTTTTATTTTTTATAAATGTTATAAAATAAATGTTCATTTCATCACTGTCTTTGTAGTCTCTTCAGACTAAAGGGCATAATTTATGAGGTGATTCAGCCTTCCTCAGACATCTGTCTGACTTTTGAGATCATAAAGCACTTCAACGTGGATGGAAGAAAACAATAAACCAATGGACTTAAACCACTTGTGTGCATGGGCGTGCACACACACACACACACGCACACACACGCACAAAGTAAATCAGCGGAGACGCTGATGTCAGCAAAAATTTATTGCACATACTCAGCCAGTGTCATAAAAACCATATTCTAATACAGACACACACACACACACACACACACAACATAAAGATCCACAGCTTCAGATGTTTAATCTGAAACAAACAAACGTAATATGTTTGTGGCTGTGATTTGGATGGTGATACTATGAGAACAAATGAAACGATATTTTAACCCTTTCATACAAAAATAATGCAAAGATCTATACACGAATTCAATTAAAAATATTTTAAAATGCTAATAAAATAAAATAAAAATAATAATAAAATAAATTAATCCTAAATAAATTAAATTCTTATCTATGGATACATTTTCCTACTCTAGAAAACTGATGATTTTTTTTTCAAGAACTGCTCAAGAGTGGTTCTGGGAAGAACAAACTGGTGAAGACCTAAGATTTGAAGTAATTCATTTAAAATGTATTCTTCTTTCAGCTGCTCCCTTCTTCAGGGGTCACCACAGCAAACTATCTCGCATGAAGACTTGGTGATTGCTTTTACGTTGGATGCCCTTCCTGTCACAACCACAGACCATCAAGCTACCACAGCCCTCTGTGTGGAGCAGAGATCTGCTATTTAGGACGCCCAGGGGAGCAGATGTTGGAGGTTAAGGGCCTTGCTCAAGGTTCAGAATGGGGCAAATGGGGTGGAGGCATGTGTGGGTGCTTCACCTTTGAAATGATTATTTAAAACAAGTGGTCTAATTAAGCCATCCCGTCTATAGATGTACAAACACGATGATGATTTTACTGTTAACTTGCTGCTATGGTGATGACATACATCATGGTTTTGATGGCCTCATTGCCTAATGAGGGGATGTACCTACGTGGTGTGTAATAAAGAGTTCAGCACTATTAGGATCCGAGCCTGACAACATGCTGCGGTGCAACATTTAAACTGTCGGTTTCAAAGTGCAGCTCTACAGACTGTATCGAGCACCATACCTTACAGGAGCATTAAGAAAAAATGCTGTTAGCATTCACTTCAGTTCAGTTTATTTATATAGCTCCAAGCCACAACAGAAGTCATCTCAGGGCACTGAACAGAAACATTCATATACATAAAAAAATAAGTTAATAACATTAATTATCTGAAGAGCAGACTGTTTTGAGTTTAACTCCATCGCAGAACTCTCATCTTGAGCAAGCATGAAGGCGACAGTGGAAAGAAAAACTCCCTCGTGAGGAAGAAACCTTTAGCAGAACCAGGCTCAGGACAAGAGGCCATCTGCTTCAACCAGCTGGGTTTGGTAGGAACAGATACACAATGGCAGGTCAAGAATCACATGTTAAGATAGAAATAATATCAAATTAAAACTATTCAATTTTAACGATTAATTTAAGGAAATGAGGTCAGTTTGTCCTCCAGTAGTCTAAGCCTACAGAAGCATAACAAGCCAACCCTAACGATGGTAAATTGTAAATGGACTGTACTTATATAGCACCTTTCTATCTTATCAAGACACTCAAAGTGCTTTAAACTACAATCTGTGCCCTCATTTACCCATTCATACAACACTCTACTAGATCTATATAAAGAATAATCAGGTCTTTATCACATTCATACATGATGGGACACACATCGGAGGAAATGAGGGGTTCAGTGTCTTGCCCAGGGACACTTCAGCAGCGACTGCTGGTGGAATTGAACCCCCAACTCTTGCATTGGACGATGACTGATCTAACCACTCAGCCACAGCCGCCCTAAACTATAGGATTTATCGAAAAGGAAAGTCTTAATCCCAGTCTTAAAACTGGACAATGTGTCAGCCTCATGGACAGAAACTGGAAGTTGGTTCAGAGAGGAGCCTGAGAACTGGAAGATCTTCCTCCCATTTTGCTTTTGGAAACTCTAGGAACCGCAAGTAAGCCTGCAGTCTGAGAGCGAAGTGCTCTGTTTGGAAAATATGGAACAATAAGATCTTGAATATACTTTGTAGAATGGATCTAGGTTGTTGAGAGCTTTGTATGTTAGAAATAAGATTTTGAATTCATTCATTCTTGCAGCATCTGCTGTAAGATCAGCTAACTGCGATGCTTTTCAGCTAGACAGAACAAGAACCCCAACTTTGTACAAGACATGACTCGTCTCTTAAAATGTTTCTATTTTAGTGCAGGCACCTCATGTAGCGCCCCCTCCTCACTGTCATCGGGATCCCTGGTGTCCTGAAAGGGGAGAGTCTTTACCGGGCCATTTCCAATTTGTGTCTTTTCCTTTATAGTGTGTGAGTTTTCTTTTTCAAACTTTGTTTTTTTTCTTTAGCAGAAAGCCAAATGTCTGATTTGTAAATTTACAACATTAATAGAGGGTTTATTATTTTATTTTATGTAAATCTAAGACTTTAATAATGAACAGTTTTTTTACTTTTTTCTCAAATTCATAATCTGAGATTTTTACTGTTTTATTTTTGTAAATTGTTTCCTTAAATCACAGAACATTTGACTTGTTGTCTTGTAGGACTTTCCATCACATTTTTGTTTTCACATAAATACACAATCTTTTGTTGAATTATGCTTCTACAATATTCTTTCTCTGTGCACTTGAATATCTCAATAAATGTCAGTTTGAATGTATATATAAGTCAAAGATTGTCTTTTTTTTTCATTGTTGAACTGTTTCCTAATTAATTAATTATTATAAAACACAATAGATTGTCACATATGTAATGTGTTAAACAAATACAATTTGATTTGGTTTGTCTTTTACCCCACCCTGTCAGCTCCATTTATGAATTATTCTTATCAACAATCACTCTATGATGGACATTTTTTCATTTTTGTTTAATAATCTGAAGTGGTTCAATAGATGCAACTATAGTTGTTGTTTTTTTTTTTTAAAGAAAAATAAACACCTCAGTAAACAAAAGAAATCTAGTTGTCTTCTTGATCAACCTGTGTCTAAAACTTATTCTTTTTACTCTCCTGCTGCCCTTTGATACAAGTGACCTCCAAGACTGAGATTTTAGATCCAACGACAGCAGGAGTGTTAAGTACAAGTTAATTACTTGAATCTTTTTTCTTCTTTTATTTTTATTTTTTTTGCCATGTCATTATTTTTTGCCAATTTTTGGTCTTCCTCGTGTTGGTACCAAGTCATAATGTCATAACTTTCCAGGAAAAAAAGGAGCTTATGACCTATAAATACCACAAAGAATCAAACCCCACCCACAAAACGTTCAGCAGCGACTTCCAGTTTGATGATTCAGCACATATTTTATTTAATTCAGAAATTATGTTTGATTTTTATCAGGTAGATGTAATAAACAATCAATCACCATTTGATGGGCTATTAAACCATCAACTTTTTTTTTTAATGATCTCATTTTGATTCATACAACAACAAAAAAAGTGGAGTTTACTTGACACAACTTCAGTGTTTATAGACGACCAGACAGCGGGTGATCTCTGCTTTTTAAGATCTTTTTAAACTAAAAAACAATCACTGTGAGATTTAAGCTCAAAAGGTAGATGCGTAAAGTACCCGGTATTCATCACCAGCTTTCTCTGAGTATTATAGATTTTCATACTTAGTGTGCTTAAAATAGGCACAAGAACACAAGCATGCAAACAGTATGACCTTGACTGATGGCTAAAAATGGATACAATTAGGAGGAAGTTAACCTTTACCAAACTTCCATGACAGCACTTCTGCTATTTGATTGTGAAAATATTCCTTGCAAGTGCAGCACTGGAACAAATACTTACACTCAACCCCAATCTTATTTATATCTTTTTAGGCACACAGATGCTCTGATTCGACACAACTTCCATTAGCAGCCGTTGTTTTATTATCAAGCCAATGTATTGCCTGAGGGTGGTTGTTGTAATAGTTGCCGCTGTATCTTTGGCTTACCCGTACTGTTGGTGAACAGTGTCAAACACGACGTTTATCAAAACAAAGAATATACAGAATGTGAAGTATAAAAGAGTACCATTTGTAGTAGGAAGTAATACATTATCAGTATTAATAGAGACAATATTAGAGCTTACACATTGTACATTTTGACTATAGCAAAGTAGTACTGGTAACTAAAGAAATTGCATTTTCTGCAAAAACGCAGTGAGAATGCTTATTGCAGAAGAACTTGCAGATAAACAGCTGAAATTAGCTAAAAACATGCTAAAATGTAGCTGAAATGGAAGAACAAGCCTAAATTAGAAGGATAAAAGCAGAAAGAACACATATTTGCTGAATTAGGTTTAAGTAAGTAGAAATTAGCACAAAAAATAGGAAATTAACTAAAAAAATGCTAAGATTAGCTACAAAAAAAGCTGAAAAGTATAGCTGAAAATGTAGAAAGAAGCTTAAACTACCAGAAGGAAGTGGGAAGAGATGAAATGAGCTAGTTAAAGCAAATTAGGCTGAAAGTAGCAGAAATGACTATGAAAAACTTGAATTTACCTAAAAAAAAAAAAAAAACTGAAATTAGCTAAAAATGCTAAAAAGATAGCTGAACAGGTAGAAAATGCTTAAATTAGCAAAGAAAGTAGAAAAGAACGCCTGCGCTCAATTGGATTGAAAGAAGTGAAAATTGGCAAAAAAATAAAAGTGGAAATTATCTGAAAAAAGCTGAAATTAACAAAAAACAGCTGAAAAGTAGCTAAAATATCAGAAAGAAGCTTAAATTATCAGACGTGGAGAGATCACATTTTTGATGAATTAGGCTGAAAAAAGTTAAAATGTGTAAAAAATGTGGAATTATCTGAAAAAGTTACAATTAGCATAAAAACAGCTAAATAGTAGATAAAATAGCAGAAAAAGCTGAAACTTGCATAAATAAGCTGAAAGGAGCATAACAAGCTGAAATTAGTAGGAAGAAGTTAGAAGAAGCACAAAAATGTTGTAGTTAGCATAATGAATCTGAAAGAAGCACAAAACAGCTGAAAAACCCAATGAAGTTAGCTGAAAGTAGCTGAAAAAAGCTTGAATTTGCAAAAAGAAGCTGAACCAGCAGAAAATGTGAAAGGAGCAGTAAAAGGTTGTAAACAGATCTAAAGATTTGAAGGATGTAAAATTAGTACAATTCATCTTCTAGGAGAAAAAAAATGGCAGAAAAGGCTAAATATTTCAAAAAGCTAAAGTTGCACCAAAGCCAAAAGTCATAGCACTCTTCTCCTGAACCAGCTGAACATTTTGATTTGTTGAAATAGCACAAAAATTGTGGAACGAGAACGATGCCAAAAGACATTTGGAGGAAAACTGGATCACATTAGAGTGAATGCTTCATAAACATCCACGCAATTACATTTTTATAGACCGTTTTAAAAACTGTGTTACAAAAAACTGCTTAAAATCATAGATATTTGTAAACATTAAAGATATTAAAACTGTTTAAAAAAATAACGAATACAATGGTGGGCCTTATGGCTGGTGTAATGCACAAAATGTCTTTGAAAAAAACAACAACAAAAAAACAGGTGGGTTTAAAGCTGTTATTTAAAGCACTCAGGGGAGCTTATCACCCTGTTTTCCAGATGACTGCTCCATGATTTGGAGCCAGTACAGAACACTTATGTTCCCCCCGTGTTTTATTTGAGAACAAGGAATAACTAGAAAGCCTTGATTAGACCACCTTACGAGTAGAAGGAATGTAAAAGTTTAAAAGTACTGATGTAAGCCTGCTTGTTAAATGCTTTATGGACAAGAAGGAGGCGTTTACTTTCAATCCTGACGTTTTATTGGAAGCCATTATAGAAAAGGAATAAGAACAGTGGTTATATGAGGGCAAAGGTGTTTGGGACTGATCCTAAACAAGAAGCAGAGTTTTGCTTTAAATACAAATAGAGATTCAAAGTCTAACTGTAATGGCATAAAGTCTTAAATTACAGTTTTTAATTGCTGATCAAATAACAGGTAGGCAAGTCAACTTTATTTATAAAGCACTTTTCAAATAGCAGCTGTTACTAAAGTGCTTAACAATAACATCAATGAGAGTAAATTAATGAAAATAAAATTCATGACAGTACTAAAAATAATTAAAAGCATTAAAGAAAAAAAAACATAAAAACACAGGAAAAAAAACTAAATCAACTCACACTGTGTGAAATGCCAAAGAAAACAGATGAGTTTTTGTCAGAGATTTGAACACGGGAAGTGAAGCATGCCTAATGTTGGGGTTGTTCCAAAGTTTGGGGACCATGACCAAAAAAGCCCGATCTCCTCTGAGCTTCAATCTTGTTTTTGGAACAGCCGAAAGCAGCTGATCAGATGACCTCAGGGCCCGAGAGGGAACATATGGATCCAGTAGCTCAAGGAGATATGAGGGTGCAAGGCCATTTATGCACAATATTACGCAAGTTTACTTGGATGGAACAAAAATGGACGGCTAAGTTTATATCAGATCATTTAGTGTGAACAGCTGAAGAGAGAATGGAAGATGCCAGGAAGCAGATTTGTGGCAAACATTAGTGCATCTGTTTTATTCTGATTTAGCTGAAGGAAAATTAGCAACATGTAGCTAGTCGCAGCAAAGCAGTTGTGTATAAGAGTCACATTTGTAAAATCTACAAAGTTACACAAGTACAGGGAAGGACAAGTAAATCAATGTACTATGGACATAAATGAATAACAGACTACCAGTAGTATGTTTAAGGGTTGCCATTTCAGTGTGGTGTTTCTGGGGAAAAAAGATTGAAATATGTTAAATATGCCATTTTCTGCTTAAACACTTTTTCTATATTTGACATGAAAGCTAGCTAGGAGATGGGTCACTAAAGTAGCTTAACACGGCAACAGTATGAAAATGGTTTGATATTATCAGTAAAAATACAAAACAATACTGTTAATTTTATTGCCACTAAAATCAGTATTACAGAATCATAAATAAAAACATATTTGGGGCAGATGTGGCTGAGTGATTAGAACAGTCGTCCACCAATGGGAGAGTTGGGGGTTCGATTCCACCAGCAGTCACATGCTGAAGTGTCCCTGGGCAAGACACTGAACCCCTCATAGCCTTCGATGTGTGTCCCTTCAGTGTATGAACGTGATAAAGTACTGATTATTCTTTGTATAAATGTAGTAGAGTGCTGTATGAATGAGCACAGACAGTGTAAAGAGCTTTGAGTATCTTGATAAGATAGAAAGGAGCTATATCGGTACAATCCATTTACCATTTTTTTTGTCTCTTTCATAACCTACTCTTGATTACCACCCACATTTATTGGCACAGAAAAAAAACAACTACTGCTTTAATCTAGCTTCTTCTTTCGACCCTATTCTTACTGCTTGTTTCCTTAACTATAAGGCTTAGTCACTTTAAATAGCTGTTGACTCATGCTGTCTTTTGAGCAGATGCACAAGTATCATTTTACTGAGAATCTTCAGTCTGACATGTCATGCCAGAGACTTGTTAGTTTTTAGCGTTGATTGTCAGCTTAGCAGTAATTAATTCCATACTGCTTCATTTACAGCTTATCAGCAGCACTTATTAAAGGATCTGATTAGTCAAGAAAATGTGCCAAGAAGAGACAGAAAACACGTCAAGACTTTTTGAATCTGTGCTGAGCATGACAATGGTCTGAGAAGGGTTTTTTTTTTTTTTTTGTCTTATTAAAGTACACAGGCTGATGTGTCCTTGATTAATAGCATGACTCACACATTACTAAGCCTGACTCAGTCATTTTAAATTCAAATTGTTGGCAAGATCACATTGCCTAGAATAAATGATGTGTACATAAAATGACTAAATTGGCATTTTTTTTAATTATTTGGTTTGAAAAAACAAACAACCAAAAGAGATTTGTCTTAAAGTGAAAAAGTAAGTGCACTAACGTTGCTTCCATCTTCCAAAAAAATGAAATGAAAGCATTATTGCTTGTACAAAAGCAAATTTCTTCACATATGTTATGCTAAGGTCAAACCAGATATATCCCTTAATCTGCATGAATGAAGAGAGATTGAAACAGAGTACAGTATATGTTAGGGATGACTGTCAGCTACTACCCTGACAAACTTTAGTTCAGCATCTGTAATGTCATCAGTTGTAGATGTGGGTCCAATGGTTACTTTCTGAAGGTTTCGTTGAAATCTGTCCAGTGGTATCAGATATTTTGCTGACAGACAAACAGAGTTAACACTAACATTTAATGCCAATGTTTTAAACTAAGAGCTCACAGAATCTCATATCATGGTTGGGAAGGATTTCCAAATACTATGAATCAAAATTATTGTTCAGTATTTCTTAAAATGACTGAATAACAACACCTCTGCAGAGGTACGCGTGCACCTCCGCAAGCCCTGTCCGTGCACAGCTCAATTTTTACGACCGCGTACGCGGTGTTGCACAATAAACTGCCCGGCGACTGACTGTTTTGTACGCGACACCAATGTATTAAATTCCCCTTCTTCATCACTGATCTGTCCTTTTCTTTTGTTTTGTTTTTTGCCAAGAGGCAAGTGATCTCTTCCTCCTCCGTTGAAGCCATGACTGAAATGGTGAGAAATGAAGGATTTTGTCATGAGCAAATTAAAATCAGGTCCTGCATGGCTGTGGGAGGGTCTGGAGATTTCCTGGTGGGCTGATCTGATGTGTGGGCTGCAGGACCAGTGCTCCCTGTTTTTTTTTTTTGTTGGTTTTTTTAGAACTTTTTATTAACATGTACACACAGAACATTGCTGCGGCTAGGGCTGCCTGCCAGCTTTCAGGGTTTTTTTTTCTGACCTGTCAATCAATCCAGTAGATGTGTTAGCAAATAACCAATCGGCAACCTCAATTTATCCCAAAGCTAAACGACCCTTGTCTGTGGAGCTGCTCTGCAACCGCTCAGGGTGGACGCTCAAGCATGAAGTCTCAACCCTCTGCGCACAGTTTTCGCATGGCTGACAGGATGCGGGAGTATACTGGAGTCTTAGTTCAGCACTGGCTTCCCTCAGGGCTGTGTGTTGAGTCCCCTCCTGTTCACTTTGCTCACGTATGACTGCACACCCACTCATCCAGGCTCTCATATTGTAAAATTTGCAGACGATACAGCGGTGGTTGGATGCACCACAAAAAACGATGAGTCCAGCTACAGGAAGGAGGTGGAACACCTGGACAGCTGGTGCAAGAACAACTTTCACATCATCTAGTGATTAGCGTATTTTTAGTTTAGTGTCTTTCTTAGTTCATATCTTAGATCTTATTACAGTTTTTCTTTACAATGTATACATTTGTTGGATGTAACTGGGACCCTGTGTACACAATTTCATTCTCATCACATGTGGTACATGTGATGAGAATGACAATAAAGAAAACTTGACCTTGACCTTTGAACCCCCTTCCCTTCTAAATAAACATACTTCCCTTTTATATGTGGAGTCAGTGACTCCTTTCAGTTTTCGGAAAACCAAACTCTGCTTAAAAAAACTTACTTTATATATTGTATATAATGAAATGTGCTATATATTATTATTTTCTTACATTATTTTTCAACATCTAGTTTGTCTGATCCGTCCCTTGTAATTAAGAGCTTTTTGGTTCAGAGTGGTTTCCCTTTTTTAAATAGCAACCACTGTTTCAAATACTTTACATCAAATATTACTTGTGAACGATAATAAACCACCTATTTCTACGCTAAACTGGTAGTTGAGTCTTTACTGGCATAATAACCATAGGTGTTGTAACAAACAATGTTGTGAATGTCTAGAGGATACTGAGTAATAGAAGGTAATGAAAATAAATCACCCTTTTTTTCTGTAAACTTTACTCTTTAATTATAGCCTGTAAAAGTGTCAATAAAAAGTTGTATCACTTAGCCAACAATAAAAATAACATTAACATGGTCACATTGCTTCCACTGTGGAAAACCAGTTCCATTTGTGGCTAGATTGCCCAAGGTCATTATGAGTTGGCATTTTCTTGTTCTTCTGTAGAGCAGACTGTGTTAACATCTGTCCCGTCAGCTTCTCTATCTGTGAGTGGGTCATGTGGGACTGAGTCAGGTGATGTCATAATGTGATGTTATAAACCTGTGAATAATAACACACACATGAACACAAACAATATGCTGACTTCTTCATTTCCTTCTGTGATTCATCGCCGTGATTTTTGATTTAAGAAAGTCAAGGTTTCCATTTTTATGGTCGTATTGTTTAGCTTTTTTTCTTTACAAGATGACTTGACAGAGACGTGCACCAGGGTGTGTCATAATAAGCTACTTCAGTGCCAGCAGGTAGGAGTCAGGTATGCTGCCCTGCCTGCAAGACATGTTTATCACCTGCTAGCTTTGCTCCTAGGCAAACAGGACAAAGTGCAAAAGAAGTCAACTTCAGATAAGATCTCCCTTGAAGTGGCTTTGCCTTTAAGAATTTAAGCAAAAGTTCTCAGTGGGTTTTATTACAGACACTAGCAATTGAAAAGAGGGTGATCATGAGATTCACTGTTGGTGTGTGTGTCTATATTTTATCACAAGAGACATCGATATCTCAAGATCCAGTGAATGGTAAAAAAAAAAAACTCTGAAAAAAGGAATCATTGAAAGGGCGTCTAAACTTTTGAAGTCAAACTAATTCATTATAGGTAACACAGCTAAACAACCATAGCAGTAACAAAAATGGCTGTACATAAATTGAGCTAAAATTTGGTGTGGTGGTAACTGAGAGTCACTTCTCAACACATACAATGAGCACAGCACACACATCGGTGCTTAACATTTTAGAGTCACAGATCTTTTAATTAATTATTTCAGAAAACACTGGACAGAATTCAATGAAATTTTGGAAAGTACTCATTGGATCTACGTTTGCCAGGGATTAACTTTTGGAGTCGCCCTGTGTTAAGGCTGCCGTCACAGCTAATCAACATTAGCGAAAGCAAAGACAGCTAAAGCACGCATCAGATGGACAAGATCTTTGTTTGAATCTTGGACATGTAAGGTGGTGGGCGACAGGAATTCCCTCCAGGACTGCTGGTTTTCTTTTTACATGATTCCAATGTCCCACTTCTCATGTTCTACACTCTGTGGCAGTCTGTTTATTTAAAGATGATGAAATTAACTTTGCTCTATTAAAATTCCTACAGTTGCATCAGACCAGACAGACTATCAGTTACGCAAATACCATTTATAAAAGGGTACATGTTTTGCATTTTAACTTGGAGGTTTTAATAAAAAGTCTGTAACAAGCCACTGGCTAAGATACTGCAGAGATACATTATGGCAGTTTAATTTTTAACCCCAACCATGAAGTTTGTCTCGCACCTGGTTTTAGGGGGTGGAGTGGGCCTCATGTCCCCTCTTCTGTGGGCTGTGTCCCTTTTGACATTTGTTCTGCAGCTTTGAGCTACCCACGCTAATTTGAACGAAAGCTACACTGAAAACCCCTAAAAGCACATTAGGAAAGGTCAAACTAATAAATAGACTCTTTGCTAAAATCATCTTTCTGTACATGTGTAATTAAGTTATGAATATTGAACTGGGAGTCATCTTAAATCAGGGGCGATTCTAGAATCTGACCTTAAGGGGTGCTTAGCCCCCAGTGTTGGCTTTGGCTATTGGCTTGAACAAAGCAATGGCCACTGGTATCAGAAGCATTTGCAATGTGAGCTCTTTGCAATGAATTTGCCATGAACCACAGAAGAAAATGAAGAAATCAGCATATTGTTTGTGTTCATGTGTGTGTTATTATTCACAGGATTATAACAACACATTATGACATCACCTGACTCAGTCTCACATGACCCACTCACAGATAAAGAAGCTGAAAGGACATATCAGGTCTCTCTTGTAAATGAGTCCTCGAGGCTCAATGGGATTTATCTGTCTAAATAAAGGTTGAATGAATGTGGGGGGATACACTAAGGATGGTGGGGTCTGGGGGTCCTCCCCCATAACATTTTGAATAAAGTAGAAGTCATTTCCTGCATTCTGGTAAATTTTAACGGGATGTTAAACACCTAGTTTACCTACATAAGTAAACACTTGATTCAATAACTATTTTAGAGAGCAACAAGAAGTAGCCTGACCAACAGCTCCCCTTATGTGAGTAGAGCATGCTCTGCTTTTCTCACGCATCCTAACACCCCCTTTCCACCCCAAGTCAACAACTGCCAACCACTATATTGCGGTGCACAATATGTGTTAGTTAAGATGCTACAGACATAGCGCTTCACTTCTCTCATGCAATACCCCTTCACCCCACCCCAGCTCCTGCAGGTAAGGGGTGTTTCACTTCAGGACAAATTGAGGTCACCGATTGGTCAGTTGCTGATGAGTCTACTGGATTGATTAAAAGGTGGCATCTAGGAGCCGACTCATGCAACAACAAAAAATACAATCAAAGTTATTATTGGCTCGTTTAAGTGTTATCATTTATTCCATATTTATTCAATATTTTTGGTGAATCTAAGGTTTGAGAACTGAGTTTCCTTACAAATTAATGGTGTTTTTGTTTTTTTGTTTTTTTCAGGGGTGCTAAGTTAAAGTTTAGGGGTGTTTGAGCACACACCCCCCCTCCCCCCCCCAAAAAAAGAGGCTAAAATCACCACTGGTCCTGGTTGAACTAATGGCTGTCAGAACCACTTCCTTCATATCATTCTGGCTCCATAAACTTCAAATTTTAATGTCAACCTGTAAGCCTGTATTTTGTTTATACGGTCAACATTAGGAATTCTTGTTACTGTGGGTTACTTTCACCAATATTTGTTGAAGCAACAGTGGAATTGTGCTTGACAAAAGGTACAATCGGCAGCAAACGAGATATTTCAACTTCCGTTTGAGGAAAAAAAAAAGCCGATTCACTTTCAAGTCAGGATATAAAACGTTACATAAAGTCCTAGTAGAACATTGATTAGTTATTTTCATTCTGAAGCAGAATATATCACAGCTCAAGAGAATTTGCTGTTAAACATTAGAACTTAATAGTGGATTTATACAAAGAGGCTGCTTATTCCCATTGAGGGCTTGTTTTTAATTTAAAAAATACACAGCTCAAAATACAACGCAAAGTGTGTGGTTTTGAAACATCAGACATCCAAACACATGCTCCATAGAACAGAAACAGGTTTTTTTCACACTATTTCCTCTTTTTAATAAAATAAAGGTTTAGATACCGACAGTTAAATGAAGGTGGACGGTTGATGATTTAACCAGGTTGGTTTCAGGTTTCATATGTTTAAGAGACGTTTGTTTACTTCTCAGCTCACAAACTAAATTGTATCTTTAAGGTAATGATGAAAAAAAAAAACATTTTTAAGAAATTGCTCCTATCAACAACAGTAGGGTTTAAAATCAACTCTGAAAATGATTTAACGTGAATTCACCAACACTTTAGATGAATTGTATGTAAGGTGTCTCATTTTCTCAGGATGGACTTGTCCTCAAACAAAAAGGGTAAAGAGAACGTGAAACAGAGTGGACAGTAAACGCACACAAGAAGACGGCGTGTGGCGATGACACGGGTACTGTAGTTTCATGAGCGGCACATACAGTAATAGGTGCAACGCACGAGAAGTTCTCCAGACTCATGTGATTACGACTCAAATCAAAAGTTTGTGGTTTATGACTCACTGTACTTAGTTCTTTGATGGGACTCATCATCATCATCATCATGTGAGTCTTTTTCTCTGTGGTTTGTCACTTCAGAATATGTGCACAGGCCCTGTGTACTGTAGCATCACAAACAGGGGGGTGGGGATGAACCACAGGGTGGTGGGAAACAAGCGCTTTATCGAACTGGAAACTTTTCTGTAATTTCCTAGCTTCTTGTACCGACTTCAAACTGGAATAAGGCACCAAACGTTTCACCTTCAAGATGTTCAAGGCTTCTTTTATTTTTTTTTACATGAAAGACAAAAGCGTTCCGGTGGAAACTGCTGCTTATGACGTCAAAAATATTAAAGTCAGATTCAGAAGGATACAAAATAACGTGTACTCCTTGCAAACATTTTCTGTTTTTAGACCAACACATGAGGCATTTGCTTTTGAGTGATGTAAAGTTGTTGGTGCTCCAAGCAGCTTCCAGATGTTTGAAATACTGAACAAATGCATTTTTGAGCAGAATGACAGAATTTATTTGCTATTTTTGTGTTCACGGGCTTCGACAAGGATATGAAAGTTGTTGTTAATGTTATTTAAATGTTATTAATTGAATAGGTCTGCTCAGTAAAAGTTCTACAGTTTTCTAAAATTTTTTATGTTCAGTCAGTTTTTTGTTTGTATGAAAAACAAATTGGGGGGGAGAGAGATGAAATCAAATAAATATATAATTCTTATATTTACTGCAACATTTATGTATTGCAGATGATTTGAACCCAGCCTATGTCATGTTATGTTATGTTATGTTGTTTATTTGTCAGATGCAGGTTAACACAAGGTCAACAGTGCAATGAAAAGTTCAGGGTGAGAAGAACTTATTTGATTCGCTAAAAACAAAGAACAAACAAATAAGAATAAAACTAAAGCATGTAATAAGGGTACAAAATAAAGTACCAAAAAGCAACAAAGTAAAATATAATATTTACAAGGTCCAAAAGAAAACAAAAGGTAAACAACAACATGGTAGAATATAACAGTGCAAGCAGGATGATTTTGCATGAATAAGTATTTCACAGGTAGTAATAATCTAAAATGATCATCATATATATATATACATATATAACACATAACTAACATGTTGTGGCAGGTTATTGCACAGGTAGTGAGTGACATTGAGATTAATTTAATTATGATGGTATGGTAGTGACATACATGATATATGGCATACAGTATAGTCCCTCGTTTATTGCAGGGGAACCGTATTCTGAAGCCCCGCGATAAGTGAAAAACCGCAATGTAAATAGTAGCACAATTAAGTAGTAGTGTATTTTAGTATTTATATTTATATATAATTTTTAAGGTGTTTTAAACCCTTCCTACTGTATATTCTAAACAATATTTCCGAACTCTAAACGCTCTAAAAAAGCTCAGAATGTCATGATTTCAGCTCTCTGCCTCCTCTCAGCCACGCCCACTTCTCCGCTGCAGAACGGAGATTGACAGAGGGGGAAGGAAGAGGGAGGAGGAGCATATGTCCTGCAGTGTAGGCTGCACACAGGTGCAGCAGGTGCTGAAAATTTTAAATTAATTAATTTAAAATAAAAATTCCAAGCTGATCATGCGGCTCATCCCTCAATCAGCCAATTGTGTGTCATGTCCACTTTTATTTTGAAACACCGTGATAGACCGAATCTGCGAAAAACGAACCGTGAATTAGCGAGGAACTACTATATATACATGATACATCCACATAGTGCTGCAGTAATAAACATATTAGGTATGACACCTACAAGCAAATCGTGAAACAATGGAAGGACGGTAAAGCTTTCTCCACCTATTTTGATTTGCATGAACATAAAAAGTTGTGGTCATGGTTAGCAAATGTGCAGAAACAATATAACTATCAAAAATTAGGTTTATAAACTGTTTTTTTATGTATAAATCAGATGCTTGTGGATCTTTAAAACCTAAAACCATTTGCGTAATAATCTGCTAACTTTCGCTATATATATATATATATATATATATACACAATATATATAGAGAGAGATAGATAGATAGAAATATGGATATGGATTACAGTACTATAAAATTAAACCTGTCTTAAACTTTGAACTTTGATTTTTCTAAATACTTGATGAAGCATATATAATCATTTATAAAGCAGTTATAAATGTGATAATACTGCAGGCTAAATATTTACCACGATCAAGTGCTGCCCTTTTTTATTTTATTCGTTCAGATAAATATAATTTATTGCTTTATCTCACATCATTTGCTTACATGTAAGTAATCATAGTTTGATAGTTCAAATCTAACTTGGGTATAAATGTATAGCATTTAATCTTGCAAAGAGTAAGCCTGCTGCAGTGTTAGAACAGTGCCGAATAACTATTTTATACATATTTCCACCTTTATTGTGTCTAAAATCTCATGGATATTTAATTTATAAAGAATGAATACACCTTTTTAAAAAGCAGATATATTGAGAAGTGGCATAGCGTGATTGTTTTTAAAATGCTGCATTTAGAAATAAAAAAAGTCCCTAA
>NC_056503.1:25322474-25322752 GCF_014905685.2 Nematolebias whitei | reverse complement strand
GTTTTCCCTAATTCAATCACCAGGTCTGGAGAGTAACAAAGAAAACAGTGAAGATGTTTGTGGACACATCTTTGGTTAACGAAGTAAGATGATTCACAAAAATAGTCAGAATCCTGACATATGACACTACATGGTATAATAGTAGTATAGTACTAGTCATAGCAGCAGGAGTAGAAGTAGTATAAAAGTAGTGCAGCAAGATTAGTAGTAAGCATAGTAGTAGTAGTAGTAGTGGTAGTAGTAGTAGTAGTAGTAGTAGTAGTAGTAGTAGTAGTAGT
>NC_056503.1:25301847-25322374 GCF_014905685.2 Nematolebias whitei | reverse complement strand
AGTAGTAGTAGTAGTAGTAGTAGTAGTAGTAGTAATAGTAGTAGTAGTAATAGTAATAGTAGTAGTAGTAGTAGTAGTAGTAGTAGTAGTAGTAGTAGTAGTAGTATCATTATTGTTATTATTATTATTATCAACAACAGACAAATATTATTGAAAGTAGTCATACATCTATATCAGATTAACTTTTGGAGTCACCCCAATTCAAGATGGCCACCATCAACATTAGCCAACACCAAAACTCAGTTTGTCTTAAAGATATTGAATTAAAACTTGGTGTACTGTAGCTGTGTCATCTTCAACACATATTATAAGCTCTAACAGTTCACAAGAGATTTTGCAATTTCCCACAAGATCACACGTAAAGTCATTTACTAGATTTGACCAAAACAGCTTGAACTTTGTCCTCTATCTAAGGAAGCCAGCAGATTGAGTTGAATCTTCACATTGCCGCAATCTCCCATCCTGAGCAAACACAAAGGCTACAGTGCAAAGGAAAAACTCGTCCTAACAGGAAGAAACCTCCAGCAGAGCCAGGCTCAGGACGAGCGACCATCTGCTTCGACTGGCTGGGTTTGAGAGAACAGGAAGGAGAAACAAACAAACACACCATAACAGGTCCAGGTGTACTTTCTATTGGAAGAAATACAAATGCACATTTTAAGGATAGAAATAACTACAAATAGAAAAGAGGTAGAGTAGAGCAAAGATGGCAGCAGAGTAAGGATGTGTGATCTATTTGTCCTCCAGCAGTCTAAGCCTATAGCATCATAACTAAGAGATAGCCCGGGAAATACAAGCTGACCCTAACTATAGGATTTATCAAAAAAGAAAGACTTCAGCCCAGTCTTAAAACTGGACAATGTGTCAGCCTCACAGACAGAAACTGGAAGTTGGTTCCACAAGAGAGTTGCCTGATAACTGAAAGCTCTGCTTCTAGTTTTGGAAACTCTAGGAACCACAAGTCTGCAGTCTGAAAGTAAAGTGCTCTATTAGGAAAGTATGAAACAATAAGATCTGTAAAATAAGATGGAGCTAGGTTGAGAGAGGCCACCATCAGAGACTTGTGGAAGGCTACAACTCTGCTTCCTGGACTGGACCCATACATGTTTTTGGTCTGTGGGAGGAAATCAGAGTACCCGGAGAAAACCCATGCATGCACAGAGAGAACATGCAAACTCCACCCAGAAGGGCCCCTGGACCGGGATTTGAACCGGGAACCTGCTCGCTGAGAGGCAGCAGCTCTTCCAGTTACGCCACCGTGCTGCCCTCTATCTATTGAATTACATTCTGTATTATTCATAAACCCAACTTTTTGTTTAATATCCTCGACTTTGCACAGTTTAAACCAGTGGTGTCTAATCCTGGTCCTCAAGGGCCACCTTCACGTTTTAGCTGTTTCCCTGCTCTTCAACACATCATCAGGTCGTGTAAAAGCCTGTTAATCACTAATTCATTCACAACAGTTGTGTCAAAGCAGAGAAACATTAAAAACATGCAGGACAGTGACCCTCAAGGGCCAAGACTGGACACCACTGGTTTGAACTTTACACTTTAGGTTCAACGCCACCGACAGGCCTGAGAAATGGAACATTCTTTTAAACTTGTCAAGCACCAGCATGTGAAGGGTCCCAGCAGCTGTTTTCCTGCTGTGCCCTCAGCTCTGCTCGAGCACGCATAGCACACATTCCTCACTGACTCACCAACTGTGTGTATCTTCACAACTTTCAGTCTAGTCCTCTACGCCTCGCTTGCTTCTACGGCGAAGGCAACTGCATGTGCATGTGTGTCGCTCGTGATATAAACAAGTCGGTGACTCATGGTTTGTTATACAAGATCTACCCTATCCCTAACTGCCCGTCAAAACACCACTGTTTATGAAGTGACAGAGCTACCTGATTGAGACCTAAAGTTTAGACTAAAATAAAAATAAGGGGTTTATCTTGTCTTTAAATTCACCATGTGGTAACCTGTAGATACAGACTTCTTTAAAACGCTGTACAAGCCACCAAAGAGATTTAATGATCGTTTTGTTAGTGTTCTCGCGAACACACGTAGGTGCCTGCATCATTTCCTGCTGCAAACAGAAAACTGGTTTCACCTGCTTAAGTCAAAAGGCCTCGCCTTAATACTTAATCAATCATGTCACACCCTAGACTCATTTTCAGGCTTAACACAGAAACAAAAATAATTAATTAGTGGTTTCTGGCAACATGTATTTTCTGCTGCCAATCTATGCTTCTTGCTCTGCCACAAAAAAAAGCCCTTCTGCTCCAGTTTCATCCAGTTCGGTTAGATTTCTCTTTGTCGTTCCTCCCTCACAGGTGCAGTACACCAGAGATAAGCTGTCCGGCTGTTTTATCCTGTAACAGGAAAAAAAAAAACATAAAATGAATGTGCTTTGACTGATTCGTCAGAGGTCTGTGTAGTAACAGTTTGTGGATATGGCTGCATTTGCACAAATGTTGAAGTCATCATATTTTAACCCATTTTCAAGAGGGTGTTGGCACTTTCAATCAGTAGTGACCTGGATTTTATACAACAAAAGAGAATAAAGAAAACATTTCACACATGAGGCGGTTGGCCACATTTTTCCACCATCTTTTCTTTTCTTTTGTTTTTATTTTTACATCTTGTTTTGGTTTCTTTGTACTATAAAACATTTTCTAATCATAAAATAGTTGTTTAAAAGTATGTTGGACCCTGATTTTACAGAAAAACAAGGAAATGAAATGGAAAAAATGTGTACAAAAAAACTGTGTAAACCATCAAGATTTATTGGTCTATTCTTTGTGTAAACGTTTTCTAAAAACTTAAATTTGCAGACATTCTCTTAATTTACAGCCACAATGTTTCAGTCAGGTTAAGATAGACTTTTAGTAGGTCATTGCAACGCTGATCATTTTCTTTTACAACTGAGATGTGCTGCTGTGCTTCTGGGGTCAGAGAAAAAGTACATGACTCAAACGTCAAATACACCTTGCAGTCTGCTCAGTGACTGCAGGGTGTCCAGGTCCTGTGGCTCCAAAACAAGCTCTACATTGTTTTATACCCTGCCCTGTACCACCTGAATGGTCCAGAGCATTGCTTCATTTTCTAGTGCCTGTACTGTATAAGGTTAGATTATGGAGGTAACAGGTCCAACTTGGAAACCCACACATTTCTCTCCCTAGTGACACTCTCCAGCTCTTCCTGGGGCATCCTAAAGTGCTCACAGGCCGGAAAGGATATGTAGTCCATTGAGCAGTCTGGGCCTGCCCTGGGCCTTCTCTCAGAGGAATGTGTCTAGAAAACATCCAAAAGAAAGCATCCTAATGTAGAAGTTGCAGTTTTTTCACTAAAGCTCTTCAACTCCAGATGGTGCCAACAAGCTCACACCTGTGAACCTTTATCCTAATGATATGTAGGGGTATAAATTAGAGCTGTCCTTTCTAACCCAAACCCAGAGCCCAGCCCGACACGGATTCGGATCGGGCCAGGCCATAATAATGTGCTTAATGTGTGGGCCGGGTCAGTGTCGGGCCTTTTATTGTGTCAGGGATGTGCGCAGCCGACAATCCAATATATGCAAACATGGCTTGCTATACTACACCTGCTGCACACAGCCATTTGACTGCATACTGACCGGCTGGTTGAAAGAGGTAAAAAGTTCAGTTAAGCTTCAGATGGACTCCTGCCAGCGGTCCATCAGCCCAAATGGACGTTCATTCAGCCGCTGCACTCAGTGGACAAGCGCGGCCGACGAACCGGACAGGTGAGATCACAAAATATCCGACACGTCAGAGCAGAATGCAGGCACAAGCAGGGGAAGCATTTAATATGCTTTGATGGCTCCTCAGCTCCAATCTTCTGTCCCTTCAGCTGCACGCGTCCGCCAACCGTTAATAATAGTCGGTGGTATAAGAAGTCAAATCTTAATTAAAAATGTCTGGGTTTTTTCCGGGTTCGGACCTGTAATTACTGTTAATTCATCGGATCAGGTGGGGTTCAATGATGGCTACGGGCTGGGCCCGGGTCAGTTCGGATTATTTTGACCCGACTGCAACTCTAGTATAAATGGCAGTTGATGACTTCACTCCGACGCTGGTGCATTATCTTTTTGTCGTTAGTTGTGTTCCTAGCCACGTTTATACTCCTTGAGTTTTGTAAAAACTAACATCTTGTTCCTGCATGTTTCAGCTTCTACTCCTGTGCTTCTCCTGCACCCTGGACCTCCCTGTTTTTATCGTGAGCCTCCTAGTGCTTTTTCCAGTCATTGCTCGCCTTTGACCACCTTCCCACCGATCTATGCAATCTTACTGGGACCTCATTATAACTACTGGAACCATTGGACCGTCACCCCTGTGAGAAACTCTCCTCCCCCCCAACATAGGAGTCTAACTATATTCTGAACCATCCTCAAAGAGCCAAGCCACCTTATTAAAGCACCTTTTCCATTAGTACCTTTAGTACTGGTACAGCACAGTTCGACTCGGCTCGATACGGTACACGTTGTGTTTCCATTAAACTTTCAGTACCGGTTCTAGTGGGCGGGTTCAGAGTTCAAATATTGGCGTCAAGCTCCGTACCAGCTGGTGGCAGTAATGCTGGTGGTAAGACCCTGAAACAGGCTTCAGTACAGGGTGAGAATTTATTTTTTGAAGTTTCTGGTAAATTATAAAGAATACAGATTATTAAAATGATCAAATTAAACTGTATAAATCCTGCTAATGGACTTTTAATGAACTTTAGTAAATCTCTGATAAACCAGATTCTACAAAAACATCTGTATTTAAAATTTTAGTTTTTTTTCATCATTTGATGTATTTGCACTCATTGTGTCTACTTTTATTGTTCAATTTAGATGTGTGGTTTTGTTTCTTGTATAGATTATGTTATTTTAGATTTGCTTTCAAGTTTAATTCTTGTTTTGTGATTTGTACAACTGTGGGTTAGAATAAAGTTGAACTAAAGACTGTATTTCTTCTTTAAACATGTTTGAGGGAAATATTCCTGAGAGATCCAATCATTTTGTGTCTTTTTTATGATTTTTCAGCTGAGTTAACTTTAAGTAACAGATTATTTAATAAAGTCATTAAAGTGAAAACAGGATTTCATGATAAGTCCAGCACTGTTTATTTATTTTTTTGGTTTTTTGTTTATACATAAAATGTTTTCCATCCCAGACCAGTCCCAGTCCGCCACTGCCTGCCGGGGCTCGGGGACCGGCCTCACGCGCTCCTGCGGGTCGGCAGCACAAAGGATCCTCCACGGTGAAGCGGAGCTTGGAGCCGGGGAGGTGACGCCCGGCCTGAGTGGACCCCGAGGCTCCGGTGGAGAGGACTGGGGGGTGTCAGGGACCAGCGGAGCTTCATCGAGCTTGCTCTGAATTTTGTCGTCGGCCACCAAGCACAAAAAACGCCTGCACTTCAGCATTAGACCACGGTGTTGTCATTATTGTTTTTAAATTTTTAAAAATAGGTCCAGTCGCTCCTCGAGTTCAAGTTATTGCAAATGGCAGATTGGGTTCTTGTGAAAGTGTCTCAAACAACCAGTGATTCCACCCCCTGACCAGTCAGTGACAGACAGTGTTCTGACATCATGTTTTAGGGCCAGTTCGGCCCAGTTGGAACCCCAGAGAAAAAGGATCTGAAAAAAGGGATTGGTTCCATGAACCATTACTAGTGGAAAAGCCTTGGAACCGTGCCAAGACGAGTCAAACCGTGCTGTACCGTTAGTAATGGAAAAGGACCATAACTGTTGTTCTTGGTCTCCAGGGTTCCAGTCCCTCCCACCCAGTTGCAGTCAACTGTTATTATTTTCACATTGTAAACAAACTGTTAAATTATTCTCTGGTTTTGAAGCTGCTCCTTTCATTTACTAACTATCTGGGTAGTAAGTAAATCCTCATACCTAATCTGTGAAACTCCTTATCTGGCTACTTTTGATGTGGAGGAGCAAGTCCTATCCCCCACCACTAAATGACAGAGCTCCTCATACTTTCTCCAAGAGCACAGCCACTCAACCACTCTCATTTAGGCTGTTTCACACTCAGCTGCAGAACACTCAAGTTATAGTGTATGTCAATCATCTACAAAATGCAAACATGGCCACCATGATGTTCCCGAAACAGGTTAGTGCTCTCTATAGTTATGTCTCCAAATCCTGTTCATGAACATCACAAACAGTATCAGGGACTATGGTCAGCTCTGACAGAGTCAAACTTGGACTGGGAATGAGCTCAGTGTTTGCTTTGACGTTATAGGACAGCTTGTAAAAGTGATGCCAGTACCCCACACTTCTGTGATCCCCCCTCACGGGGCTGAAATGGGGTAGAGGCAGGGCAGCCGACTTGGGACCCGAAAGTCCCAGGTTGAATCAGCCATTCCCACATGTTGTGGTGTCTCTGAGCAAGACACCGAATCCCTAATTGCTTAGTGCTTACATAGCTGTCCACTGCTGCACCTGGGTGTATCTCAGGTGCGATGGGTTAAATGCAGAGAACCAATTTCACCATTGTATTGGAACATACAATGATCACAACACTTTATTATTATTATTAATGTTTTTGTGGGGACATGGTTGTAAAACTTTACTCCAGGATCAAAAAGCTCATGGACTGAACAATCACACTCCATGAGCCTTCCAGCAACTCAGCTGCTATAAAGACCTGTCCACTGGTCCACAACCTAAATCAAACCTACACTGCTTCTCATCCAGAACAGCAATTCATTCAAACATACAGATCATTAGCTAATTGTCACTTTACTGACTTCGATTGGACAATAGCTCATTGTTGCAATGTCTTCTTTTAATTATTATGAATGCAATAAGTGTGGCATTTTTCCAAACACTGTTTCTGTATTTTGAGTTAGTTTTATGGTGAAATGCAAACTGGTGGTGGGTGACAATGGAAGGTTGGGCAAAATAAAACGCTGTGCAGACCAAATCATTTTGATTATGTCGATTAAAAAAAAAAAACATGTAGACTTGAAACCAGAAGTACTTTTTGAACTGTATATTGATTAGCATTAACTTTTTAACAGTCCAGCTGGTTGAAGCAGATGGCCGCTCGTCCTGAGCCTGGCTCTGCTGGAGGTTTCTTCCTGTTGAAAGGAAGTTTTTTCTTTCCACTGTCGCCTTTGTGCTTGTTCAGGATGGAAGACTGTGACAAAGTTAAGATTCAACACAATCTGCTGGCTTTATTTAAATAGATAACTTTTACTAACTGGCTTTTTTAATGTATATGAATGTTTCTGTTCAGTGCCCTGAGACGACTTCTTTTATGACTTGGTGCTATATAAATAAACTAAATTGAATTTTCTTAATCTTCACTTTCTTATATTAATTTAACCTTATCTGACAGATACAGTATAAAGAAAAGGCTGAAGGTACAGCACATCAACATTACTTTTGGGTTGTAAAATAACAAAACATTAAATGAGTGTTGCAAAGTTGCTTCGGTCTACATTTACTGGTACAGAGCATGTTTTAAAGTAAAAATCGTGACAGTTATTATTTGTTATGCGTGTTTGGTTGTAATTTGGTACCTGAAAGCCGGGTGCTGTGTTCTGACTTCATTACATACAGTATGTATATTTGGGGAAGTCCCTTTTTGGTGTGGAACGTTTGGGAGGAGTGTATTTAAATGAATCAGTGCAAGTCATTTATGTATTTGTGATTTAATACCAGCCTGCTTTGATGAATCTGCCTCTTTGTCTGCTCCGTGTGGCTACAGTGCAACAACTGGCGGTTTTATTGAGCCACACTGAAGACACTGACAAGACACAACTAGAAAAGATAAACTCTCTTTGAGGGATACATTTACTTGCTTATTAAATGCATTGACCATGCGTGATGGCCTAGTGTTTAGTACTGTTGCCTCGCAGCAAAAATGTACTTCTGGTTCAATCCCTGGTTTGGACCTGGGGTGTTACAGTGTGGCGTTTGCATAGTCAGAGTCAGAGTCAGAGTTTCTTTATTGTCATTCACACCTCATGTGGTACATGTGGTGGAGCGAAATTATGTACACAGGGTCCCAGTTACATCCAACAATAAAATGTCTAAGAAAAACAGTAATAACATCTAAGATATGAACTAAGAAAAACATCAACTAAATATACACTAAGCACTCATAACATAAAACATTGAACATCAGCACAAACATGAACATGAGTCTGTGAGCAGATGTGCACGCATGAACACATCAACATTGAAACAGATCAGCAGCAACATGAAACAGATCAGCAGCAACATGAAACAGATCAGCAGCAACATGATATGGTTTTTCACAGTGATTATTCTAGTTAGAGATTCATGAGTCTAACAGCCTCAGGGTAGAAGCTGTTCCTCAGTCTAGTGGTTCTACACTTAATGCTCCTTAACCTCCTTCCTGAGGGGAGTGGGGCAAAAAGTGTGTGTGCTGGGTGGGTGGGGTCCTTCATGATGCAGGTGGCCCTCTTCCTGCATCTGGAGGTGTAGATGTCTGTGATGGTGGGGAGGCTGATTCCAACAGATTTCTGTGCAGCCTTCACCACTCTCTGAAAAGCTTTTCTTTCTGCAGCTGTGCAGCCTCCATGCCACATGTTGATGCTCGAGCACAGGATGCTCTCCACTGCACACCTGTAGAAGGAGGTGAGGACTGAGCTTCCCAGACCAGCTCGCCTCAGCCGTCTGAGGAAGTAGAGTCTCTGATGAGCTTTCTTGATCAGGCTGGTGGTGTTGTTGCTCCAGCTGAGGTTGTCATTCATGTGTACACCCAAGTACTTGTAGCTGGAGACCACTTCCACCGCAGATCCTCTTATGTTCAGGGGGGTGTAGGTGTTTTTGTTCCTTCTGAAGTCCACAATCATCTCCTTTGTCTTCTTCACATTGATGTGAAGGTTATTCTCTTTGCACCAGCTCTCCAGGTGTTCCACCTCTTGCCTGTAGCTGGACTCATCATTGTTTGTGATGCATCCCACCACCACTGTATCATCTGCAAACTTTACAATGTGACAGCCTGGATGGGTAGCTGCACAATCATATGTGAGCAGAGTAAACAGAAGGGGGCTCAACACACATCCCTGAGGAGAGCCAGTGCTGAGGGTTATGGTGGAGGAGGAGAGGTTGTGGATCCTCACTAACTGTGGTCTGTTTGTTAAAAAGTCTAGTACCCAGTTGCAGATGGAGGGGCTTAGTCCTAGTGTGAATAGTTTGTCCATCAGGGTTTGGGGGATCATGGTGTTGAAGGCGGATGTGAAGTCCACAAAGAGCATACGGACGTAAGAGTTTTTCTGCTCCAGGTGGTTGAGCGCAGTGTGGACCACAGAGGAGATTGCATCCTGTTCATCCATGTTCTGCATATCTTTGCGTTGGTTTTCATCAGGTACTTTGGTTTTGTCCCACAGTGCAAAAACATTCATGTTGGGCTGCCTTCAGGCTCAGGCCTGCCTTGCAAGAGAGGTCAATGACCTCAGTGGGATTTGCCTTGTTAAAAAAAAAAGATTAACAAAATAAGGAATTAAAACAGACTGTCTGCATATACGTATACAAAACTAAAGTGTTTGAAACGTGGACTAATTTTTGGAGCTTGTGTTCTTCAAATGTTGCTGCAGTCACTTCCCCAAATGCATGTTTTCCTCACCTTTGGTTTAGGAAGAGGATCTGGAATGTGGCGTATAAACACCTTCTTGTGTTTTCACCAGTCGTGTAAAAACACACACACGCACATACGCACTCAGGCACTACTTTCCCATTACATCTTTACACTTCTGTATCGTTTCACACGCTTTACAAGGGAGTCTTTCAGATGTGAGGAATGAGTGTCCCACACAGTGAGGGAGAGAGAGCTGCAGCTACAGTCAGGTGAGTGTGTGTCAATAGTGGCATGGTGGGAAATACAAAGTATACTTGAGAGAGAGGAAGCGAGTTGAAGAACTGGAGAGAGGACAGAGGACTTCATTTTATCTCATTTGCCTCATTTATTTAGACCTATCCATTGTATAAAAATACACAGTTATGCACAGAATGTCATGTTTAAATCATGCCTTCTGTTCAAATATGGTTTATGAGATTGTAAAATTAATTTAGGTTATACACAAGAGGCAAAATCCTGACCTTGTAAAATTCATCACCACATTATACCTAAATATAAATATTTACACTGAATGTGAAACTAGCAACTGTGGAGAACGGCAGGATAAACTATACAGAAAATGTTCCCAGAAGTTTATACATGAGACTGGAGACAGAGTTTTCTTATGGAGTTAAAGTCTGTTTTTGAATGAATCATGCTACAAATCTCACCTTAACATTTGTAGCTGAGTTTAAACTGAATGCAATAAAATAAGAGAAGTAGTTTGTTTTACAAAGTGTAACCTACAATTCTTCAGTAATTTCCTAAACTTAATGGTTGTGACCTAAATATAACAGGAGAAATTGCATTTCCTGTGAAAATGCAGTTTAAATGCTCATTGATGAAGAACTTGCTGAACAACAGCTGCAATTAGCTAAAAAAATTCTGAAGTGTAGCTGAAATTAGCAGAAGAAAGCAGAAAGAACACGTATTTGCTGAATTAGGTTAAATAAGCAGAAATTAGCTGAAAAAATAGGAAATTAGCTAAGAAAAAGGTGAAATTAGCAACAACAAAAAAATAATTGAAAAGGCAAAAAGAAGATTAAACTACCAGAAGAAAGCAGAAGGAACTGAAATGATCTAAAACAAAAAGTATAACTAGCTGAAAAAGCTAAAATTAGCATCAAAAGAGCTAAATAGTAGCTGAAACAGCAGAAAAAGCTGAAACTAGCAGAAAAAAGCTGAAAGGAGCATAACAAACTGAAACTGGCATGAAGAAGGTAATTAGGATGAAAATAGCAGAAATTAACATGAAAAACTATAAATTGTCAGAAAACAGCTGAAATTGGCTAACAAGGCTAAAAAGGCTAGCTGAAAAGATAAAGCAAGTTTAAATTACCAGAAGAAAGCAGAAAGAACACATTTGCCTAATTAGGCTGAAAGAAGCAGAAATTAGCTCAAAGAAATGGAAACTATTTGGGAAAAAAAGAGCTGAAATGAGCAAAAAAACAGCTGAAAAGTAGCTAAAAAAAACAGAAAGAAACTTTAATTACCAGAAGGAAGTGGAAAGAGCACATGTTTGCTGAATTAGGCTGAAAAAGTTGAAATGAGTGCAAAAAATGTGGAATTAGCCAAAAAAGCTAAAATTAGCATAAAACAGCTAAATAGTAGCTGAAATAGAAATAGCATAAACTTGCAGAAATAAGCTGAAAGGAGACTAATAAACTGAAATTAGCAGAAAACAGTTCGACGAAGCACAAAAATGTTGTAGTTAGCCAAAATAATGTGAGAGGAGCACAAAACAGCTGAAAAACAGCTGAAATTAGCTGAAAAAAGTTTAAATTTGCACAAGGAAGTGGAAAGAAGCTGAAGCAGAATGTGAAAGGAGCAGTAAAAGGTTGCAAACAGATCAAAAGATTTGAAGGATGTAAAATGAGCTCATTTCATGGCAGAAAAGTTTAAATATTTCAAAAAGCTAAAGTTGCAACAATACCAAAAGTCATAGCACCCTTCTCCTGAATGAGCTGAACGTTTTGATAAATGATTTGTTGAAATAGCACAGAAATTGTGGAACGAGGAAGATGCAGAAAAATGTACAGAAGAAAACTGGATCACAATAGTGTGAATGCTTCATATACAGTCATACTATTATAAAGTGCCATATTTGTACCATATTGTTGGTGCCATTTACACAGAAAAGGAGGTAAAATATATAAAAATAATAGATAAGGATAAATAAATAAAGGAGAATCAAAGTGGCAACTGGTTCGTCAGTCAGCAGGAGTGCATGTGTGAACTCTAAAACAAACGCCTCCAATGACGCAAACAGACAAAGATCCTGGCTCCCTGTAACGCTTTTCACAATATTTCATTTGTATCCGAGACACATCTGTAAAACGCTTCTCCTGCTTGGCTTGTCTTTGTGCGAGTGTGTGCGTGCTGTTCCAGCCAGGAACATACTTTTCCTTTTAAAGAAGCAGGAAAGAGAAAAAAAAGAGAAAGTGTGGTGCAGAACAGGTTTGTGGCCTACAGACAGAGAGGGGGCGGAGCCAGTAAAGGTGGATAAAGTTTTGAGGCAAAAGAATTTTATCGGTTGACTTTGGCATAATGAGCACGACTGAAAGATAAATGAAGATACACGATCAGCACAAAGAATGTTGGCTTATATATGACGTCAGAAACGATTATAAAGTATCCACAATTGCTGTTTCAATCACATAAAAGTATGAATGGAAAATATGCACCACATTCTCGTCTTTATTACACTATGCGTATATCAAATAGTTAAATACTTTCTTTTTTAGTGCTTTTTACCCTTTCTTTCTTTTTTTTCAAAAAATGCTTTTGTTCTCTTGTACACACACGATTGTTCTTCAAGGTGCTGTGAGCTCAAGTCATGCATTCACTGAAATCTATACATTTTTTAGCTCTGTACGTGAAACAGAGGCGGGTGGTTCTGCCCTGCAGCACCGCGCCTCCTTCTCTGACAGATTTAAAGGATGACAAACGATGCCATAATGTTCTGAAACGAGTAGCTGCCACGTTAGAACGGCACAACTTGTAACTGATCACTTATGTAAAACCTGTTTGCCGAAATGCTGAAAAAACCCCAAACTGCAAAGACAAAGCATGCTAAAAGAAACTTTTTACTAATTAATGGTCTATACTTGAAGGAATGCAATTGCACAATGAGTAGCACTTGGAGTATGTTGTGAATGACTCTCAGCCACACTAAAGTTCAGCACAACACCTGAGACTGACTGAATTGTAGCCGTTTATGTGTTTTCTATGGTCAGTGAGCTGAGGCAACTAAAATATGAGTTATAGATGAACATCCAGTGATTATGTTCTAATAGGTTCATTTTTTATTTTATTTTTTCTGACATTTCTGACACACACACAAAGACAAAACCATTTATTTTCACCTTAACAGAGAGCTATAGTATTGAAAACAGTTTGAATGTCTAAGAAAAGCTGAATTATTCAGCGCAAACATGACGTATAAATACTATGTTGCTTTTTATTGACAGAGTTTACAAACCATTGAAATCGATGGATCGTATCACAAAAACAGATGATCAAGTAAAATGTAATGCTTTACATGAGAGAGTTTAGATTACCCCATACGTCTCAGTGAACGGTTCCTGACTTAGATTTTATTCTACAGCTCTAAAACTTTTGCTAACGCCCGTAACAAAAAGCTCCGTTTTAAAAGGTGGTTCGTGCACAGCCTGCGAAACTCTCTTTGACCTTCTCTTCCATATTTTCTTTTTTAAAAAATTTTTTTATCCTTCTAACATATTTGAGGTAGTTTCATGAAAGCGTTTCTTTACAAGTTTTTGACATAGTGTGAAAAGTTGGACCTTTCTTAGCGCAGATTGTTTGTGCTTTCTTTGTGTTTATAGGAATGTTTTTCATTGACTTTCGGGGCAGTTTCACCGCTATAACCCGAGCTCATTTCCTGGCAGCTGCTCCAGCGTGCCGTTCAGAACATTTTGTTTCATTTTCCTACAGTGGCTTCCCGTCCATCCCTTCCCCCCTCATTCTTCTGCTGTTCTGTGCCGGGGCCCTGTTTCCGTATGAAAAGGAAGAGGGCTGTTACTCTTTGGAAAAGCCCAAAGGGAAATGGAGGGGGGAAGATTATGGCAAACAATATGAACTGAAGAAATTGTATTTTCTGTGAAAATGCAAATGCTGAGCGAAGACTGACTGAAGAAGCTGAAAGTGAGTTGTTAGAGGTAAAATAAACTAAATACTAACTTAAAGATACAAGTGGCAAAAGTTCATGTTCAAGTAGGTTTTAATTGTCAATCGCACCACGTGGTACATACCATACCATACCACTTTATTTATAAAGCACTTAAAACAGCAGCAAGGCCAACCAAAGTGCTGTACAGACAAAACAAGTAACACACAAAGCAAAATACAAAATGAGGTAAATCAGAATATAGACAAAAAACGATGCAGATAATGACGACAAACCAGTGTGGAGCATAGAGGATGACATGTATGAGGTGGAACGAAATTGTGTACACAGGGTCCAAGTTACATCCAACAATAGCAAAAATATACAGTGTAAAAAGAAACAGTAAATAAGGATCTAAGATAAAAACTAAGATATAGGTTAAACTCTAGTAGTGCAAAACAATACACCGAACAACAGCAGCACGAACATGAGTCTGTGTGAGTAGATGAGTACGAATGAAGCAGCGTGAAATAATCAGCTGCACATATCACCAGTCAAAGTGGCTTTACAGTGATTTGTTTAAAGCTAGCTAAAAGTAGCATAACACTGGCTAAATGTAACAAAACACTAGCTAAAAGCAGTTGAATAGAAGCTAGAAATTAAGAGTAATGATATGAAAGCTAAATGTGGCTCAAAGCTAAATGTGGTTGTTACAGTATGTAGTTAAAAAGTTGGGAAAAACTAAAAGTAACAATTGGCGAGCTGAAAGTAGCAAAATGCTAGCTAAAATAGATGTTAAAAAAAGCTTTAAAAATAAACGAAGTTTAAAAAATGAATCAAAGCTAAAAAAAAAAAGCTAAGTGAGGGCAAAGTGTAGCAAAAGGCTAGCTAAAAATCTAAATGCAGCAGAATGGTAGCCAAAAATAATAGCAGGATAAGAAGGGGAATATGCATGAGGCAGATTTTAAAAAGAACAATGTTTTTAAAGGAACTTGAATAGATCGCAATGTGTTTTTATGGGGAATTTTTTTATTTTTAAAAAGTATTTGGGTGTGTGTGTGTATGGGGGGGGGGGGGTGTTGCAGTAGCTCGTGGCGCCACATAAGTTCAAGTCAGTGTTGAATAAACCAGATTGCCAAATCGTTCATGCTTGCTGTGGTGACCCCTGAAGAAGGGAGCAGCCAAAAGAAAGTTACTTTCAATTTGTAAAAGATATTAAAAAAAAAATGTAGCAATTGCAAAAAAAAAACACTGGAAAACAACTGTGTGAATGTTGAATCAACTTTCAAACAAAAAGTAAAAATTAACTCAACATTTTATAACATTAATGGACAGCTTTAGCATGGTGGTAAAGTAAGAATAAAACTAAGAAAGGGCAGTATTTTTCTAATACATTTGTTCTGATTGTATCATTTTACAGCTCAGTGCAGTTCCTCAACATCTCTGACTCGATCTGAGCTGAAATGTGGAGGTTTACACAAACAGACGGCAGGACAAAATGGATTTCCGGTAACTAAGAGATTTGGAAATGCAGAATGTTCTCCCACCACGATTAAACATCCCCCTCAAAAATAAAACCCAGAAACATCTGTTGAGCTTTTGGAGCTACGTGACGTCCTCAGTGGACACAGGACGGTTCCTGGACGGCTGCCACAACTGGAGTCATAATATGGCAACAGACGAGCCGAACTCCTCACGGTCCACAGCCGGCGACCTTGAACCGAGTGAGAACGTGCAGCGCACACACAAACACACCGAAGGGCTGGGTCATTAACTTGCTGAGAAAGCATTTGTTCTGGCAGTGCTAAAGTTTAACCAGAGCAGTTCAGTGTCAGAGGAGAAAGTTAGGTTTGTTAATGTTTTTTATATACATTTGCAGATATATTCGCTACCTTACGATTGAAATAATACATATTTTCTTGTGAAAGAAAAGTTTTGCAGTTAAAAGCATGTGTCTTATGTATATCTGCATGCCATTAGAGGCAACTGTGGGTGAGCGGTTAGAGCAGCCGTCCTTCACTGGGAGAGATGGGTGTTCGATGCCACCAGCAGTCACATGTTGAAGTGTCCCTGGGTAAGACAATGAACCCCTCATTGCCTCTGATGTGTGTCCCATCAGTGTATGAATGTGATAAAGCTCTGATTATTCTTTGTAGAGATCTAGTAGAGTGCTGTATGAATGGGTAAATGAGGACACAGATTGTAGTGTAAAGAGCTTTGAGTGTCTTGATAAGATAGAAATGCGCTATATAAGTACAGTCTATTTACTTTTGAGTTTAATGATGAACAAAAATATTCAAAATTACTTTACAATTGTTAAGTTGTTGTTTTGGCCTTTCTGAAAGGAACAACCATGCCACTGGGTAGACTGGAATAGTTGTGTGCACCGCACTGAGCATGAGCAGAGAAAGCAAAGGTACGAGCTGTTTGAGGAGCTCAGAAATGAGATCCCTGTTGAAGGAAAGTCCCATCTCCAAACAGATTCATGTTTCTGGGACCACAGCTGTCAATATTAATAAAAAGCATAACGTTCATGAGACTAAAGCCAACCTCCCAGGCCTGGATGCAAGAGAAAATTCAACCCCTGTTTTGTCAGACAGTACAGATGGTAAAGAGCCAAGGACAGCAATACAAAGCTTTCATAAGATCCAGACTTGATTACTGCAATGCACTTCTTTCTGGAATCAGTCAGACCTCCATTGCACGTTTACAACTGGCTCAAAATGCTGCAGCCCGATTGTTAACTGGTACAGGTAAAAGAGAGAACATTACACCAGTTCTTGCCTCCCTTCACTGGCTCCCAGTTCATTTTCAAATTCATTTTAAAATACTTCTGTATGTTTTTAAATCCAGTAAAGTACAATTAAGCTTTGGCTGTTGGCAGTGAGACATCTGGACTTTATTTTACTTCTTTCAACTGGCCGGACTCAGCCACGCATGTCTGCTGACGCAGCAGCTGAGTCCAGATGGGCTTGGATGGATCTCTGGCAGTGGTGCAGCTGAAAATTAAATTAGCTTTTTTTAAACCTCTTTCAACCGGCCGGTCAGCGCGCGGCCGGTGATCCAAATTGGATTGTCAGCCACGCGCGTCCACTGACGCAATCAAAAGTCTGACACCGACCTGGCCCACCCATCCAGCACATTATTTTGGCCCAGCCCGAATTCCGGGTCGTGCCAGGCTGAGCTGCGAGCCCAGGTTAGAAATGACAGCTCTAATTTGAATTTATGTATTTTTTGCTGTGTCCTTTGCTTGTTTGCTTTTGCTGTACAGCCCTTTGGTTGTTCTTGTTGCTGTTTTTAAGTGCTTTATAAATAAAGTGGTATGGTATGGAAAGGAATACCAAAATCATTCAAACTGAACTTGATGGTCAAGTACGTCACTTTCTGATCACAGCATCCATCACATTTTGATGGGATCCATGGAAAAAGACTCTAGACGCCTCCATTATTGTTACAAAAACACAAAAAAGACAAACAGGAATTCACCAAAGTGCATGTTGACGAGCCCCAAAGATTTTGGTAGAATTTTTTTGGTACATACAGAAAACTGGAGCTTTTTGACCAGCCATATAGGTCATGTTCTTTTATTATGGTGAAACGCTACCAATTTAACCATAAATCGTAGTTACACATTTACCATCAGTTTAAAAAGTGACTAACGTAGCTACGTTTCGCAATTCGTCAGCACAGAAAGTATAAAATTGGGTAAACATGCCAGGTCTGTCTGATTCATAGGGCATAGGATACTAAAACAGGTACTCAGTCTTTCCAAAATATATTTTAAAACCAAAATAGAACTAAAGTCAGATGATTAGTTTAGAACACTGTTTCAGAGCCAGTAAAAGAACTGAAGTGTGACTTGTAGTGGGATGGCTGTTGCAACACTGCTCCGTAAGACACAAGCATTGCAACACTTCTCAGATCCTTTCAGTCCTTTTTTTTTTTTCCCGTCTCAGCTTCTTTGAGGAACCTTGGCAGGAAAACTGATGACTTCAATGATCAAATATTTGCACCATCCACGTGACTAAACTTGCAGGGATTGACTTCTTGTTTACCTTTCTGCTGAGACGCCTCGTGATGCGTCAGTGTTCAGATCAGAAGATTGAATCAGCTCTGCTATTCGATAACCTATTTTCAGTAACAAGACCTTGCTTTCTGTGCAGCAGACTACAGCATGAAATTGATTCAAGACTTCTTTTCCTCTCTGTTATGTGACTATTACCACATGAGAGAGGGGGAAAAATAAAAGCATCACTTCTAGGAATTTGTTTCATATGTAGATGAGAAATCTTGAAACTCCCTCATAGTGGACTCATACTCAAATTCTGCATTTCCCACTTTATTTATTTATATATGCATTTTTTTTTTAAGAAACCAGCACTTGTTACTGCCAAAAACGCAGAAAAACAGCTCTAAAGTTACACACTGGAACACATAAGCTTTAATTGTGTGTGCGGTATCAGCCGAGTCTGCAACTTTAGCCCTAGCAGTAACATAATTACTACTATTTGGCTCACAGCAGAAATTCCTCCAAAACCGCTCTTTTGTGCTGATAGAGGAAGCGGGACAAAAATATCTTTGTGCGTCGCGAAACACACATGAAAACCTGCCATATCAGAAACAACCTGGTATACTCACATTTTCTTCTTTCTCAATCTCAGAATTGATCCTCTTACACTTGATAAAATTCAGTTAAATCACTCCAGCATCATCAAAATATGCAAAGCTCTTTTCTGACCTGAGATAAGCAATAAAAGCTTCAACAGATGTTGTTACATTGCTGTTTTTTTTTTTATGATAGCACACAATTTGACAAAAATCACTGTTTGAAGGCTTAAGAGTGTATCTCATATCTGCACCCTGTATTCACTTGTTAACTGGACACCATTAACTTCACGCAGACTCTCTCACTGGTACATTTTCATCTTTAAATCACTTCTTGGTCTGCTGCCTTCATACATCTCCTCCTACATGTCTCTGCGTGAGTGCAGCTACGGAGTGCGCTCTCAGGACATTATTACCTGCAGTGTTCCCTCAATGAGGACTGAACTAGGCAAAAGGGCCTTCTCCTACTCCGCTCCTGTTTCCTGGAATATCTTACAAAAAGATTTGAAGCTCTCGACCTTGACCTCTCTAAGTGGCTTTAAGAATCTGTTGGACTCCTGGCAGGGACCAATGCAGACATGTTCCTGTTTTTAGTTTTATACATTTGTCTCGGAATCTAGCAGTTTTTTTGGTTTTGTTACCTTTTTCCTTTTAGCCATCCTATTTGTTAAAAAAAAAAAAAAAAAAAAAAAAAAAAAACTGTAGTATGAGTTTTTATAACTGCTTATTGTTGTTGCTGTTGTCCATTGTTGTCATCTTTCTTTGTTGAAATCAGGTCTCTCTTGTAAATGAGTCCTCGAGGCTCAATGGGATTTACCTGTATAAATAAAGGTTGATTGATCTCTGTGTGTGTTAAGTCTTTCGCTGGATCCAAAGTCCAAGACCACAACACTGGAATTTTGTTTAAATACATTTCTTTTTAATAAGCAGTTCAGATTTCCACTAGCAAAGCACGTCAGGGTTGAGCTCAGAGAAGAAGAAATACATTTATCGGCACTTTATATGATCCACATACCTTCAACTCCAAGTCAGGCTTTATTCTCTGCACATCTTGTTGCTTTTTGGTTTGATGTTATCTGCAGATATTCATCTGCAAGAGTTATATTCCACTCAACGTCCAAGTTAAAGGAAAATCCCAGCATTCCTTCAAAATAACACATTCAAAATGATTCTACATGCAGTCTTATGCAACATGAAATGTCATGCTCAGAGCTGTGGATGACTGTCAGCTACTACCACATCAAATTTTACCTCAATAACAGTATCATTGATTGGTGTGGAGGCTTTATTTATTTATATATTTTGTATTTAATGCCAGTTAGCTGTGGCAGCCATCTTGGATTAGGTCAACTCCAAAGGTTAACCAGGTGAAGCTGTGCCGTAATTTCCGGTCTATAAGCCGCTACTTTTTTCACAGGCTTTAAACACCGCGGCTTATACAACGCTGCAGTTAATTCATGGATTTATTTATTTATTTATTTTTTGACGGGCTAACGAGCTTCATGACGCCAAAACATTTAGCCTCTTCACATCCAGGTGCTCACACAGCTGCCCAATACACATCTCTCTTGGGGGTGGGTCCTTGTGACTCAATGAGACTACCTGTAAAAATAAAGGTAAAAAAAAAAAAATCTGACCAATGAAATGATCAAACATGTCACAGTGAGGAGGGGGACCTTAGAAGAAAGTAGTTGATTTAAGTGTACTACAAGTATACTTATTTTACATTAAAAATGAGGACATGTACTTGAAGTTTACTTTTCATAAACTTTATTTGATATACTTAAAAATAGTATAAAAATGTCCCAATTTAGTCCAAGCAAGTATTAAATCAGTATACTTCTAGTACACTACAAGTATGGTGTGTAGTATACTTGATATACTTATACTTAACTTAAAGTATACTTGCAAAAATAAACTTCAAATGCACTACTTTTTGTTAAGGGGGGGCAATCTTTGTTGAAGTTAGCGATCAATGACTTCCTGGTAGGCTACTGTATTTTCTTTTACTATCCATGTTATGAACACTGTTCCAAAAAAAAAAAAATAATTACTGTACAAATTTGTGTATGTTACCGGTAAATATTTATTTAAAAGTTTAAAATGTCTTTCTGTGTAAATATTTCATGTTACTATGTGGACACCCGTGACTTATACACAAGCACGGCCTATATATGTAGATATATATATATATATATATATAT